>NW_027460335.1:5511427-5811427 GCF_050947875.1 Dermacentor variabilis
AACTCGCCCATGACATCTTCGATCCGCTCATTCCAAGCAACACCAAGGCAGTCCTGGCTGTGGATTTATCCAAAGCCTTTGATCGCGTCGAGCATCACGCGATCATGACTGCACTCTCCCCACTGAATGTGGGCGCACGTACGTACACCTACATTCAGGCATTCCTCACAGCACGCACGGCCGAGCTTCACTTCGTCCCGCTCACCTACCCCACATACTCACTAAAAAGCGTAGGCACCCCGCAAGGCTCCGTCCTCTCCCCTTTCTTATTTAATATCACACTCATCCCCCTACACGACAATTTGCAACCGTTGCTCAGCTGAAACATACTCCCTACGCAGACGACATTACGCTATGGACTACCCATGGCAATGATGGCGCCACACAGGACACCATCCAAGCAACCACCAATCTGACCCAAAACTATGTAGTTAGCGTAGGACTTTGTTGTTCCCCAGAGAAGTCCGAGCTGCTGTGCATTCGTCTCAAGAACCGCAACTTGCCCTGCTCCCCCATCGTCATCGAGCTGGACGGTAGACCGATACCTGAGGTCGAAACCCCCAGGATACTTGGTATGCATATCCAGAGTGATGGGAAGCACACGACTACACTCCGGAGACTCAGGCAGGTGGTAGGCGCGATCTCGCACCTCATCCGCCGGATCTCGGGCCACCACAGAGACATGAGGGAGCGTGATGTATGCCGACTTGTTCACGCCTTTATACTCAGCCGTGTACTCTACTCCACCCCCTATCTCACGCTCTCTAGCCGTGAAACTGACGCCATGGACGCTCTTATTCGCCGGGCATACAAAGTCGCCCTCCACCTTCCCATAAGTACACCTACCGACCGACTCTTACAATTAGGCCTCCACAACACAATCGGGGAACTTGTAGACGCGCACCGCCAAGCACAATACTTTCGTCTCACACAAACCAACACTGGCCGGTAGATACTGCACTCCCTTGGAATCCGGATACCAGCCAACGATCCGACATTACGCCCCATATCGAAAGCCTTACACCGCGAACTGCTCATTAAGCCACTCCCCCGTAACATGCACCCCGACGACCACGATAAGCGCCGCAGAGCTCGAGCTACAGCACTGCACCGTTACTACGGCTCGGAACCGGACGCCGTATGGGTAGACGCAGCCTGCAAGGGTGATGAAGCGGATGCTGTCGTGGTGGATCACACTCTTTCTCTGATTGGAACGCACACACTCCCCCCAGACACCTCTCCCGAAGCTGCAGAGGAAGCCACCATTGCCCTAGCTATCATCAACACAGAAGCGCGGTATGTTTTATCAGACTCTAAAACTGCAATCCTAAATTTCGCACAAGGCCGGGTCCATGTCCCTTCTTTTTGCATACTAGACTCGCCCGTTGCACCCCCGCCCCGTAATGTGGAGCTGATTTGGGTGCCCGCGCACTGCGGGAATCCTGGAAACGAGGCCGCCAACCTCTTAGCCCGAGGTTCTTTAAACCGGGCTCTTGCGGCCTCCGATCCGGGATTCATGAAGGAGCGCGCGCACACTTTCAACGAGCTGACGAATGCCTCCAAGGCGGCGCTTCAGCTGTACCCTGCACCGCACAAATCCCTTAGCAATCGACAAGCAACCCTATGGTGCCGATTACGAACTCACACTCTCCCATCTCCTCTGACTCTTTCTCACTATCACCCACTTTTCCTGACATCGCCTGTAGTCTCTGTGCCGAACCTCGCGCTTCTGCTCTCCACCTCTTTTCTCATTGCCTTGCGGATCCCCCTCCCCCCCGCGGGGCCTCGAGCACCTGAAAACCTGGGAGGACTGGCAGACCCTGCTGCGCTTTAGAGACCCGGTCGTGCAGGCCATGCAGGCTACTGATCGGGCTGCCAGCGTTGTGGAGCGAAGCAACATAAACGCTTGAGTGCAGTGGGCTCGTGTGGGGGCCCGGGGGCCTGCGTGCCCCATACTCCTCAGTCTTACAATAAAGTTTTTATGATGATGATGCCTAAGAAGGGCTCTTGGCGTTCCGCAGATTGGTCCTAACAATGCAGTACTTTATGAGTCTCTATCGAGACCTCTTAGGCTAGTCGCTTTACAAAGGTTATTGATGCAAATAGGCCGCCTCGAACAGACGGCAGCCGGCCGAGCCCTTCTACAGCGCCTTCGAAAGAGATCTGAGTCCCGAGCGTACTTGGCCCTTAATACACTTAGTTACATGGGTCTTGATGCTAGAGGTCAAACTAAGAGGTTGAAACCACTTCGGTGATTCGCGAGAATCGATTGTTCGTTGACAATTTTTCACGTTCGCGCTAAGCGGAGTTCTCCTTTGGCGGCAACGCGTTCGCTCGTACTGAAACATCTTGAGACTGAATATGCACGTCATCTTCAAATTCTTACTGATGGCTCTGTGGTCAAGGTCAGATGATCTAGTGCAGCTGCTTTTCACATTCCCTCTCTGAAGTATGATTGGTCTGTTCGCTTCACTGCAGCCGTGTCCTTCACAACGGCTGAAAGCGTTGCCATCGAGGCAGCTCTAAAGAAGCTACGGTTTTGTACGCCTCAACCTGTTGTCATTCTTACAGATTCAAAATCTGCCCTTCAAAGGTTAGAGCACGGGTTCCCTACTGATGCCTTATGTCTTAGCTCCCTTGGCTCGGTGCACAATCTCCATATCAAAGGCTCCTCCATACGTTTCCAATGGGTGCCCTCGCACATGGGTATCATAGGCAACGGGATGGAGGAGAGCCTCGCCCATAGAGCGCTGTCTGGGAGTATATTGAGAAAAGTGCCTCAAGAGGACAAGAGAGTCTTCAGAGAAGCGGTGTTGTGCCACTTCAGTTCTTTGTGGAGGTCACCTCACAAACCATGTGTGACCAAGGGCCTCAAAATAAACCAAGCCACTTTACTGCTCCGCAATCGCACGGGCTCTGCTCGTACTCCTGCGTGGATGTATAAGACTGGCCTGGCGCTGTCTCCATTATGTTCAATGTGTGGTATGTGCGGTGACATAGAACATTACCTTAGGTGCTGTACTCTGTATAACGCGGAAAGGAGTGTGTTATTCGGGTCCCTCAAGACGATAGGAGTTCCTCACAGTTCTCTTCGGGACATTGTTTTCCCGCGCGGGAACCATCTGCGTACGAAGGACGTTTCTCGCCTTCTTTTAAATTACCTGCAGGACACGGATTAGGCCTCCACATGGTAACCTTAGGTGTTACTATTTGTAGTTGTGAGGTCTGTGTCTGATTTATGTGATTCATTCATTTTAAGTGTCGCTGCAGTGGCACAATTGCCGGCAGCAACTGCAAGGCTAATCCCACCAGTAGGCTACAACCACTCAACTGCACTTTAAATCCTCTGATTATTTTTATACTCGGTGAAAACGGGTAACTTAAAGCATGTAAGAAGACCATACTTTCAACTGCATGACCATCTGCCGGTAAGAGGCATTACAATTATGTTAACTTTATGCGTTAAATCTCCTAAAGCCGAAAAATATTGTCCCTCAATTTACAGCCTATATAAAAGGGATACAGCGCTTAGTGTATTTTTTTACGAATCTATGTTAGCAGTTTGGTAGTATATATGAAAGCAATGTACGTGTATATTTTTTTCAGCTTTAGATGTCCTGATGGTTGCAATTTAGAGATTGTGACAACGCAGTTATTGGGTTATGAAGTAGTAAATTGTATGATCCATTATCGCTAATCCCAAATTTTTTAAAGAAATGTCGTAAAGATTGGATTGCTTAAATGAAAAATCTGCTCGGAAAAGTAATTTTTGCTAAAGCAAGGAAGCTCGTTAACGTTGAATTAGTGTTTGACAAAAAAGCAATTCCTACTTTCTAGTGTAGTTACGCATTCGCTACTGCTATAAGCGTCCTTGAAATTGCTATAGTTTCTCTTCTCAATCCTACATGCAGAATGCGGTGCCTATAATTGAACAAGAAGCCATTCCTAAGTTCTTGGCGTAGCGAAACTGTACTCACTATAACAGAAAAGGCAGCTTTCCCAGCAACCGTCACAATCCCTGTACATTAGCTGCAGCCGAGACCTTTTCCTCGCGAGCTGCTGCTTGAGGGAATAAAAGAAGACCACCAAATTAAATGAAAGTAATATTTGCGATTCTTGTCTCTCTTCCAACGAATTTGCTTCCTTAGGCTTCCCGCGCAAGTGCGCAAGGTGTCTGCGTGCAACACCCTGCACTCGTCGCGTCGCCATCTCCCGAGGTTCGACACACACACCTTTTGTCACGGCGTCCCATTCGCCCACGCTCCCGGCCCCGTGCATTCTCTCCTGTCCCATATCCATCCCGACCAGCGTTCCCGCTAAGAGGATTTCCAGATAACGCGTCTCGGTCCGGTCTGCCTCCCTAACAAACAATGGCGGTCTGAGCCGAGATCAATCCAAATCCTGATTAAAGGTTGCAGTGACACTCCTTCTGGAAGCTTGAAGCAAACGGAGGGGTTGCTGACTTGGTCAGCAGGCAGGGGATGAAGACAGCGTTGAAGAGAAAGGACGGTGTGGGGACATTGCCTCCACGTTGCTCGTGCAGAGGACCACCGAAGTCAATCTAATAAAAGCCAGAAATCTGGGCCCAGCGGGCAAATGGAACGTGTCTTGACCGAGAGGGGAACGAGAGCTATTCACCCCGGGCTGCTAAGGACAGAGAGAGAGAGGAGAGCCGAAGAAAACGACGTGTGGAGGTGCTGGAAATCTGTCAGTAAGCTCGCTATACCTTGCCAGCGTATAGCGTATGAACTATATTTAAAGGATGGACTCAGCTTATACGTGTTATACGTCTCTTGCTATAACACTTAAAAGTCTCTTGCTGAATGATACAGCTGGTCATGCTAACTAAATTAAGGCGGGGCACTGATTAATCCGCCTAACAGGATCACTCACCAGTCGTTATTCCAATAAGGGATCCGCCAAATTTATGGTATAGTTCTCAAGCACAACCTTTTGAAACGAAAGGACAAAACGATTCTACCCAATATTTGCCCGAAGGTTGTGCCCAGTAATCTGAAATTCGGAGTAGAGAGGTTGCTGTTTAAAAGGAGTTAAGCGCCTTTACAATCGTTGCGTTTTCTTTTAAAACAGGGCTTCCCCCACTTACCCACCGGAGTTTGGCGTGGCTCCCGCTGAAGGATTGGTCAGTATCTCGTCGGTCATTACCTCACCGGTATATTTGTGATGAACAACTTCATGGGTGTGCGTGAGCGTGCGTGCGTGTGTATGTGTTTGTGTGTGTTTCTGTGAATGCGTGAGAAACGCTATGTGGAAATATACATTAGGGTATTCTGATTTCCATTACTCTGCTCTATTCGGCCAGCCCACGTCTACGCCGAATAACTTTCGTAGTAAGATTTCCCCGGATAAGAGTGAATTACTGCGGAAGCTATTTGAAAACTCCACTGGGCTGTTTTTCCAATCAACTGAACAGTCATATGGTCTCAAGATAACGAGTAGCGTATTGACAGGATCAACTGAAAAAGCAACGTGCACAACAGGACTAAGTATACATACAGAGCGAAGTATTTTCAGCCCCTTCACATACCGAGCTCCCCGTTCTCCGTTCGCACCAGATCCACCCCAAGCTCTCCAGGCTCCCGGTTTGTTGGCGTCTACCCCTTAGTTTTCTGACGGGAACCCAACCGTACTCCCTGGGGAATCGGAAGCAGCCTAGTCGCCCATCGCAGTAGCATAGGAACGAATGGATACGCCTTTTGCCTTTGCTTCTTCAGAATACACTATATTTTGTCATCAGGCCCCATGCATGCAGCAGCTAAAGACATTCATCAAAATCTGTAGACTGCGAGAAGTCTGACGTATACGCTTGGTCGTACTAGCCATACGTGAAACGGGTTGCGCCATACTACATTGCATGGGTTAGTAATCTGGAAGCCGATTTCAGCGCACGTTACTCCTCGCTATTTTAGGATCACTGAGCTACATTGTCCAAGAATTACGTAGGTCACCAGAGGACACGCTGTCTAAATAGCACCGTGAGAACTCGGCAGGTGTTATGTCACTGGCTAGACTGGGTGATATATATATATATGTATATATTACACTGTGTCAAACCCTAACTTTTGCTGAGTTCTCATATATATATATATATATATATATATATATATATATATATATATATGCGAAGGTTGTGGGTTCGGTTCCCACCTGCGGCAAGCTGTTTTGTCATCCCCTTTAATTTCCATCAATTTATCGGTTCCTTATTTCATTTATTAGGCACAAGTAATGTCCCTTATGTTGTCCTTGGTGTCAGTGTTTGTTGGCGTCTTATTATATGACTATATATATATATATGTGTGTGTGTGTGTGTGTGTGTGTGTGTGTGTGTGTGTGTGTGTGTGTGTGTGTGTGTGTGTGTGTGTGTGTGTGTGTGTGTGTGCGTGTGCGTGTGCGTGTGCGTGTGCGTGTGCGTGTGCGTGTGTGTGTGTGTGTGTGTGTGTGTGTGTGTGTGTGTGTGTGTGTGTGTGTGTGTGTGTGTGTGTGTGTGTGTGTGTGTGTGTGTGTGTGTCTTAAACATCGACCTCGGGTTTCTGTTGATGCGTTTGGTTATGTTAGTCTGTGTATGGTATGGCGATGTCTTGTTAGGTTTGATGCCGAAGGCAGGACATGTTTTCGGGAATGTGCGACTTGTGAAGTAAGTGGTGTTGTCGTTTATCAGTTGTGGTGGGAAACCAAAACGCGAGAAGACATCGAGGAGGCAGTGCCTAATGTTCCGTGAAGTGCATGAAACGGGTATATGTCAACCCACTTAATAAATTGGTCGGCAACCACCAATAATTAGTGGTTGCCCTGCGGTGTATGGAGGAAAGGCCCCATTACGTCACACGCGGTGATTTGCCAGGGGCTTTCACTAAAAACTGGCTACATCAAGCCCGGTCGCAGACCGGGCTTGATGTAGCTCTGAAACGAGGAAAACCACCCCGTGGTTTTCCTCGTTGACAAATCGAACAGCTTCATGCATATCGTAAAACGACCTGCGGCATGCCTGGTCATGTTGCGGTCTCACATAACTTATCATAAGCCTTGCTGGCAGAGCTATGACCAGCCAAAGCAGAGCCGTGGAAATGACTAATGAAGGCTGTTCTGAGACTTTTCGGGATCAGTACACGAAAGGGGGTGTTACCGTGGTCTTCCTCAGCTTATGGAATGTAGCGAAGCAGAAGGCCATAGTCAGCGAGCACAGAAGAATGGAGCTCCCCGATGGTAGACGCTTGCGCACTAGAGCCACCTAGCTGTGTGAGGACAGGGCGGCACAGGCCGGCTTTGCGGCAGCACCAAGTGCCTCGAGGAGGCGCTTCCTGCTGACCAAGATACTTCCTCGGGGGTATGTGATAGCAGCAACGAGAGGAGGTGGCTCCTCGGAGGAAGAAAGCTCGGGTAAAGGCGCACGTGAGAGTGCATCAGCAACTCTGTTATGTGCACCAGTGCGAATTTTATTCTTGCAACGTTAATATCTATGGGACAAGGCGGCCGGTTGGATTCTGCAAACGCTGCAGCCAAGCAAGTGCCTTATGGTCTGTTTGGACAGTGTAAAAGTCCAAGTACGCGTCAAGTTTTCGAAGTGGTAATACAATGGCAAGACATTCGCGCTCAGTTAGTGTGATTTTTTTCTGTGGGTGCTAAAGTGACTTGCGAACGCAACTGGCCGCCACACACCCTTGAATTCCTGTAGTGAAACAGTTCCTAGACCGTAGTTGCTAGCGTTTGTTCGTAGCACAAACGGCTTGTTTAAGTCTAGGAGCTTTAGAACTGTGGCCTCAGCAGTTGCACTGGTCAATGTTCTAAATGCGTTCTGCTGAGATTCATCTCAACTCCATTTTACGCCTTTGCGCACTAGGTAATTAGGCAGAACCGTAAGCTCTGCGCAGCGTGGTATGAAAGAACAGTAAAATACAATCATTTCTAGAAAACACTGCAAGCTCCTGACGTAGTGCTGGCAAGGGTATTTTGCAATGGCACGAAGCTCCACGTCATTAGGAGGAAGCTGACCGTCGCCCACAATAAAACTCAGCAAGTCTACTCTTCATCACGCTATTTGGACTTTGGGGGATTCACGGTAAGCCCTGCTCACTGCATTTTCTGAAGAGCGATGGCAAGGTCTTCTAGGTGTTCCTCAATATCGCACGAAAAGAAAAAATTATTCATATATGCCATTGTGAATTTGTACCCCACTTCATCGACAACAATATCCATTAGGCGTTGGAAAGAACTAGGCGAGTTCCTCAAGTCAAATAGCATGCGGACAAGTTCGAAGAGCCCTTTATAGAAAGTAAATGCTGCTTTCGGGATATCAGCGAGTTACACTTCAAATTGCAGAAAACCCCGAGAGCAATCGAGTGTAGTGAACACCCTTGCACTACCCAGGCTTGATAGCATTAAGTCAATTGAGGGAAATGGATAGGCATCTCAAACGGTGGCATCGTTTGGACGCCAATAATCTGCGCATTAGCTAGCTATGCGGCCATTTTGGGCATTAGAACGATAGGAGAAGCCCCAGGGCTCTGGGACGGTCTCACCACACTAGTGTCAATCATCTCCTACAGGGCAACATCCAGGAGTGCCCGCCTGTGCAGGCTCACTGGCCTTGGGTCGCAGCTCCAGGTTGTGTGTTTCCTCTATCGATGTGGTGACGCAGTACAGGAGTGCAGCCGGGCTTTTCCGTCAACATGGCTGCGAACGGTTGAAGCGCAAGCATGAGCTCTTGTTTCTGTGCATCTTCAAAAAGGCATTTCTCGACAGTTTCCAGTACGTCAGGTGGAAAATCAGAGTTAAAGAGGAACGCGCCAGACCCATGAGTGCTAGGTACAGCAGCCGGAGTAACTGACACAAATCACCAGTGCAAGTAACTCGGAAGCCGCCATTTGCCAAAGCCAACAGCATGTTTTCACGGTTGATAAAGCCCCGGCCCAGTGCCATAGATACTGCGAACCCCGCGCAATAAATAAATTGCTGTATACCTGTCTTGCTCATGAAAGAGAGCAGGAGACCCACCGCAGCACGTACTGCTATTAATGCTTTGTTAGCAGTAACAAGCGCGCATTATATTGTGCGAATTGCGTTTTACGTGTCTTGCACAAGTGAAAAATGTCATTTCCATGAGAGAAATGCTGCCACCAGTATCCAGAAGCGCGGATATCTACATACTTAAAACATGTAACTGAATACATATTACAGGACAAGAACTAGCAGAGCTCGTGTGTTCTTTGCTGCAAACAGAAAGAACGTCAATTTGCTCAACCTCGGCAATTCCGGCTTTGGGTGGTGTTGGGAAGCTAATTACCGCCCCGGGCCGTAGCCGTTTCCCTGGGCGGAAACACGGCGAGTCGAAGGCATCAATGGACACTCATGCTGGTAGTGTCCATGCTAATCACAGCTGTAGCATAAGCCAGCCTGGTATGCATCTTCTCTGTACATTTTTTGTGCCTGAGGCCCATAAGCGGCACCAGAGAAACCTCCGATGTTCAGAGGATATCGTTGCTGGTCTGAGGGAGCGGACCGCGTTGGTGGTGGTGGGAAGTCATCGTGGGCATGCCTAGTCATACAAGGCCCCTGCAACCGCGGGGAGTTTCCACTAATGAGGCCAAGAGAACCAAGTTCTCCCTCCGGGTCATCCACGGAAGCTTGTGGCCGCGGACAGTACGATGGTACTGTCCCAGTATTTGTCTCCCTCCAGGCCCAGGCTGCTTCGACGGCAACGCCGGCAGGTGGTGGCGGAGCGTAGTGTTAGTTCCAAAAGAGAGTCTCAATGATTTGCTGGGCGAAGCGTGCAAGTTCCTCAACAAAGTAAAATAAATGGCCAAACTGATATGGCTTCAAGCGAAAGTGACACCGTCGCAAAACATGTGAAACCTTAGGGGACTTGTTGTCGCTGGTATCAGCGACTAGAAAGAGTTATTGCATGGTCCGAGCATATTCTCGTAGACACTCATCTGGGTGGTGCGTTCGGGTGGCCAGCTCGCGCCGGAGGCGTTAGGGGTAGCCTACTGGCAGGAACTCTGCTCAGAATGTCGCGGCGAACTGGTCTTCGGACAGGAACGGAGACTGCAGGCCCAGCCACTGTGCTGCAGTACCTCGAAGTACAGCGGGCAGAACTCGTTCGAGCAGGTCAAGTTCCGAGACACGCGGAACCGTCTTGTAACGGGCCAAATCAACTAGAAAATCAGTGGCTGATTTCCCAGCGTCGCAGTCGCTAAACGTTGGAACATCCAACGTCAGCTTATTGATTGCCACGGGCTGCGTGCGCTCGTGATCCGTGCACGGGGGGCAGGCGAAGTTCCCGAGCCGACCCGTTAAAGCCTGGCACAACACGGCGATGTGGCCCAAAGGCGACGGGGCCATCGGGTCTTTTCGCTCACCGGCTGGAGCGTCTGCGACAGTCGAGATTCGGGATTGTTGTTGATCGGCTTGCAAAATTGCCTTGCGCGCCGAAGAGCGCTGCTGTAATGGAAAAACAGAAAGCAAACCAGGAAAACGGTACGTAAAACATATGGGTACACAAATACCGCCGCACAAGAAGCGGCAACCCGACCACGAAGGACACCGCAGCCGCTACCGTCAAAATGCCAAAAATCCCAGCTAACGAACGAGAAGGCCTGATGTAAATTTTCTGAGAAGGACTAGTTCGTCCCATTACGGGCGGAAAGTGTGGACTCAGGACCTTGGCTTCAGAGCCAGTGGCCAGCTTAGGCTCTCAGAGATGACACAGGTTACAAGAGCCATTCAAGAGACAACCTGTACTGCCCGGAGCCCCAGACGAACTGGACTACTTCCTGGTCGCCGCTCGTCGCACTCCGGCCTCAGGCAAGCTGCGCGTGGCACGGGCGCACGAGCCTGGCCCCGCTTGTGGTGGTGGCGGCACCGCGGCGCAGCCATACAGCCGCCGGCCCCACAATATGAACATTTTCAATCACACGCTGTAGCAGGAAAAGAAAGCATCGCTTTAAATATCACGTTGCGGAAGCACACCTTAGAGCAATACGTCATTTCTATCAAGAGTTTATGTACTCGCGTGGCCAAAACAGACCGCCCAGCCAGGAACCTCTTCTTCCCGGATAACTAACTATTCCACGATCACCAATTTTAAGCGTTCAATGATGTCTCACTCATGCACCTGCCAGCCAATGCAGCACGCTTAAAGGCATACAGCGGTGCTGCTATTTCTAACATTATGGGACACTCGTGTGCGTTTACAAAGGAGGCAGCATAGTTCAGGTGGAAGACCTTCGCTGAAGAGGTTCAGCGAAGGTGGCTCACAGGAAATGGAAAGAGCTACTCTTTATTTTCGGTTTCTCCCCAGAGTAAGCAAAATATTCTCTTTCTGTTGATGAATGCAACAGAAAAAATTGTTTTTGATTTAGTTGCGCGCTTATTTCCCAATTTTCGTACACTATACGTTATCCGGGCAAACAGATAAAATATGGTGCGTTCCTTCCTTTATCTGGCAATAAATGACACAGAAGTGTTCTCACGTAGTGACCCTAGCCTCTCGGTACTGTATCCTCTAGTTGTTATTGGTAGCAGCGCTATGTCAATTATTCTCACAAGAAGACGACTTCCCCTAGCCTTACACCACCCTCACACGCTTACATAGCTTTTCTAAGCGTGTGCTGTCACCATGACTTTCCTTAAGTGCCCAACTCCTCTCGTCAGTCACATGATGATGGTCAAATACAACATTTATTTAAGGTCAATGTAGTTTTGCACTCATTCGCGAACACTGATCGGAAAATTGAATGTATCTCTGTTTCTCTTTGATCTGAAATCACCGGTCACCACTGCAGCAGTCCAGCGTTGTGGCGCTGTGGCTATGGCGTTTTCGTTATGAGCACAGGATATCTGGCTACGTTGATCTTGTTCTGATTAGAACGTAAAGCAAAAGCCCTCGTCTACCATTCACGAAAAGATTCTCAGGTGGTTTAAATAAGTCCAGAGACCCCGCGGCGGCGTCTCCCATAGCCCACTGTGCAGTCTCAAGATGTTAAGCATCCCCTCTCCTAACTCTTTCCCTACCTTCCTATGAAAAATACACTGCATCGGTATCAACGAACCTCGCTGAACAAACTACACTATCGTTATTGCGAAGGCTCTTTTTGTTCCCTTACCCTTATATTCTAGTATGCCCTTGCATTCGATACGCCATGTTGTTTCAGTGAAAACAAGGAACCTACTAGCACTGCATAATGACTGCTGACTCAAAAATTTATGGCAGTGCTGCCCATCGGCTGGAACAGTCACGGAGTCTTTGGACACATCCTAGCTGTTACCCAAATATAATACTTAGTCCACGGGCTCTTGGCATCTGCTCGAATGTGGTGCAGGGAAGATGTCTTTATCAAGTAACTCCTCGTCGCAAGGATCACAGAAGAGGTTCACTAAAGTTCGGTGACTCTCTCTCAAGGGGTGGCGCTGTGCTCAACTCGATAAACAATATAAATAGCTGGCCGTTTAAATAAACGAAGTGAAGACTTACTCCAACACCCTTCAAGAAAAGCTTAAGATGGAGTGAGACCGGACGTGGACCTAATAAACGGAGCCTTATGGGGCAACAATGAATGCAACTTGGCATGATCAATTAAGATAGAAGCAATAATGCCAGACCTAACGTGTGCAAATGTAGTTTAGTTACGCCTCCCTATGCTTACGTCACCCTATGCCTTGGAGTCGGTAAGCGTCAGAGTTTCTGAGGTCATCCTCAATAATGGCCTTCACGGATGAAAACCACAGATCATTGCCAGGGTTGGTAATGAATAAAAGGTTGGAGTACGGATTGGCATTGCGGTCCCGCAGCAAAGCCACGAATGAGGCAGTGCAGGGTAACAAGTGTTGGACCTCTTTGAAAGTCAGAGAAACGCCGAATAAAATTAGCTTTGAAGAAAGGCTATGCAACTCAGATGACGCGAAAGGGGTGATTAAAAATTCACAAACATACGTACCTCAAAAGTGTGGAAAAAAAATGGAGGAAGAGCTCAAGTACAGGTTGAATGAAAGGGTAAAAAGGCAACTCACAGTTACCGGTGAATTGTATGCAAAGAATGCAAACAAATATACCCTAGCAGTTTTACAAATACGGCACACCAGAAATGAGGATTCAAAGGTCGTACTATAACGCAAAGGGCGACACGTAGCCTTTTTGAGGCCAAAGCTGGCTGCCTGAGAAAAAATTCAAGATAAAGGAGCAAGTGTTCGCTACCAAACAAGGCATGTGTCTGTTGAAGCAAAAATTTCGGAGCAGACTCCGCACATTATAATGGCAAGCCAATATATTCACCCAGTAAGAACTCTAAAGAACGTCCACCTTCTGCAAGCGCTGAAGTCTAATTCAATGAGTATGTGAACTACTTAGCAGTCGAGATACTTCCAAGATGATTAGATCGTCTCAGGCACAGGTAACCTTACCAGATAAAATAGAGAAAGGCAAGGTGCTGGGTCACGAAATAGAAATCTGCAAGTAGATCGCACAGGCTAGGTGACGATTTGTCGCCACCTGAATTAAAATTGTTAGCACTACTGCTACCACCACTGCTACTACTAACAATAATGTTAATAATAGAAAATATTACTAATAAGGCTCATTGTTGTTGTTATTAAGATAGTATTGGTTATACAGGGTGTTTTTCTTAAGCGGCACGACTTTTTTTAAACGTTGCCTATGGCAGACAGCACAATTTGTTTTCCAGTTAGTTCTTTAAGAAATCGATCTTTTATGCATTGAAAAGCAAAAGTGGGACCAAAGCACCAATGCATTTCGGCGCACACTTTGAAAATTACTATCTGGGGATTGGTGCTGTCCAGAGAATTGGTTCCAAGTGGATACGCCGTGCGAACTCAGCAGCTATAATTCGTAGATTGAAACATGTGGCGTAAGGTAATAAATTAAAACATTAGTTAGCGCAATCGCGTTAATTATTCAAGTAAGATTTTGATTTCTCGTAGAAGTAATCACCGTCTCATTGAGTAATTCAAAGCAAGGGTTAAAATTGTGCTATCTGCCGTAGACAAACTTTTAAAAAATTGGTACACGAAAAAAAAAGAAAAATGAAAGACCCTCTATAAATGATCACACTAACAATAATATAATCGCTAGAGGAACAGCTTGTAATCTAGACCCCTTTGTGGACACGGCGGTTCGGCAAGCAGTACCTCGAAGTTGAGCACCCGCAAGCATTAGTGAACTCGATCTGAATAGTCCGCTGTACTTCAGTGAACGACTTTGCATGCCAGCAACTGGTTTCTGCTCTGCCGTCTCCATTCGAGTGATGCAGTGCATTCTCCTTTGCGATGCACTCTAGTCTCGTTCTAAATATGAAACGGACGCTTATGAAGTTCTGATAGAACGCACCTGCTTACGCGGTAAGCCCACGCAGAAGGCATTACGTTCAACGGGTGGGGTCCTGCCTTCTTTGATAACTGCCTGTTGGCATTCTCGGAGCCGTAAACTCTGAAAATTATTCGAAACACGCCTATCACCAAACACAGGTACTCGGGTACTGAAACTGGTAACTGCGTAAGCCATAACCTGCACGTGTTGCACGAATAAACGTTGACCTCCAGGCTGACACTTCACTTCTTTTTCCACTGTTCGTCAATTTCTGCCATCTTCCTGCGACAATTTTCTTCTTGTTTCAGCTACGGGCACCATTATTATTATTATTACTTGCTTCCTGGATGATAGTTGAATACATGTAGACTTACGTACTGTGAGCTATCCGTCGGCCTAATTTCCAGGCGTAAGACAACAAAATAAGAAGGTTCTGCTGATGTTATTGATGTGGCATGACGTCACGCAAAACATGCGCACGCCAACAACGTTGCTTTTCGACGGAAAATCTGTGAGCCTAACTCTCTAAGGCAAGATGCATGGTGCTAAGCTTACACGCGATGTACTGGCATCCAAAAGAAGACCTAATACAGCCATGTCAACGTCGAAGTGCCTGCTCCGGATCAATCGCCCGGCCCGTAATGTAATGCTATTAGAGGAACCCGTCTACCCCGTTTCATCCCTCAGCGGCCACAGCGCGTCATCTGGCCCGCCACCCGTTACGGATAAGCCACGGAGCGTAGACGGGTGGCGCGGGAGCAGAGCTTTGTTGGAGGTCTGGCGCATTCTTCCGTTTCCAATTTTCTCTAACGCCAGTCTCCAGGGGCCTGCGAAGGATCGGCGTCAGAAGGGGGTCTATCCTGCACGAGATGATGGAACCGAAGCGTGTTTATTCTTTATATTCGGCTTTCTTCTACGGGGATTCCACGCTTAGCTGTCTTCTTTCTTATTCTCTGCGACATTTGAAGCACTCCGTGCAACCATTTTTTTTTTTGCTTTCTTTAATTCACGTTACTTCATTTTTGTGCTCCTTGCACGTAGGCTCGCCCTTGGTGACTGTAGCGGTAGCTCGTGGCCTTGCCTTTTGAATGGTCTTTCAGTTTTCAATCTTCTTTCTTCTGTCGTCGTAATCGTACTAAAGCCGCACCGTAGGCGGGGAAAGGATGTCCTTGGACTTTACTCCGCCTTAGCCAATACCCAACTACAGGAGCTATGTTGGCATACTCCAGCAGCCTCCTACAGCTCGAATACGGCTGCCACTGATTGCCGTCGTGGTTGTAATCACTAAGCCAAATCAGCGAGCACAAAGGATTGTTATAAGGCAGGCTGGCAGCCCTACATTCGGTACTATACGGGGACTTTAGCACATGGATGCTTCTGCTATGAGCCCCTAAGACTACGCATTATGTTTAGTCGCAAGTGGAGGTTCCACATGCACTAGGCGCAACTTAAGTTATTTGAGATATTTCGTGCCCATGCTGGCTAAATGAGGATAGATACGTTTTCTTTTCGCCCGTGTTATTTAGAGGTTTGTAAAAAAAAGCGTCGCTTTGAAAAAAATAGCATGCACATTTTAAGCATCGCTAATATAGCCGCTGCATGCAATAAATTGAGACTTCCAGGGGTTTTTTTTTTCATTCTTTTTTTTTCACTGCGAAAGAATTATACGCCCCATCGCATGGGCGAAAATCCGGCATCGCCGGGGTCGCCACCGAGCCATGGTAGCAACACTGGCCGACGGCGCAAAGAGCAAAAACACGTCAAAAATGCTGGAATCGACGTCGAATTTCTGAGGGGGGGTTTCTCTAAACAAACTTAATCAATGGCCTCGAAACCAAAATTTCGACAATTTCAGCCTGGTGAGAAACAAATTTCGACCTTCGAGGTGCGAGATAAGCACGCTTCCCGAACTTTTTCATTTAAACAAGGGTTTAAAAAAATGGCCCCATGGCAGCTCCACTAGTTTGGTTGACTAAAGATGTGCCTAGTGCGTGCGTCATTGAACACGTCACGTCGAAAGGTGTCGCATTGTACACGTGTCATCGGGCAAGTGGCGTTGCAGCCAATGGGGAGGAGGTGGCGCCCCGTCACGAGTGTGGTTAATGAGTGTATAAAACAAAAAGCATTAATGTCGAATTCAACGTCACTGATCGTTCATTGGAGTTGTGAACTCACTGCGGGCAAGCCAGCGCGTTGAAGCACCTGACGCGTTTTGATTTGGCCTTACAGCGGCGCAGTTAGAACGCAGGCGAGAGCTGGCACGGACAAGCAACGGCCGGGAAAAGTCACTTAACCAAAGGGACTCTAATGATTTCGCATTCCCACTCGTAGGCAGTCTTAAGCTTCTCTGACGAATTTTTATTTTTCATCATTGCCTATACCGACTATAGTGCCTCGATTGCGTCTAGAACATTGTTGGGACAACCGTCACGCACGAAGAATAAACGTTTCCCTCGAGATCGCAGTGACGTTTATCTGTGCAAGGGTCATCGCCTATCAACCCATTTCGCGCCAAGCGTCGGGGCTGGTACGATTGTGTCTCTATTGGCTGTACTCGAACGTCATCTGCACAGCGCAATCCTCCGCATGGCTGCCTGACCAAATGGGCTTGCTTGGATGATTCCACCTCAGCAGCTTTTCATCGTGACGGATGGTTGCCGGATGGCAATAAATCACCACATATATATTACGTACAAAGCGCTGATATCCAGCCTCGCAGCGGCCAGAATGCTCGCAATTATACGCCCTAATGACTAATAAAGGGAAAATCAGACATCCACCCCTTCGTAGCAATTGCTACAAAGAAAACCCATACCGGTTCCTCGAAAGAAAAGCCTCGCAGTTGAAGAAAACTTCGTCTTGTTACAGGAGTCGAAACCGGGACCACCGCCTTTCCGGGGCAGCCGCTCGACCATCTGAGCTAACCAGGCGGCTAGCAGATGGCAGGGCGAAGTTGTAGCAATTGTAGTCGTAGCTTTGTAGCAATTGCTACGAACGGGTGGATGTCTGATTTTCCGTTTAGTAATGACTTCTTTCCACCTTGCGGACTTCCGCAGAACTGTTACCTCACACAATAATGACGTTTGAATAATTCCGCAAGTGTGTTTCCCGGAGTATATCAGAGGAAACCGTAATTATGCATCAGCAGTGCACATTAACCGAGTTATATTGATCGTGGATTCGTCGTTCGGCAGTGGCACTGTTTTCCCATAAATGTGTTGCGCCAGCCTATAATGATGTAATGTGTGGTTTAGTTTAGGTTTACATGTTGTCGTATATATGGCAGTAATAGCGGCACTGGTGATGAGGGTGTGCGACCGCAGCACGGGCTGCTCGGGGTCAATCATTTGACCGTAAAATCCGATGCAATATTATTTTCATTTTTTTTTCTGAATCAGTCGCAAATAAAAATCATTCAATTGCGATATGAAAGCCATAATCTTGCTAGCGCAATAAAATAACTGAAGGTCGCCTAACTTCAAATACAGCTCGAAAAGATGAACTTGCCGGTTGGCTTCGCGCATTCCGTCATCTTACCAGCCCTTCTCCTTGGTTTTATTCAAGTGTAGATTAGAACATATGCACGTCTCATTGGCGATCCTTACAGTCGAGCACCGGCCTACCAAAATGTAACTATGATTCTTCGTTTCACTCTTTGTTGGATGATTATCATTTAATATCGGAGGAATTAATCCATCACAAAGTTATAAATGTCAAGAACACGGAGACATGCTTCGCTAATCGAAATTAAGGAACCTCTGTGAAGCTTCCTGCGGTTTTTCCTTCTTTGAAGGGACAACACGCGCACAGGGAAATGAGAGCTCATTAAGTTAGCCCCCTCCACTTGAGGGATTTAATGTGGGAACATCGCATGGAAGGGTTGTATATTTCCTTCAATGGAGGCAATAAGCGCCCGCCTCAAAGAAGGGAATTTTCAACGTCTGCCGGAAAGCAGCATAAAAAGAGTGTCGGCAGCAGAATCCCTACCACGATCATTACTTTTCTTTGATCGCAGTTTTCTCGCGATGAGCGTGTTTTCTGTGTGTGTGCTGTTTAATCTGCTGCACTCGCAGCTTCGGAGACTTAGATGGGTGGCATATATATAGCGCAGGCGACGTACCCTTGGCCTTGGAGAACAGAGAAAATGTCAATGTCAGCTGGAATTTTGCGAGGACCCAATGGGGTTTTTCCTTGACTATGTTTCTGTTTGAGAATTTCTATTTTGGTTTCGCACTTTCTTTCGAAAAGAATGTTTTCATTACCGTCGCTTATCCATGAAATATCTATTTGTCAAACTCGAGTATTCTGAAGTTAAAGCTCCACTACTGACTTAAGCATTGCTTCTAGCATACACACACACACACACACACACACACACACACTCGCGTATATATATATATATATATATATATATATATATATATATATATATATATATATATATATATATATATATATATATATATATATATATATATATATATATATATATATATATAAATATATATATATATATATATATATATATATATATATATATAAACGCGTGTGTGTGTGTGTGTGTGTGTGTGTTTGTGTTTGTGAGTGTGTGGGTCAGGTCTTAATAAGAGTCGAAGGTTAATTTGCGATAAAATCCATACAAATAAAGAAGGGGAATGAGGATTAGAGTGCAAGACGGAACTACGCCGCTGTTGCAAGCCGAAGCCACCACCTCCGCCACTTTTGCATTTATGTATGCGGAGTTCTAATATAGCAGTCGAAGTTTTAGCCAGCGCAAGTGGAGGGTATGATGGCGGATATCGAACATTTATAAAATGGTAGCTATCTTACACGTGGCAGGTTCCGGCCGCGGAGGAGGCGGCTCCATTTCGATGGAGGCGAAATGGAAGAAAGCTCGTGTGCACGTTAAATAACCGTAGGTTGTCAAAAGTAATCCGAAGTCCCCCACTACGGAATACTTCATCGTAGCGTGGTTCTGGGAGGTAAGACCCTGGAATGTATCATGTATTTATTTCACGGTATTGAAAAATCATGAAGTAAACTTTCGTTTAGTACGACAAGGTGGCAAGGTGTCAGAGTCAAAAGCCTGCTCGAGCAAAATATGTGAAAACAAAAAAGCGGCTGTTTTGCTCGAATGCCGAAGCGCGGACCGCGATAACAAGTTTTAGCGTTGTGCGTGGGTTGTTTGGGGCCTCTACTGTAGAGTTCGACCATAGGGATTGTCACGATCCGCCCGGGTTCGTGAACAAAGGGGGGGCTCGAGGCACCCTCCGTTAGAGTGACGCTCCACAGCGTGGCGGTGGTGAATGATGACTGACCGCGACCAGCTGAGCTCGCCGGTGTTTATTTGGTGCGGTGACCAATGTTGCCCGCCGAGCCTGGTGGGCCAACGAAGATTATACTCGAGGGAGCCTCACGTGCTTGTCGCAGGGATGTTTCCATCGCAGTATAGCAATTTCTTACGGAAGTCAGCCGAATGCCCCGTTGAATTTGCATATTTTCATTTTTAATGTGCACTTTTAATTATTCATTCTTGATTATTTCTTATACTATGATCTTATTTTAGCGTATTACTTCACCAATCTACAGTACTTACCCTATATCAATCCTGAAATTTTATTTGTAGTTATAACATGCAACGAAGCAGCTACGAAACGTTTCTAGCCCACGGGAAATTCTTAAGAAGCTTCTATTCCGCCTGAAGGGGCAAGTGTTCTTGTGGGACATACTGAAACACACTATAAAGAAACCGTACCGGGTGACATGATAATGCTCTTGTGTATGAGCAGTGCGTGAAAAACACGCATCGATGTCAGGAATGCCCACTTACATGGAAGGTCCGCGAGCCAACACTTAACTGAATGTCTTGCAGACAGATGCGATGACCTCAAGCACATGATTGAGCCGCCGGAGTGGCTACAGAAACTTAACGAATTTCTGTCTGTGAAGGCCTCTTTGAAGGCATTTCGAGCTTGTACAGTCCAGCCAAATTATTTAATAATGAGGCTCCACTGAGCTGTGCACCTTATTAGGGTTTTGCTTGTCCGACACGTACTTCTCGTACAGTGGTGCATTCTACAGGCAAGTTTTCGGTACCGCAATGCGAGCATTCATTTCAGTCACCCCTGCTAACTTCGCGATGGAAGCACTTGAAGCCAAAGCCTTGGAGATATTTCATCTTAGACCCGAAGTATTCTTGAGATACGTTTACGATTCCTTCTGCGCCACAGACAAGAAGAACGTGCAACGTTTCCTCGATTGCCAAAATGGCGTCGAGCCTCGCCTTAAGTTTACTGTGGAAGAGGAGAAAGACGGTTCCCTACCTTTCCTGCACGCAATGGTAAAACATGCCCCCACCGGCCTCAGCTCCAACGTGTATCGAAAGCCAACTAACTCGGGTAGATACTTTGGTTTCCAGACCGTTCATGCGACAGCCCACAAACTCTCAGCGGTTCGTTCGTTGGTTCAACGGGCTCTCTGCACCTATTCTGATGCAAGCAGCCTGCAAGAGGAGCTTCGGATCATTGAAGAGGACTTAACGAGGAATGGGTACCCCAAGCATATTATTCGGAGGATAACGAACTTCCTGATGGGTAATCAAAAGACTGCCGGCAAGCCATGGACGCTTCAGCGTCTAGAGAGAAGCGCGCTGCTGTCTCGTATATTCGAGGTGCGAGCGAAGACCTAGTTTGTGTTTCTAAGAAACGTTGTGTACAAACCCCGCATGTGCCAGAATGCAAGCTCAAATGTGACTTGATGAATGTGAAGGATCCTCTTCCTCGGGCACGTTTTGCTGGCGTGGTATGCAAGATTCCACGCACGGATAGCGAATCGGTGTATATTGGCAAAAGCGGAAATTTGTCCAGGCATCTCAAGGAGCACGATTATGGTGCCGCCAAATGCCCCACATTGACAAATGCCCTCGCAGGGAATGCTTAGAAGAGGGGTCACGGGATAAACTGGGGCAATCTAAAAGGGTAACCTACATATTAACTATGTCGAAGACACTTCACAAATTTGTTCTTTTTACAAGAACACTTCAACTACATGTTTTCATATACAACATTGCTTGATTGATATTTGATACCCTTCACGGTGTCATTTTTCACTGTCACAGCTGTAAGACTCCTAGCTGATTGCCAGCGTGGAGCCGGTGAAACATTACAATGGGAATGGAAATTGCAGACTAGTGGTTAAACTAAACAACACAAGAGAGTCTATTCGTGTCAAGTATACACAAGGTAACTTTCATTTTATAGTCATTGATATACTACAATATACTAGGGAGTGGTATTGTTAGCTGCAGGCGGACCTAACCTAGTAAAACCTTCGGACAATTGCACTTACCGAGCATGATCTATCATCGGCTTAGTGTTAGGCAGAAAGTCAATGTGGCGGGAAGATCCGCTATATTCTGCAACCCTTGAGGGTGAACGGCTCAGAAGCCCGTCAGAACACTTACGGGGAATGCTAATGGCGAGGACGAAGTTCAATCGGGACGCAACATACCGTACGAGATCCATCCCACTTCGCCCTGCTAGCCCGCCTACACATACCGCCCATTCGAACTACAGTTCTGTACACTGAAAAATTGTCAGAAAAAGTCGAACCAGCTACCTTCTGACTGTGCAGTACCTGCGCCAAAGTTTTAAACGTCGCTTGGGGCAGAAAGCACATTTCTAGCCCTTAAATGGAATTACTCGTCGAGGCGGACAATACTTGTCTGAGAAATCGAAACGCATAATCGCCTAATTAACAATGTCAAACTAAATAAGGTTACTAAATAGTTACGATACACCTCGTAATTTAAAAAATCTATACTTGATGAGTTCGTAAAACTGATATACTTGGAAAAAATTCACAGGATTGCACCAGTTTGGACATATATTCAGTGCCAGAGTGGGCGGCAACGTACGCTGGCTGTCCTCTTGCTTTTCTGCTTCAATGCATGAAATGGCCTTCTTAAGAAAGGAGCCGGAAGAACAGCGCACTTTCAATGAAGGCGTTACTGCAGACTCAGCGGCTACAATACTTACATTGCGATGTGTGCCCTCGATAATAAAAACTGAATAGTAGTAGTAGTAATATCAAAAACCCGAATAGTAAAATAGTAAAAACAAAATAAAAACCTGCCATTGCAGCACTCCCCTGCTAAAGTGTGGGTTGCTCTGATAGGCTTCTTCTCTTCTGTTGCGTTGACTATTTTTCATCCTATCTTCACATGCGGCGTTCTGAAGTTGCCACCACGTTTGCGCTTCTTTTTCGTGCCTTGCTTACAGGTTCTCACGGTAACAACAGCGCGGAATAGTGTGTTTCGCGTCAAAGTATGAAATTGCCAGCTGAAAATTAAAGGAATATACACTCGAGAAGAGACGCAGAAAGAAAAACAATAAACACAGAAAGGCCGCTGCCGGCTGCACTTTCACAGATGACCCCAGTTTTCAGATAAATATTACAATCGCCGCTGGGACCTAGTTTCACACCAAAGAATTACGTACCGCGGTTACACACTCATTTAATTAGGGTTATTGGGGAAAAAGAATCCACAACAACAGAAAATAAAGAGTAAATGAAACCTGCAAAAAGACTCCATTTTGATGTTCGTGTACACGGGGACTCACTGTATCGCTTATTTTTGCAGCATATTTGTCTCCAGGGATACGAACACCGGCACAACCGTGAGAAACAAGAGTGACTATTAAACAGAGCGACGCACTCTTCTCCGCCAGTCATCTCGCTCCAGTGCAGCCATTCATCACAACGTGCCTCTCGTCGAGGGCCATAACTCGAGTTCGCGCTCATTTATCTTTGGAATGAATCGTATGGAAGCAAACTCCGGTTCGGTCCTTCTTACTTCCTCTTTGTCTTTGATGGGAGTTGCTTCCGCAGGGAGAAAGGCGCATACGCCACAACGACCTGACAGGCAGAGTTCGGGAAAAGACGCGGGCGACGGTGGGGAACACAAAGCCCTCTCGGCTCGCGCGAAACACTCCCGAGTTACCCCGCACTATGTTGGCAGCCGCGTCTCCCCAATTCGTGCGACGGGTGGGGGAAAGCGGAGGCATCTGCGCCGTTCCGAACAGAAATACGGGAAAGGCACTCGCGCTTTCGCACTGTTGGTTGCAGCGACAAACAAATTCACTGTTGCTTCCGCTTCACCATAGCTCTATCACAGGCGCCGTGTGCATCGATTGAGAAGCATGTGCGGGACGCCGAGGTTCTCATTCCTTCGAGGACTGGCCGCCACGTATGCCGTCGTGGTGGAATTCGATGCAGCAGGCGCGAAAGAGCGAGACGGAAATACCCAGCGCCACAGTGTCATGGTGGAATGTATTGCTCAAATCATAGCTCCTAATGAGTCTGCTCAATAAAACGATTATCTTTTGAGAGATTTCTGTTCCCTAAACGAACACGTACAGAATGGTGGTATAGAATACCACACAAGCCTACCGGTTGTCTCTGAGGCATCAATTTTATGCTGCTACATGCTTATGGTCTCAGCGTCGAACTAATACAGTGTAAATCGATGTAAGGTTCGGAATGTTATCAAGCAACGTTTCTTGCTTGGCACATTCAGCAACT
Organism: Dermacentor variabilis; assembly: GCF_050947875.1. Taxonomy (NCBI): domain Eukaryota; kingdom Metazoa; phylum Arthropoda; class Arachnida; order Ixodida; family Ixodidae; genus Dermacentor; species Dermacentor variabilis. Next base: position 5,535,348 of record NW_027460335.1, read on the forward strand.
GTCAATAATACTATAAGTATACTGTGCTTTCAAGCATGAATTGCTTTGAGCTGCCGTTGTCGGCGTCCTTCAAGGGACCTTGAGCCAAAAGCCAGAGCCATTATCCAGGCACTCAAACGAGAACATCCGGGCAAGTGGCGTGAACAAAACGAGATCTTCCGGGCAACCCGTCAAAACTTAAAAATATGTGGTCTCTGGCCCCCAACCCTTTGTACAGGACCGCATTGCGTACGCTAGTTACTGCCCAAACAAGTTTTTAAAATATTGCTCCCGAGTTCTTCCCAATGTTTGTTCACAATATCATTGAAGCTGTAACTTCTAGTATGCTGAAGCTTTATTTGTCATTTAAAATAGTGGGACATTCAAAAGACAGGTACAGAGCACCCTACACTTCATTGTCATGTTTTGGTATTGAAACAGGTTTGTCTGTGCTGCTTTGAACGCCAGCGGTCCACAAGTTCCACTGCACGGGTTTCGCATCACCTCGAGAGATGGCGCCCCACTGTGTGGCGCCTCCTTCAGGCTCTTCGTCTAGCTGGGCAGTGCGCTCTGTCTCTCTGGCGTCTTTCGCTGCCTTTCGTGCAGCCTTCAGCCGGTTTTCTTCTTCTAGCTGGGCAGCATTCATATGTACCAGTGCACAGTATGGCGTAGTACGTTGTGGTGCGGTGTTGTGGGGTGGCGCGCACCGTTGCGAACACGCACTACACCCATTTTAAGATTGTGGCTAGTATTATCTCCAACCAATCTGCTTTGCCGGTTGCCATTTCATGCTTACATCTACTCACGATTAGGAGAGAGCCAGCAATTTTTTTTATTATAACTCTGGTGATCATTCGCAGTCTTCGAAAGCAGTAAACACCAGCGTTAAATATTACGTTTTTTCTCTAGTTTTGTTATATTATAGCACTTCTCTTGTAAGAAAAAATGTCGACATCTTTGTTACACACGTTTAACTGCGGTGTATGATGGATGAAAAAAAGTTAGAAGGCAATTCAACAAGTAGTTTATGTCGATCAACCGTTCTTGCTGCAGAGTGGCTCTCGCAATAAACTACACGTTTTGTACACCCCATTCTAAACCCCAACTCCACTCTGGAAGAATTTTTCTTGCATTGAATTTAACTAGACACTTGAACCACATTCTATTTTGTTTTCCTTTTCACTGTGGTGTTTTCTGAGCGATTCCCCGTCGATATCTCTTACACAGCTTCTGTGCAAGCGTTCTCTTCCACCGGCCTTCAGTTGCAGATATTTCAATGACTCCTTGCACGATTTCTTTTTCTCTTCAATATCTAAAAATTTCCGATGGCATGAATTCGGGTATTTTGATTCTCTGTATGTTAGATCTTATCCTCTTTTTATCATTTTGATTACTGAGGCTTGTTAAAAGAAGCATGATATTACGTCTCCTTATGTAAGTTGCCTACTGGAGAAGCGCGTATAGCGGTGCCTGACTGTTTATTGGAAAAAAGTGAATTAATGAGTTTTAAATATGTCAACATGTTCTCGAATCATGAACATACCTATAATAAAAAGAAATATTCATATCCTTGTATTAACAAAGTGAAAATGTGTCTTTAGTCACACGGTAGATTAGGAACCATGGTTTAATAAATGTACGAATTGAGCCCTCTACACAAGGCAATGTGGGTCATATAAAAAAGGTTGGCACTCGAAGTGAAGTGCACGTGCGAACGAGGCAAGCCTTAAGGTAGGAGCCAATGGTTCCACAAGGTATTGACTTGCGTTGGCGAAGGCGACGATTTATTTTCTTTAGCTGTTTCTTTTTAATATTTTTATCCTGATTTCAACAGATCACTGCCTGACGAGATGTCGAGCGAATGGGGAGTGAAGACACAGTGTTTGCCAAGAGGAAAAGGAGACACAATGCAAAGTCAACGGTAAAAATATGCGCGTATGAAAGGAATTCACCATGCGATGAAGATTGGACATGACCAGCTAAAGCACTTCAGTGTTCTACATCCAGAACAAAATAAGGAATGGAGTTCACAGAAAATAAATAAAATCGATTCTGTGTTGTTGTTGTCGTTTTCTTTGTGCCTAACTAAAGAAAGGTGATTGTGAGGAGCAGCTAGCTGGGGACTCCGAATTGATTTTAACCACTTGGGGTTCGTTACCGTGCACATGAATACACGGACTTTGTCGCATTTCTTGTCTAGCAAAATATGGCTGCCGCCGCAAGAGAGGATAAAAAATATGTAGAAATAAATAAATCGGAACAATTAGCTGATTATTCACATTATTGTAGAAGTCTCCAGGGATAGTTAGCATCTGCGTGTGCCGTCGATATTTTTTATCTGCTTAGCGGTAAAGATTAGCGGGTGAGACTAAATCTGAAATTGCTGGTCGTCTGCGTATGACATTGAAAAAAGTTTTGATATGGAAACTATTGGTAATTATTTTCAAAGACAGAGCCAGCTTCTTTGAAATCCGCTGTAATTTAATTGTGTAACATCCAGTGTATAACAGGAAAGGAGGAAGCAGGGACGAGCCTGCGACACACGCAGGAAATTAGTGGCCTGAATGTGCCTTGTTGCTTGGTCAAGTGACCGGTTGCTTTGGCCCCTTGACGAAAGCAACCAAAGCAACCGCGAATTACACTATATCCGGGACCGGCGTAATTTTGATTACATCCTTTCATAGATCGAACCAGTTTACTCTCGCGCTGTCCTCGGGTAGGCGCCGTTTACTTGGCAACGGATTGGGCAACCAATACTTGACATTAGTGTGTCGGAACAGAACGAAAACAAAAAGAAAAAAAAAACATATTTTTGTCCGAGCGGAAACGTAACCCGAACGTTATTTATTATTTTGTTTCGGAGGGAAACCGAAATATTTTCCATCAATCTTGCGTTCAAGGAGAAAGTCTGCAATCCGAAACAACCGACTTCAGGCCAGAGCAGAATTAGCGCGTATATCTCTGGCACAAACAGTGCGAGCGATAGCCGGTCGAGCGCTCCACTAATATAAGCCTGCCGCTCGGTGCACAAGCAGGTCAGCGTCGTAGCAAAACCCAGGGTTTGCGTGCTTAAGATCTTATCGTTTTGTTTCCTACGCGTACAACACTGTGCTACCGAAGTTTTATCTTTCCTTTATGTTCGTTTAAGTTTGTTTTATCGGAACAGGGTTCTCGCATTTAGGCGAGTGCTCTAGGCGTGCTGCTTCTGAAATCATATTCTGTGCCTTTTCCTTGAGTCAAGGAAGTCAATGTCATCTCAAAATTTATAATTGTCTTTTTGAGAGAAATAAATACTATGTTTTGATTGTGACTATGCTTGGAAAATTTTTGAATCCGAACCAAAACCGTTATGAAACATTACGGATAACTTTTTTTTCGTTCCGGAGGAGAGCCGGAAGGGAATATTTTTTAGTGGAACGAAACTGAAACCAGAACGAGAACATTTTGTTCCGACACCCTACTTAGCAACCAAGTCGATGTGCAACACACGGGAGCGGAAGACAAGGAAAGCTTCACTTCATTCAACGACGTACACTCTTAGGCAAAGCTACACCCTTTGGCTTGCCCCTTCTGCCACACAACAATAATCGTTATCTGCCTTGATGCGTTTCTTTCTTTAACGCTGCGAGCCCGGAACTTTCCAGTAACGAACGGTACGCGCGTTATCAGAAGGGGCACTCCAAAAGGCGTAAACTGTTCTATGCTGATAGCGCGCGTGCCGTTCGTTACTGGAAAGTTCCGGGCTCGCAGCGTTAAAGAAAGGAAACGCATCAAGGCAGATAACGATTATCGTTGTGTGGCAGAAGGGGCAAGCCAAAGGGTGTAACTTTGCCTAAGAGTGTATGCGCTTGAAAGCACATATCTATTTCAATAGGGATATGTACACTTATTTTGTTTTTTTATTGCGGAATAACGTAGCGAATAGCCACGGACGCAGCTTTAGGCTCAGTGAAGATGGCTTATGCAAGTCGATTCGTTATACGTATAACGAACTTGCTTTTGGTTATAACGACGCGGGCTTTATTTGGTGACTGTTATGTCAAATCATGTTGCGACGACGCGTATTCAGCTTTAATCCGTACAGAATGAAGAAATGCGCTGTCTTTAAACAGGCCCAAGTAGTTCACACTGCCAAGTAACAGGTGTGTGCTGAAATTGAGTGCCAGCGGTTGGCCTCTAGCAGCAAGTGTTTGTTCCCTGAGCGTCATAGCATGCTATGCTATGTAACCTCGTGTGACCGACGTCTACATTGCGGTCAGGATAAATGTCAGACTTCTGCTTTAGTTTCATGTTTCAAGATCCCCAATTATTCGAAAACTATGCGAAAAATATTCGATTTAGCTAATGGCGATTGCTCGATTCCAAGACTGCTACGAATAAGGCTCTGTTAGATTTACGTGGACGTTAAAAAACCCCCGGTGGTCGAAATTTCCGGAGTCCTTCACTACAGCGTGCCTCAAAATCAGAAAGTGGTTTCGGCACGTAAATCCATAATTTTAATTAAAGGCTCTGTTGGACTTCATATTACAAGGATTAGGATATAGCCGAAACCCAACACGTTAAAGGCAAACCTCGTTTTCTACAATCAGCATAGCCTCTTATCGTGATAAAAGTAGATTTGACGTGAAATGTTAGCCGGTAGTATCATTGAACCCCAAACAGAAGTATGTTGAAAAAATGAGCTGCCGTCTAGTTACATTATGTTTTGTGTGCGGGATCGCAGTAAACTTCCACTCAGCGGAAAGACGTAGTTTCTGAACATAAGGCAAACGCCACTCAGCCAAGATGTACACCCCGCTCGGCAAAGTACTCACCAGCCAACACAGGCTAGAAACGAATCCACTTGGCATAACTCCTGAATCCAAATTTGAGGCGCGGCAAATGAAAACATTTATCACCTTACCAAAGTGCAATGCTACGTTTTAGAGGGTGATTATTTTTGTTTTATGGATTTTTTCCGAATTTCTGGTGACCTGATAACATAATTCTTGTCCTTGAGCGATACTATTCCAAAAGGTGGGCGTCGCTAGCACGATAAGTCGAAACACATATTCAACTAATTAACAATATTTCATTAATTAACTTCTGAAGTATTTATTTAAGGCGCATACTGCAATTTACAAAATTTAGCCAGTGAGCTTTAAGACGTACCTACTTTAAATTAATTGCATGGATGGCACCAGTTTCGTGATATTCCCAAAGCGTGGAATGAAATGCATGGGTGTTCCACCCAACCAAAAAAGAACCTTTTGATAAAAAGTTAATGGAGCAACATTACGTTTTTACGGAAACTTTGATGGCGCATATGTCCAAACTAGCGTAATTCTGGAAATTCATTACAAGTGGATACGCCTTGCAAACTCACCGGACGCAACCTAAATTGCCATATGCACCTTAAAGTAATTAATTCAAACGATAATTAGGGGGCTTTTGTCAATTAGTTAAGTATGTGTTTAGATTTCTCGTACAGGTAATGTCCGCCTCTCTGAATAATCCAGCTCAAGGGCTAGAAATATGTTATCTGCAACACGCTATTTTCAAAATACCATAAACCATAAAAATGATCAGTCTTTATAGTTCCCTATGTGATGTCGCGCTTCAAAGGAACGACGAGGCACCTGTTCGTTCATTCGTTCCGTCGTTCGTCGCTATGGCTGCCCTCTCTCCAGTCTTATCGTTTCTTCATGCTGGGGTCCTATAGAGTAAAGCTATTCCAATATGTTTTTATTCCAGTCTCGTGACGTCTAACTTGCATAATCGCCGACCCAAGCATCGCGCTGTGACCCGCAGCCGTTGTTTGCACACCCCAACCAAACGCTCTACTCGTTTATAGCGTAACTTTTGGTTGCTTTCAAAGGGAATAGAATTGCCTATTTTCACAAGTTCTTAAATGTATAATTCACTGACAAGAGGCGCAAACCCCCTGTGGTGTCTGGCTCAGACCAGACGCATGACACTGGACCACGCAAGCACAGTATACACCTTCCTTTATTCGTCACAGTAATGCCACTTATATAGGAAATCATATTGAATGACGATGACGATATGTACACTGAAAGAAACGAAACTGAAACAATAAAGAAGGATACAACATCGCCTCGCGCTTGAAAATACAACACAGTAATTTGCAACAAACAAAATAATTCGAACTTAACACTTATTGTTCAGGTAATCTAGGTACCTTTTTGTTCCGTCAAATCAATTACACACGATGCGATAGCTTGTTACCACAATCTTCTCTATTAAATACTAATATTACCAGGTTTGCAATAAATAGGAACTTTATTTTACCTAAAATACATACTAATTATGGCAAACAGAGCGTCCATTTTTCATCTATCGCATTCTGGAACACACTACCATTATAAATAGAAACACTTAAAATTCACGAATTCAAGAAACAACTAAAAGATTACATTCTGTCGAATACTGATGCCTAGTCCATACTCACAACCATTCTTTCACGGTGCCTTCATTTCATTTTCATTGCCATACCGTTAGGTTTCTGTTTCTACCTCACATATACATTCGAGCTACAAATTCTACTGTGTTCCTCACGTCATCTACGCAGTTACTTTATCAGTTGTCAACGAGATTGTGTTACAGTGCTTTTATTTTTTCATGACATTTATGCATATGCAATTCTTCAATCATGGTATTCATGCTAAAACCTGTAATTTTTCTATGTTAACAATTTGTTGAAAACTGCTGTACTTTTGTTTTATTACGTTTACTTTGTAAAGGAGGTCCCATTGCAGTCTTTGACTCCGGGACCTCCTCCTGAATATCAACAACTCGTAATCATTCGAATGATCTCAATAAAAACCGATTCTGATTCTGAAAGAAAACCCAAATCTTTCGACAGGTCGGCGTACCCTAGTGCTGCGACGCAAAGGTTGCTCCACCGAATCCTCTAACGGAGCGACCAATTCTTCATTAACTTCAGCGCTTATTTCCGGCGATCGCAACAGTTCACCCTGTTCAGCGTCTGCGCGGCTTTCAGCCCCAGCGGTACCCGAGTAGTCATGAGGCAATTCCTATGCCCATTGTTCTGTTGTCCGCGATTGATTGCGCGGAATCGCAACTAGTTTAGACGCGTTCCAGCAACGACCGTCGCTCATCAAAAAGCTATTTTTGCCTTTTCTGCCGACAATTTTGAAAGGTCCCATGTAGTTTACCGACGCTTTCCCACCGCCTGCTGGCTTGCGTACACGAAGGAAGTCCCCAACACAAAAGGCTGGTGTTTTCGCACCTCGCCTCCTGTCCGTATACTGTTTTGCATACGTCTGCTTCGCCTTAACCCTAGCAGGAATATTTTTATTCGAACAGGCATGGACACCCATTCTTGTCGGTAAACCCACTCTATTGAGTCTTGTCCTTGGCTGGCGCCCGTGAAGCAACTTGGCTGGCGACACACCCGTTGTCGCATGCGGCGTCGACCTATATATACCGACATAGTCAACCACAGCAGCCTGGAGGGGCCGTTGTTCTAGTCGGGCAACCTGCATGAAATATTTCAGCACGCGATTAAAGCGTTCAATCGCGCCGTTTTCTTGTGGATAGTACAGAGAAGAACAACGATGCGCAATATCCCTCTCTCTCAAGAATGTTTCAAACATTTGCGATCTAAACTGAGGCCCATTATCTGTAACAATTTCCTTCGGATAGCCTTCTCGGCTGAACACAGTCCGCAAAAAATCGACCACACTGTGACGTCACTGTAGATAAAAAGGCACCCTCAGGCCACTTGAATGATAATCGATCAGCGGTATCATGTACCTGCAGTTTGAAGGGGCCCAGTCAATCGGTCCCACTATATCCATTGCTAACTTCTGCCATGGTAGCGCTGTAAACGTCACCGGCTGCAGCGGTGCAAACGACGGTTTAGCGGACTTGTCCGCGGCCTGGCAGATATGACAAAAATGGATTGCTTCTACCTGTTTATTCAAACGAACGCGGCCACCAGTAAAGATCACGTAGTCTCTGCTTCGTCCTCGCAATTCCTGGGTGACCTTCATGCGCAAAACCAACAAGGAGCGAGGTAAATTCACTAGGAACAACTACCTGCTCGCCGCGCATCAAAAGGCCATCAACGAAAGAAAGCTCTTCCCGCACGTTAAAGTACGGCATTATTTCTGCTGGCAAAGCTTTTCTAGGTGCCCAGCCATGTACCACGTGTACAACAACCTGTTGCAGTGTGCTATCTGCAGCAGTGGCCACCTGCAGCCGTTCCTTTGTTAGACACTCTGATACAACGGACACAATTTCTTCCTGCATCGTCTGCAGCGAATCACAGTCAAGAGGTAGGCGTGAAAGCGCATCGGCCACGACATTTTGCGATCCCTTTTGGTACTCTATGTCGAAGTTATAATACAAAAGTCGAGCTGACCATATGGATATACGCAAAGGTCGGCGTCCTGTACCGGCAGCTGAAAGTAACGTCACCCGTGCCTGATGGTCCGTACGCAACAAAAATTTTCTACCCCACAAGAAGACGTGCCAGCGCTCGCACGCGAAGAGACAAGCAAGGGCCTCACGTTCCCCAGCGGCGTACTTCCGCTCAGCAGGAGTCAGGGCACGCGATGCGAAGGCCACCGTGCGTACGCTGTCACCATCGCGTTGCAGAAGAACGGCTCCCAGTCCCTTATCAGAAGCACCTGTCGGAACAATTACATCAAGGTCTGGGTTAAACATTTGTATTACTGGGCTTGAAGACAAAGCTGTCTTAACAAGCTGGAAGCTACGCTCAGCCTCACCATCCCACGTGAACTGTTGACCAGACCGCAGGAGCCTTCTAAACGGCTCGACGAGATCAACAAATCGCGGCACAAACCGAGCATAATAACCAGCGAGACCCAAAAATCACCTCAAAGTGGCAACATTGTGAGGAGCAGGCACTTTGACAATAGCGTCAACCTTAGACTGCAATGGTGTGAGCCCTTTTGAGCTCACCGTATGCCCTAAAAAGGATAGTTCTGAAACAGCAAATGTGCATTTCTGGTTGAGCTTCAAACCTGAATCACTGATGCGTTTTAGCACCTGGTGTAGATTCTTGTGGTGCTCCTCACGTGTCTTGCCCCACACAGTCACATCATCAATGTAACAAAGTACGCCTTTACAATCTTTCAAAATATGCTGCATCACTCTCTAAAGGCTGAAGGGGCAGATGCAAGGCCAAAACACACTCTTAAAACAAAACAATCCTTCGTGTGTGATAAAGGTGGTTAGTCCCAGACTTTCCGAAGTCAGTTCTAGCTGGTGGTATGCCGACGCTAAGTCGAGCTTTGAGAAGCACGTTCCTCCAGCTAGTTCATGAAGTAGTTCCTCAGTATGCGGAAGAGGAAAAGCATCGGCAATTACTGCCTTGTTCACTTCACGTAGGTCCACACACAACCTAATTGAACCGTCCTTCTTCCTCACGACGACGATCGGTGAAATCCACTCCGATGCGTCGACAGGTTCAATTATATCTTCGGCCAGCAGACATTGTATCTCTACCGATACCTGTTGCCGTAGCGTGAGCGGCAGGCGTCGGAGCTACGCAACGACTGGTTTCACAGATAAACGGCATTTAACATGGTGAACAAAGCCTTTCACATGCCCTAACTGTTCCGTGAACAAGTGCGCAAACTAGTGCGTGCATTCGGAAGGCAGTGAGTCAGGGCATGTCACCTGGCAGCAATTCAAGGTTGAGCCGTTGATAGTGATTCCCAGGCTCCGAACGACATCAAGCCCCAGCAGCGAAGTGCCCTTGGTTGCGACATGAAAGAGCACACTGGCTCTGTTTCCCTTGTAAGATACGTCAGCAAGAAAGTAACCGCTTAACTTGATTTTTTCTCCGGGATAGTTACACAAATTGGCAGTCGGCGGTTGCAACGAGTAGGTGTTGGCTAGATATTTGTGGTAGTGCTCTTCACTGAGCAAAGAAACCGTAGCACCCGTGTCGACGATCAACGACAGACAATCTTATCTTCCCGATAGAAATGTTGGCTCGAATATTTTTCGCCGAAGAATTACGGTCACCGATTTGAAGTACCGTGACGGCGTTCACCTTCTGGGGCATTCGAATGGCATACTTCTTTTTCTTCGATTTGCACATGCTTGAAAAATGACCAATTTTTCCACAAGAGTGGCAACGTTTGTTCCTAGCCGGACATGCAGTCGAATTAGCCATATGCGATGACGAGCCGCACCTGTAGCAGCTTCGTTGATCAGAGTCTGACCTTTTTCGCACATCTTGAATCTTGTTCACAGTGATATGCGCGAATTCCCCGAGCTCTTGTTGCGTTTGCTCTATTTGCTTCCCGATGTCAACAGCACGCTGCAGTGTAAGCGAAGACCCTTCATAAAGCATGCGTTCACGGGTTCGTGACGAAGTGCCTTCCAGTAATTGGTCTCGAATCATGCTATCGGTAGCACTGCCAAAATTGCAAGTAGACGCAAGGTCCCGAAGACTGTTTGTAAATGCTTGAAAGGTCTCACGAGGCAGTTGTCTTTGGCGAAACCGGCGCCGCTCCACCAAATCATTCGTAGCGCTCGCGAAATGCGTATCCAGTGCAGCAAGCGCGTCCTTGAACTGGTCCACCTTGTCCTCGGCCTTGGCGTCCGCGGTAACGTCTGCTCCTTGTTCAAGGATGCTGTAGAATATTCGCTGGCCTTCAACCCCGAGCGAGTTTAGCAGAATTGCCCTGCAACGCTTCGGCTTCAGTTCATCGCCGCCAATGGCCTCCAGGAAATCCAGGAACACGCGTTTCCACTGCTGCCAAGGCACAGCCGGGTCCGCGAGTGCAGGCAAGAAAGGGGGCGGTGCTGGGAAACACCCGAGCGGCATGGCTCCGATATTGACCCTCGTCGCCAATATGTGGTGTCTGGCTCAGACCAAACGCATGACACTGGACCACGCAAGCGCAGTATGCACCTTCCTTTATTCGTCACAGTAAAGCCACTTATATAGGAAATCATATTGAATGACGATGACGATATGTGCACTAAAAGAAACGAAACAATAAAGAAGGATACAACACCCCCCACTTCATCCCAGGATTTACCCCAAAATTTAGACAACTACTAATTATGGGGTTTTACGTGCCAAAGCCAATTTATGATTATGAGGCACGCCTTATTAGGGGACATCGGAAATTTGGGCCACCTGGGGTTCTTTAACGTGCACCTAAATCAAAGTAGACAAGCGTTTTCGCATTTCGCCGCCATCGAAATGCGGCCGCCGTTGTCGGGATTCGATTCCGCAATCTCGTGCTTAGCTGCCAAACACCATAGTCACTAAGCCACCACGGAGGGTGAAATTTAGACAACAAATTCATGTGCACTATGCAATGACTTAGCGAACTTAGATAACATGCTCCGGTGCTGCCCCGCTTACGCGACGATGAAAGCAGCACCTCTTTTCGCTGGGATGCAGTTCAACGCAGCCCCAACCTCGAAGAACAGCTATGGGCTGTCCAACGGGCCCGGAACGTGGCAGAGAGCGTCGACCTCTCTGTCCCTACGTGGGAGCGGCCGGCTGCGCGCGAACGTTCGCCCTAAAGAACCACAAAGCAGTTCATCCATCCATCGATTCATCCATCCAAGAGACGCAGAAGACACAGAAGTGGATAGAGTTTCGGTGGAGCTTGACTTGCGCAGTAAAACCAGGTAACCGGGTTAGGAGGGGGTGTTGGAGTCTCTGGTAGGTCAACGCCTCCTGTACAGCAGTCCTGTGCACTCTGCTTTTTGATTTCATGCTACTTGGACCGAACTTTCCACTGCCAAACTCGGCATGAAGAAAGCGGTGACGTCAGAATCACCTCGGCTTACTCGTGAGCATCTCCATTAGATTATATGTCTGTCGTGGAAAGTAGCGTGACGTCATAACTTGAAGTGCACAGGCATTGTGCTATCTAAGAAGCGTTGGGTAGGCTCACGTTCCTTACTTATCTTGCGGTGGGTAGCCGAAAATTGCGGCGGCATGCAACGGAGGATAAAAAATGCCGCTAGGACAGATACTCAGCGAAGACCAGTTCGCAGGGTGATCTCGTCGGAAGGCACCAAGAATGTTATACTGTCACGCAATTTAATTTTTTTTTACGCTAAGAAGTCAGTTCTCCCGGGCAGCACTGAGTAGGCAGTGCCCGATTGATCGGTGAGCAGCATTCTTTTGCCGGGGTGAGATTCCTCGGTTTTGTGAAGTCGCATAATACACAGTGGAAGAAGCCGCAGTCTGAAAACTTTTGACCACTAGTGGAGGGCTTACGGCAAAAAACGGCGTAGAATTGTAAATAATCATTTGTCTTTTGCTTGGTCTGATCGTGTGTAATCAGTGGGCTTACATCATAGCAGAAGAGGAGTCCTCGCGATTTTCGTCACGCGGCATGACAGACCAGCAAGTGGGGGTGGCCCGAAAAATATTTAACGTGTCGTAGAGAACTGATTTCAGTAGTGTAATAGAGGCAATATTGAATAGCTTTGCGTTATAGCGCCCCTGTTCCGCTTTATGTCTTTACACGATAACAAGGCTTTCTAGCACGAGGTATTCCATATTCTTATATTGTCCTCATGCTTATTTTTAATTTCGGACTGATGTTCCTAGTAGTTGGGTTACGTAAATTGTTCGCGACGCCAGTCAGGGGTATGACGCTTGGGTATAATCTCACCTGCTGGGCGGACTTATGCAATGGACGGCCAATCAAGACCATGAATCCTACAATATTCCTCACACTTCAAAGGCAATCTGTATTATTGTAGAAGGAACCGGTGCAGATAGAAGCTACAGCCGAGAACCTTTACCCAAGAAGAAGCACTTACCTTGAGACACCTTCAAACCAATCCCTATTCGAACGAAATGAGTTTACACCAGTTGTTCCCTACCTCCCATTCCAATTAGGGGGGTTTTGTCAATTAGTTGAATATGTGTTTAGATTTCTCGTACAGGTAATGTCCGCCTGTCTGAATAATCCAGCTCAAGGACTAGAAATATGTTATCTGCAACACGCTATTTTCGAAAATACCATAAACCATAAGAATGATTAGTCTGTATAGTTCCCTATGTGATATCGCCCAGGAAGTGGCGCCCCACCTGCAAGTTTTCATGCCACGATAGAATGCGAACACTTGCCAAAAGGTGTAGCACCCTCCAACCTCTCCCCCCCCCCCCACCACCACCACACCTGCAGTGGCATGCCCTCTTGCGCCATGGCGAACCTCGGTTCCTGCTGCAGAATAGAGTGTGCGACCGGAATAACTGAACCTTGAATAAACGTTTCCTCTTTTTCCCTCTCTCTTTCTTTCTTAGCATAATGACCACTATAGCACTTTCAGAACGGCCAGCATACAAAGTCGCCAAATGGCTTTTCCGACCTACAATGGGCATTTAAGGTTCGAGAACGTGTCCTCTGTTTACCGCAGCCAAACGTACAACGTTCGTAGGCGATCTTCTTTCAGCGAGCAGAGAACGGAGCTTCTTCTATTTTTTAATGAGAGCCATTAGTTAACTGAAAAATGTACGCTTGCCCAGAATGGCCTGCGAAAGCATGTTACATATGTCACAGTGATACATGGCACTTGCTCTTGTTTACCGGCCCCGTCCACTATCACGGATAACCTTGGGTTCCTGCTTGTAGGAGGTACAAAAGCAATTCAGCTGAACGGGAGGCTCATACGTTAGCTGGGAGAAAGATAATAACTTATTAATGCCATGAGTTTACGTACCATTACTCAAAGTGTTGGAAAATCGCAACCTGTCACTTGCCGGAAGTGCACTAAAATATGAAGCGAACGCCTACAACCTGCCTTCTCCGGTTGTATTGCTGTCTAGGCAAACCATAATGACAGTTGTTGTTGGAATTATGTAGAAATATTAGTTTGATTTAAACTCCTTTTATTGCTATTTCATGGCAACCCCAGAGACGTTGTGAAGCGTCGTTCAGGAGCAACATATAGTTAACATAGCGAGTTTGCTTTTCGTTAAAGTAAGGCAAATGTGAAAACAAATGAGCGCTCGATGATCGTAAGAGATGGCCAGCTAATTGCTCACGCGGAAAGAAATGGAATAAAGAGAACACGATGAAGGAAACATAGCTCAGTGATCCTAAAAAAGAAAACGCACATGGTGTATTTGCCCTGCCCGCATATTCGCGTACGATCATGCACAGTCTTCAACTCGAATGTTCCTATACGCCTTTAAGCGGGCGAGCAGGAACGGCCTGAAAGCCTGCGCGCAGAGAGCCATCCCTCATCTCTGTGTGAACGGACACCGTGCTGCTTGAATATGTTGTGGTCGCTTGGTGTGGAAAGAGTTGGAGGTGTATTAGCTCGTTCCTTGTAACGGTCATCTGATGTCAGCTCATACAAGGATGTAGGTAACCATCGTGTATTCCACGACGGCAGTAGTAACTACACTATGTCTATGTTCTTGCGATTAAACATGTGGCGTGCATCACCAGCATCACCGGTACGTGATTTTGAGTTAACTTGGCTGCATGGTTTCCCTCTCAACACAGAGTAGCAACGTCTGGAGCTTGCTAGAGTCAATTGGAAAAAGAGATTCTCCCCACATGACCGCTTGGTGTAGGAACTAAAACTTTAAACATGTCTTATCATGTATGGCAACCCCGAAACATCTAAGCGCCAGTCGTGCTCACATTTGCATCAGACACCGGTATTGTTAGCGCGTATTTCAACTTTACTATATGCTATAATGCTACGATTGGGCCTCCTGTATCAGACTGATTGCTTGAATCAAAACAGCGATACTTATGGTTTAACGCCGCTTCTTCGACCTGCAAAGTAACAACAATAAATGGACTTCGCATAAAAAAGAATGCAACGTCTTTCTGTGAGCAAGTGAGATTCGCAACAGGGGTTGGTGCGTTGGAAAGCACGGGCCACAAGAGTCTGAACAACAACATCGGTTTCGATCGTCCGATGGCTTTTACAGCAGGCTGTTATGCATAACCAAAAATAATTTTTTTTATTCGGAGGTCTAACAAACGAACCAGTTGCGTAAGGCATCTAAAATATTAGTTCGAACACTTGTCGAACACCAAAGCGGCACCTACACTGTTACAGTCATCTCGTATTATTTCTGGGGTACTCATTGCTGCTAAATTAAAGCCTAGGTGAAGAGCAGGACAAACGTTGCACTCAAGCACGTTTCTGAAGAGAACGCTTATAGATATACAACAGCCCTCCGGGTTTGATCGTAGGTTGAAACACGCGCACACGTATCGCGCTAGATGCACCGCCGGCCCCAACGGCAGCAGGAAATCTCAGCCACTTAGACTTAAATCACCCCAGCACGCTTCACTTAAGATTTGCCAACACAGACGTCGTCACATACCACTAACAACGAGATGGAATTGTTAAAGCAACCACCAGCAACTCTTGTCGAGCGTACACATATAGCGTACAACACAGAACGTTCACCCAAGTCTCGCCGAACTTCCCGCCTGCAGGACAACCATCTCTACCGCTGTGTTGCCTGCACCCATTCCAAGCGCTTCTCGTAATTGCCGGCATCAAAAAGAAAACGGAAGTGTATTCTTTCGTCCTCAAAAAAAACAGTGCTTTCACTCCTGCATGAGAAGCCCAGAAAAAGCATCCACGTTTACGCTGATGGTTCTGTCTCCCCGAATAGTTCAGCAGGAACAGTAGTAATTACCGCGAAATCGTCACAATGCAATTCGAGACGTCTCACGTTAATCATCGATGGTTGCGCAACTCACGGCTATCCGTGCTCATCTGGCGTTTATTGCTAACAAGTCACCACAATCATAGTCCATCTTTTGTAACTCGAGGGCAGCTCCCTAGTGTCTGCTCTCCGCCTTCAACCACGGACCTAGCGTCCAATTAATCGTACACATCTGACGACACCATCACGCAACCGACAAGCAGCACAACATCATGTATCAGTGGATACCGAGTCACTGCAGAATTTCGGGAAATCACAGTATGGATGACGCTGCGCGATCGGCCATGATGGTATTCATATTATACCACTGCCACTGTCGAGAACAGACGCAGCCACAAGCCTTCGCTCCACGCACGTGAGTTTACGCAGGCATGGTGGAACACTCGTGCAAATCTCAATAGATTGTATCCGCGTCTGCAACGCCGTTTTCCACCAGGGTTACCCTGAGTGGAACCCACACTGCTGTGCTGCCTGTGGCTCGGCGTGGCATTCACGATTGCATATTCCTTCCACATTGGAATCAGTGAAAGCCCTGCTTGCGACAACTGTGACGGCCAGGAGACGATCAAGCGCATCACCTGTGACTATCCCCACTGCAAAGTAGCTGGAAAAGTAGTCGCGACTGCGCTCGAAAAAACTGGACGATCGCCCCTTCACGGAAAAAAAAAAAGTTCGAGGACACTGGTCCAGACGGGTTTCGGCACTCAATGCTTTAAGGGTTCTGCTCAATTTCTTAAGGGCTTGTGAATTGTGCGACATACTTTGAAAGTTGTAGAGCATAGCATCGCGTTCTTGTGTGAATTTTTCTCACTACATTTTTCTATTTGTTTATTCTTTCACTTTTTTATTTTCTTTACCCCTGTCCCGAGCACAGGGTAGCTAGCCGGTTCTTACGCTGGCTGAGCTCCCTGTCTGTCCTTTCCTCTGGCCACTCTTTCTCTCTTCCACCCAAGTCAGCATTGCGGCAAGTGCGAATAGCTCATAAATGACGTCACTGCGTACGCAACAAGGCGGCGCTCTGGATAAAACAGCCTATGTAAACCTGGTTGGTCATATGACAGTAAAGTACGAAGCACATTTTTAATAGGGTAAATATATCTAGGTTCGTAATTACCTGGTGCTGTGTCAGTACGAATCACTTATTTGAATGAGCGGAGGACAACTGAAAAGAAACAAAAACGACGAGCTTTCTATTAAACTCAGGTAGTCTATTTACAAATCATGGTTTGCAGCGCTCATTCATCCAGCTATCTACTCGGGCCAGCATGGCTCCGAAACCTGAAGTCTGCCTGTTCCTTAAGCGTTCCTCCTTCACTGGTAGTGTTCTGAGCACTAGCAGTGGAAGGAACCATTGCTAGTGCTTCTAAAGAGGCCGGCATTGAATGGACAGCAAAAAGTGGCGAGCTCGAAACATTCGATAATGTCATTGCGCGTCCCACCTCCGTGCGCCTCATGTCTTCCCAAACGGCCACTGAAGCACCTTCGCCGTAAACCCCTCCACGGAAGGGCCGGCTAACTCGATTCACTTGGCGTCGAATAACCCGGTCCACCTTTCAACATTCGGAAGCTTCTCTCAGTCCAGCAAGCACGCTTGTTGGTGGATACTGCAGTGCACGCGCAAGGTGAGCCGCATGCCCCAATGTGTTTTGAGAGCGACCCTCTTTGTTTACACAGAGCGGGTCCGACGGCAGCCGACCATTTATCGATCCGAACTGTGCGAAAGCGTGGCTCTTTCCGTCTAGGCGCACGGGATATGCTTAACCCTTGTATTTCGGTAGCCTGGCATCGCTGTGCATGCATTCTGTCAGCACTCACAGGCCCACTTTCGAAATTTGCTATTAATGTGGCATGATATTTCTGTGCTTTATTCCCAGTGCTTTCTTTTTTTTTTTCTCACGCGAGTGCTTTAACCTACAAATTTTCGTTTATAATTCAAGTTTCATGTTCTGATTAATGTGTGTATATTGGTTCTACTAATTAAATAGATTGTATATATATTTTTGTAATTTTGTTTCTCTATTCAATTATCATGTTTTCTTGATATGCTATGCTGTCAAAGCTTTTATAAGAAAGTTGGAAACCCCTTAAGCCGTTTAGCCACGCTTTTTTTCTCAATTCCATCTACTTTTTGCGCATGTAAATGACAAAAAAAAACGGTCACTTGAATTCATCTGACCTTCCTCAGTCACCTCAGAAACACGACGAAAAATTTGAAAGACAACAATTATTATGTATTATTTGAATAACCAGTTGTCATACACAGGGCGATCATTTTTATGTTTCCAGGATATTTTAAATAATCGCCTGGGACAGATAGCATATGTCTTGTCCTTGAGCTGGATTATTCGAAGAGGCGGACTTAACTAGCACGAGAAATCGAAACACATATAACTATAATTAACGAACTTTCACTAACTTCCTAATTGATTACATTATGACACACATTGCAATTTAAGAATTACAGCCGGTGAGCTCGAAAGACGCATCCACTTTAAATTGATTTTCAACATGACACGAATTTCGAGATAATTTTTCGCACAGTGTGGGACGAAATACATGTGCGTTCCTGTTACTTTCGTGCTTCAATGCTTGAAAGAGAGTTGCGTTAAAAAAGTAAGTGGAACAAAAGTGCATTCTTACGGCGAGTTTCATGGCGCGTACCTCCTAACTGAAAATTCATTCCCTGTGGTTACGCCTTCCAAACTCACCGGCTACAATTAGTAAATTGTGATATGTGCCATAAAGCAATTCATTCAGAAGATATTTAGCGAACTATAATTATTTTCATGTGTGTTTCAATTTCCCGCGGAAGTAATATCCACCTCTCTGAATAATCCATCTCATGCACAATTCTGTTATCTGCAGCAGGTTGTTTTTAAAAATTTCGTGAAACTTCTAAATGATCACCCTGTATATTATCCCCAAGTTCTACTACACATAATGGGTGTAGCCTGGACGGTTGGGTTGATTTTTTCCTGAATAGTGACTTGATGCATTCATCGTGAACATGTATGCTTCTTAATTTGCTCGAGGTTCTTATGAACTGTTCATGCTTGTGTTGTTCTTGTAGTCTCATTGCCTTTCTTTCTATATTTTCTCCACGATCCAAGGAATAGCTCAGTCACAGTTATGCGGTTCTTTAGATAGTTATTTGGTGCTTTAAGCTTTACCTAAATTTTCTTCTTTCTTCTGTACCAAGAATTTCTGGATAGCTGGTCCTTTTTGTGGACAAAATTTCCATGTTTAATATTTTAAAAAAAGAAATAAAATTGTTCCCCACGAAGGCGATAGCATTGTAAGCGAGAGCAAGGTTTAGGGTTGCGCTGACGGCGTCTCAGGACGTTGACGTGATGATGAATGTATTACTGGCGTTCCGGGCATCGATCGTCGATGGTGCACGCAATGATACCGAAAGAAAACCGTCTGCTTTTGTAGGCGTTCGAAGAAAACGTTTCATAAAGTTAGCTTCACTTTTCCTGTCCGCTCCGCACAGACTAGGGTCATTAACACGGTGCGCACGGTACGCACAGAGCTTCTCAGAAGGAACGCTTATGCATAGCGCACGACTTTCACACCCGCAAGAATAGCCAGAACGCAGCCCTCAATAAATTATGTGTTTAGCATAACTTTTGTGAAATTCGTGAATGATTTATGTAAATACAAAGTTTGATAAATACGCTTTTGATTATTGTCTTCCACTCACTTATTGCAATTCCGGCATTGAAGCCTTTCTATAACAGATACTGCAAGAACGGCCGGCGTCGTCCCCAAAATCATCAATAAAAATTTAGCTATTCCACCTATTGGAAACTTAATGTACTGCACTTTTCAATGAGATTTTTGTTAGAATATGATAAGAACAATGACGGTGAATCTTGCTGCAATTTATTGTGTGCACGTCTGGAAACTGGCAGGACGTCTTTGAGCGTTTCTAGTACGTGAACATGCTTTGGAGTACTAACTGGTTTCAGCTTAGATATTTGTAATCTGTTAGCGTCATAGTACAGTCTAATAGATTAAGTGCCAAGATTTTGTTGTTTAGGAGCACAGTAACATAATTTTATCGTCCATATATCGCATTATTATTTTTTCCCTTTTGTAGCGCTTCTGGACACTGTTCTCACAGCATGAAGGCTTAAGTCGCTTTCCAAGGAACTATCTACATCACATTTCAATGCACCAAGTCAAAAGGCATTTCAAGTTCATTGAGGTTCCAGGCGGGAAGATGAAGCTTGATCCATCCCGTAAAAACCAGGTGGTGTTGCGGTGATCAAGTGGTATCACACACCAAACACCCGCGCACCAGATGTGTTTGAAGCCTACAGAATGGGCACCGGGCGCTGGTCAGACGGCATTGCAGCTGTTTCAGTTTCCGACAAGATCTGCCGACGCCAGCGCATTGAGCTACAACGGGAACAATACAATTTTCTAAAAAGCAACAGACGCGCACCTGTTTAATGCCTTGCTTGAATTCCACGCTTGCTCGAACCTGATAAACAAGGCATAGCCCGATCCACGTGAGCTTTCAAAGGCATACGTTCACGGTCGGTCTGGAGCGTGCGTTGCGCAGGCGCCAGAGCAACGCTACAGACTGGTTGTGATACGGCATGGAACGAGGAAACGGTTGCATCGAGATAAACGCAGGCTGGAGGGCATCGTGAATGCGCAGCGTTCCTCACAAGATGGGATTCTCCTGCTCGCTAAGCTATGTTACATGGAGCTGCTGTTGGGATGGAAAGTTTGTGCCTCCTTTGCCTACTACAGCTACGTCGCGGAGCGGCCGAACCTTTTCGTATTTCCTACTCAAGTGTTTCTTCAAATTCAGGAAAATGAAAGCGTCGGTTTTGACTCTAGATTGTCTGAGAACTCAGGGGTTGCCTCACCAGCTCTCTCTTATCCCTTCGAGCACACGACAGGCTCCGTCTTAAGCGATGTGCACTGACAGCGTTGATACACGTGCGGTTCGTGGTACACGTTGGCTACCACATAGCTCGAGATCAACTCCTATTTTCCTGCTCGAATACGTGAAAAAACAAACAAACAGGAATGCCCTCAGTAGACAACCAATGGGGGCTCTCAAATAAAATTTGTCACATCTGAGAAAGTTAAAGTGCAGCAACTTTAGGAAACACATTTTTTTTTTATTGTAGACGTCATACATATTCTAAAAGCGCCTAAAAGTCACAAGTTCTAAGAAAAAAAGTTGCAATTCCGCCCGCAAGGCGAAGCAACGACTGCGATAACAAAGTAGCAGATAGCCATACGAAGTAACGATGGCAGTTTTATCGGCTGTATAGACTTCTAAGCACTCGCATGCCAAATAAATTATCCAGCATGGTGTCAGCGTGCACAGGCAAACATGCACACATCACACTCGCTGACGGCGGGCACTGGCTGTCAAAACGCCGGAGTGAGGAAGCGCGGCCGCAGCAGCGAGCTAAGTCACCTTCGTACTCTCTATCGCTTCAACGCGAACTAGGTGGCAAGAACACAGCACGTGCAAAGCTACGAGCTACCTGGACTCTGTCCCCAAAGCAGATGACTTTCAAGATAAAACCCACACGACCGCGCGCGGCCGTGCGCTGCTGCCGAAGTACAAAGCCCCCGTACCTCCCCTCGCGCCCTTTTCTTGCGCGCGGCCGAAGACGGCGCGCTTCCTCCCTCGCGTATGCGAGATTGAGCCGCGATCCTCGGCTCACCCTCGCACGCTTTCATCGCACATACAGCATACGGCGCGCGGCGACTGTGTTATTACCCTTGGACTTTATGCGGAAGATCACGGCGACGGCACAAATGCGCCTGTAGTGTCCATATAATTGCTATCGCAATAAAAAGTGCCTAAACATTCTTCGAAGGTGTATGCCAAAACGAACAACTGATACATTAAAGAAAGCGAAGCTGTCTAAGCTAGTACTAACGCATCTCTGAAGACCGCGTGTCTGTTTGCTGGCTCAAGGCCTCACTCTAAGGCAGCAGCTGTTGCTGCGTCCGCCTTTTACAGCTGCAGTCGTACAAAGTGCTGATTGACCTCCAACGTGGAGCTGGCATAACTCGATGCCAGAAACACATGTCAGGAAGCAATTGCGGATTACTCGCTAAATATAAAACGCATGTGTAAGTTCTTGCCTACTCCAATGGAATATAGGCAAAGTAACTTTTTTTATTATTATTAGGTCAAAGCACATTCGTGGCACCCACACACATTGTATTGCATTCACACGTCATATATCGACCACGTTGTTGCACACCACTGCACGAAAGCCGTTGCCAAACCCCTTTTCACTGCAGAGTTCTGCAACCTTTCAGAATCAAAACCCAATTTCCAGTGATGTTGTGTATTTCGAGGAGTTTTATTAATGAATTCCCTTGCCTGTAAATGATTGAGATACCATAAACTGTGTCCGTATGTGACTGCGCTGTTGGAAATCTTCTGCGCTTACTACGCTGTCTAAGAATAATTGAGAAATTTTTACGAAAGAAGTAGTTATTCCAGACAAATATTACTTCTCAGACCATTGGTCATATAGCCTTTCCTCATACCCATACCCATAAGGTTATCTCTAAATTTTATCACGGTTGCATTCTCAGTTTTCCCAGGCTCGCGGGATAAATGGAGCGTTGATCGCAAAGTAGACTTGTCACGCTTCGGATCACGTGCATACGTAATTTACTGCGAACACCGCGATTGGTCCGCTCAGTTCGAACTTCCACTACGCCTTACCAAATACAGAGCTCTTACTTGCACCACAGATAAACAAAGTGCCTCGTTCAATTCACCGAGCACACAAGGCGAACCTCGTTATAAAGCATCGAAATACCGAAAACACAAGGGTTCAGTAATCATTCCTAAAGCTCCTACTTAAGCAATAAAGATGAAAATGTAGCAACACGTTGCACATAAAATTCCCCCGGTTATCACATAAATATAAACTTTTTTGTAACGGAGAGGACTCTCGGCACATTAGGTAGCCCAGCTGATAACGGGAGTGTGACACTTTCAAACCCTTGATTAAAACGTTTTTCTATGAATGCTACACTTACTGCCGACGTGTTACTGTTACTGCTAAGTTTGAGCTTCGTGACAATTTAGCATGCAAAATTTTGCGCAGCTGTTAAGACGCAATCCTATACGCTCTTGAGCGTTGAAATAAATCGTTTGTCACGATGACTGTGATTAACGCAAACACTTTCGATTGTGAGTACACATAACAAATAACGTGCCTCTTGTTTCCCTCAAATTTAACGTTGTGCAAGGTAGAGGTCTTTCGGGACTCTGGGAAACATAAGGTAAAATCGGCCATTGCTCTCGAGCATTTGAAGAAATTTTTCTGCAAAAGCTGCATATGATTTACGCACATTCAGCTGCGTACACAAATTAGCCGTAACGTTGTCCCCATGTCCTCTACATTTGATCTCGGTGGCAGTTTCAGTTAAGGCCAGGGTAGCTGGACGAATGTAGCGCCCCTTGTAAAATACACTTGTAGCACTCCAGAGTACTACATACACAACTTATTGCATAAGCTGTAATCAAATTAAAGACTGATAATTTTGTCAACACATGGCCAAGAAGGTTGCCCTTATTTTCGTCCAATATAAACTTAGTGTAAGGTAGAGTTCTCTCGGGACGCTGGGAAACAGCGAAAAATTGACCTGTCATGCTTTCGAGCAACTCACAATGTTTTTTAAAGCGTAAGTATTTCTACGCCTACCCAACGAGGGAACTTGTCCGTCCGTCGCGTAAGACGAATCCGTATAAGCAAAATAATGTGTAAAACAAAATGAATTTGACAGGAAGAACGTTGGCGATGAGTTTCAAACCTACGCCTTCACGCTCAGAAGCCGAGCGTCTTACCCACTGGGCTAAACACCCTCGCTCGGAAAGAGAAAAATATATCCGAAGCATTGAGTGGGATGTACTTGCGGTACAAAACAAATGTCGAGTGTGAACAGCACTATGAAGGCTTTGTTGAAATATTTGGTGATGGTGGAATGAACGCGATCTCTAGGACCATAAGTAAAGCCGTCTTGGGGCATTCTAGACAACAGGGATATTCCCATTTCGCAAAAAATTTTAAGCTAAGCACGCCACATACCCGATGCGTTCCGGCAGTCTAAGGATGCGCCTTCTATTGGGAAGGCGTATCTGACAGAAAAGCCACAGAAATCTGAGGGCTCATGGGCCTGACGCCGCGCAACACAAAGAGATAAGCCGTCAATGAATTGATAAAGAGTGATGAGGGATTATATGGCTCTAATCCGCCTTTATAATGTTTCGACATGGATGGATAAGGTGCTAGAGAGCGATAAGGGCTTGTATTGTTGAGAACAATTCTGATAAGGTCAATAAGCACCGATCAGGGTTTATATGGGTGAAATCAAGTCCGATAACGTTCATAGGACTGATAAGAGTTGGATCATGTCCAATAAGGTTGATAAGGATAGATAAGGGTTCATAAGAATCGGCTCGATTGCGATAAGGTTGATACCGATCGATAAGAATCGGATCTAGTTCGATAAGGTAGATAACGACCTATAAGTGTTCATAAGGGTGTATACTGGTCGAATCATATCATTTTTCATATCAGTTTCATAGTTTCAAATTATCGATAATGACAGCACGCTGCGTGGAGATTAGCACGCAGCACAGTGCTTAAGCATACTTAGTTAACTCCCAGAGAAGTTCATTCAGCATTCATTGGAAATGCTGATAGTCCTGCATGTGATGTCTGCGGCTGCCAGGAGAGCATTGACCACCTATTGTGCCACTGTCGTCAGTTTGAAGCACAATGACAACCTATGACCAACGCATTCAGGAAACTAGGTGATCACCTGCTGAGTGAACAGACAACACTAGAACACCGTCCCCGCCGATCATCGGCTCGGAAGGCACTAAAGGCACTTTTGGGCTTTCTGAGAACGTCTGGATTGTATGAGCGCCTTTGGTTGTGTAGTGCTTTTCCTGCACGTCTGTCTACCCCCATCTCTCTCTTTCTCTCCCTGCTTTCTATTCCCCTACTCCCTTCCCTCCTCGCAGGGTAGCCAACCGTACTCTTAACTGGTTACCACCCCTGCCTTCCTTTATCTCTCGCTCTCCCCGGAGCAGTTGCTGCGGCAATTTTTTTTACAAATACGCTTCACTTGCATTTAACTTCACACAGAAATGTTAATAGCGTTCGCCCCATATACGTTAACTTTGATCAGGGTGGCAACTGTAGTTGGAAACTGTAGGTTGGAAAACACTCACAGCGCTCCGAAGCACTTGAACGCTTAATTTATTGCAGAAGCCCTAATTAACCGCAGTACTTCGAATTTTGCCTACGTATTACCAGCAGCGCTCCTATTCTTTTCCTCAAATATAAACAAAGCGTCCTTTTTTGGTACACTGTAGACACATGAGAAGCCGACCAAAATCTTCGCGTGATGCGCGGAATTAAGTAAAAAGAAAGGGTTCAGTAATTGTTTGCAGCGCTTTAACTAAGAAACGAACGTGCTTCCGCCACACAATACACCTGAGATATCTCTTGTTTTCGCGAAATCGGATGTTGCTGTCTTGCAAGGTTGCTTTAGGACTCCAGGAAACATTGCGTATAAAAACACTACGACACTCCTAAACGCTCGGATATATCGATTTCTACACAGGTTCTAATTGGCTTAAACAAACATAAATATTGATCGTTCAACACCCACGACATGCTTCCGTCATGCTTCCTCGTTCTCCTCTCATCCTTCCCATTTCCTCAAAACAAAAACTTCGTGAATGAAAAAGAATTTTTGTTTGAAAACCACGATAACTGATAGATAATGTTTCGATGATTTACAGTTGCATTACAACTCCCGCTGTAAAATAAATCTGAGGCCGTCAATCCTTCAGTACAGACATGCACTGCAAAGACACATGCTACAGAGACGTGTGATAGCCGTGTTTCTTCTAGCCACATGATGGTAACCTTTATTTTTTACTGAAAGTTTCGAGCACATCAACATGGCCGGTGTTCTTCAACCAACGTGTAGAACGATTCATATGTGCATTTAGGTGTTCTACATGTCCCGTGTTACAGTGTCGCATACGCATTCTCAGGAATTGACCAAGGATGGGCACATGCGCAATGACAGATTCAAAGTGCTACATAGCGAATGTAAAAAAAGATCTTTTGTCGATGACTTGATCGGCTTACGTCACTTGGAGGCTTTACGGACATATTTCCGTTTCATGCAGATTATCCCATAATGGTTAGGTTTTTGTACTCAAGGCGGATCTCCGAACACCGCGAGAAATGAGCTGGAGGTGAAAAACTTCTGACGCTGGGTCGGCATCAGCGTTCCATAAAAAGCTCGAGGTCACGAAGGTGCCGCTAGTCAGGTTAGAGGTCCAAGAAAACAACGTATAAAACTATAACTCACAAAGAATCGCTGTGTCATTGCTTCATTTTGTTGCAAAGTATGCTCCCGCGTTATAGTCAATGATACATCGCTCATTTTGCAGTGCGCTACAACAAGGATGCACGGAAGTGAGAAAAGTACATATGTACACAACAGAAATATACATGTGCGCAAAAGCAAACACGATACAAAACTATGCCACCTTCAAGACAGGCCCAGTTTACGCAACGCACTACTTTCATGATTTCCTCACGTTGTAATGGAATAGGTTCTTACTTTTGTTCGCGGAGAACACTAAATCAGTCACTACGCTACACGTCGTCATCTTGCCGTTCTCACCACACGCTCTCACGTCATACACGGACTGCTCCTTCAATGTGGTACATTGCGACATCCGACAATAATTTGGAGGACCCCAAGCGATTTGACACCTGGTCTCAATGTCAACTTGCACTGTGCAGCGAAAGGTATACAAGATGTGCCAAGGCGCCGCCGCGCCCTCCAGCTGCAATAAAGCGTACTTTGTAATAATGTACAACAGAATAGTGTGCACTAATTTGGTGCCTTGTAATCGGTTATATTGCAGACAGAGGGTTTATTATAGTCACTAGGCTGTAAAAATGATTCTATTTCTAACTAACCTTAGTTATTCTAATGCAGTCTCTGTAGGATATCGCTGTCTGCCAACCACGTTGATGTCGTGTACGGTAAGATTTTCACCAATTAGCGAAAAAGCTATTCAGGGAAAAACGTACAGTTCACTAATCCATCACTGTTAATTTATTTAAAACTATGACAAAACACATCTCACAATGAATATCGACTATAATGCGGATAGCGATCCAGCAACCTAAGGACGGACCCTATTCCTGAAGGGAGGTTCATTTAACAAGCGTGGTGGTAATTCTGAGACTTTCGCTGCTTCCCTCATATGTTAACTTTGCTATGGCCCTCGCTTCCCAATGTCACCCATGAGCAAGGAAGCTTGACGACGGCCTTATGACGCCAACGCAGTAAGGATGGAATTACACAGAAGGAATTATATCTATGGAACGACAAAGGCGTTTAATAATGGCGGCATGACGACAATAAGATGTCGATTCTTAATTTATGGCGATGGTGTAACTGCGACAACATGACAACGACGACTGTATGACGACGATGGTGGGATGACAACCGGATGAAGAAGCGGGAGTAACAACAATGGCGCGACCAAAATGGCATGACAACGATGGTATGACAAGGGACACAAAATAACATATGTGGGACAATGACGCAATGACGGCGATGACATGACAACAACACCATAATCACGATTGAATGAAGACAGCATGATTACGATAGAATGACAAAAAACGCAATGACGTCGACGGATCGGCCAAGGTAGCAGGACGATGACGGCGGGACTACAAAAGCAAGATTATTTATTTATTTGCTGAAGTGATGACGATGGCGAAACGATGTATGATGATGGTGACATAACGACAACAGTATGACGGCGACGGCATTACGAAAGTCGCATGTCGAAGTTACAAGACGATGGAACGGCCGCGGCGCCATCCTTACGATGGTATGACAACTAATGCATTAGGAAGAATCTATGACGACGATGGAATAACAACGGCATGAGGACAATGGCATGACAACGAGTGCACGACAATAATGGTGTGGCAATCATTGTATCGTGAAACGTGTAATGCAACAATGGCGTGACAATGATTTCATGACGAGTGTCAGATGATGATGCTGGAGTGAGATGCTGGCACGACCACGACGAAATTACTACGACCGTTTTACAATAGAGGTATGATAAGGACTTTGTAATGATGGCATCAAAAGGGCGGGATAATCACAATATGAATACAATCCAATGACAACGAACGATTCACATTGATGGAACGACGAAGGTGGTATGACGATGATGGCATGACGAGAAGGGGATGACGTTACTGAAGTGATGGCAACGATAAAACGACCAAGGTATGACGGCGGCAGGTTGCCGACAATGTGACGACGATGGCGAGATTACGATAGCATGAAGCGAATAGGATGCAAAGCAGGAATAACTACGATGCAATGACTACGCCGGCATCACGACCTTGAACACATACCTAATCGCCCAAGCTTTGCACAACTTGGACCACTGGGTCGAATACAAGGCGTGACGATGACAGCTTCACGATAATCAGGTCGTTAAGCAGGAATGACGATAACTGAACGACCACGATGTCTTCACTACGGCGCTGTGTGCAAATAACGCATGACGACTGTATGACGACAATGGCGTGATGACAATGGCATGGCCTGTACCAGATGACAAAGCTGGAATGACGGTGATGCAACTACCACGACTGCATCGCGACTATGAGCACATACCCAGTGACCCAAACGTGAAATTTGGGGCACTGGGTCGAGGTAGAAGGTTTAATGTATTTAGGTTCTATTTCTGTATGCGTCCAACCGCCTGAATATGCATAATTATCATGACACTCTATTGGGTATCAGCAAATAGAGGTGCAGTGTCGGCCCTTGACAGCAGTAAAGTTTTTCACTGTGTTTCGAGTATTTATATTGAGTTATTATTTGAGTTTCAGCTTTCTCTTGCTCACACGGCTGCGGATGATTATTTGTTTCGAACGCTTTCGAGGCTATTACTCTCCATGCGAGAAGAAACACAAAAAAACGAAAAGTTTGTAATGATAAAAAATTCAATAAAAACGTGTTCCTGTTTCACAAGTAGCTGCCGTATTCCATACTGTTAGCCTCAGCCTTTATATAGCACCCAGTTTCAATTTAACACTAAGCCAAAGTGATGTGATGTCTGAGCACATGGTTTTGCTCATGCGGTGGCCTTCGGTCTGAGCGAACGTGTGCGTGCGATAAACGGCAATCCTATATAGGATAATGTTACCTGTAGCTTATGCGCAAGGACATTTACAGTATATTTACACGTAGGCCGACGTCGATCAAGACAGGGACCCTACAGCAATCGGGAACACGTCGCCGTCCTCCTCTCCAGTGCAGCCACATTTTGTTGGCTGCTTAAGCAACACATCCGTGCTGAAAGGTTTGTGATAGGGCATGAGTCTCGCTACGTGAACGCTGTCACTTGCAACTGAAGATGACGCTGAGACGTCGGCGGGGATGATTTGATATGTGACATCGGTCACCTGTCGCACCACATGGTATGCACCTCTGTAATGGGACACCAGCTTTTCGGAAAAGCCAACACGGCAGTTGGATGGCCACAGAAGCACCAGAGAACCCGGAGCAAAGTGAATGTCGCGATGATGGCAATTATAGAGGTGTCTCTGGTGGTCGTATGAGGTCGCTAGAAGGGTGCAGGCGAGCTGCCGCGCGTGGTCGGCGCTTGCGATCAAGGGCAGCAAGGTGTCCAAGGCCAACACGTGTTGTCGGCCGTATAGGAGATAGGATAGTGAATAGCCGGCGGTGTCGCGGCGCAATGAATTTTACGCGAACGTCACATAAGGTAAATGAAGTTCCCGGTCATGGTGGTCGGCCGCAACGTACTTCGAAGGAACGTTGGTGATGGTCCGGTTGAGGCGTTCCGTGAGGCCGTTGGCCTGTGGGTGGTATGACGCGCGGAATTTGCTCTTTGTCCAGCAGGAGCGGAGGATGCCTTCGACGACTGCCGAGAGATAGCTACGGCGACGAAGAGTTAGTATTTGGCGCATTACAGCGTGCACTAAAATGATGTCGTAGAGTAGAGAGTCAGCGACGTCACTAACGCTACTTTTCGGGAACCCTCTTGTGATAGCGTACACGTGACACAAAAGGTAGAGGCGGCGACCCATTTATTTCCGGAGTCTGAGAGACGACACGGCCCAAGAAGGTCTGGAATAAGTCTGAAAAAGGATTCCGGCGGGACTTAAATTGGCTGGAGACATCCAGCTGGAAGTGCGGAGGGCCTCTCCGGTGTTCACATGGCTCACAAGCGGCAACGTTACGCTGGATGGAGCGAGTGAGACCTGGCCAAAAAATGCGACGGCGTATACGGTCGCACGTTAGCGAGACGCTCAAGTGCCCAGTCAAGGGAGCGTCGTGAAGTTGGCTGAGGACAGTCGAACGTAGGCATGTTGGGATGACGAGCAGGTCAGGGCCATGATGCACAGAATTTGCGTATTTCTTGCTCAATATTTGACCCGTACAGTCGGCTGGAGCATTACGCTTTAGTTCGGCCCTCCTGATTTTTCTAAGCATGATACCTCAAGTCGTAGGGCTACTATTGTTCTCGTTTTACACAAGCGGAATTGTTTGGTCTGAGATAAGGCCGAGAAACCCTTAAGTTAGGACGTAAATAATACTCAAGTATTTTAACGTATCTCCGGCATTTTATTTTTCCGAATCAAGGCATTAAACATTAAATACTTTTAGGGCGTGGTAAACTCTCAGTCGCTGCTCTCAGTGCCCCAGCCTAAGCGCTGCTGGCGTTTATTTTCGTACCAAGAGCTTTTCTCGGCTTCGCGTAATTATTAGCGTCGTGATCGAATAAGACCAGCGAGACAATCGGCTTGTTCGAAGCCCGATTGAACGCGGTAAATAAATAAAATGACTAAAGCAGCAGTCGAGTGGAGGTGCACTTCCATGCCAAGGTAAGAAGCGAGATGCTGCACGGACCCCCTTAATTCTTCTCCTCCAGCTTTGTGCTTCTCCTAGGGACAAGTAGAAGATATAAAAAGAGACGCCACACTTCAAGCGAAGCCAGAGCTAGGAGATCAAACAAGACAGCGTTAGATAAATGAGAAAGGAAACAAGAAAGGTGGAAGTGGTGTGAGAGGGGAGCAATAGAAAAGGAAAGTGCAAAAGAGAGAGGGAGAGCAATATAAACAGAAGAAGAAAGAGAGACAAAACCCGAGAGATACAGATGGATGGAGAAAAAGGAGAGAGACAAACATAGGGAGATATACAGAAACAGAGCGAGAGACCAAACTAGAAAAAGAGAGAGAACAAGGAGGAGGGATGTGATACCTTTTGTTGTCCAGAGCGCCGGGCGTATAACGATTTGCCACCTGGGCACCTCTCAGGAGGATGGGGCGGGAGGCTAAAGAAGAAAATGAGAAGCGCGAATGAGCGCAACGGAAAATACAAAGACCACAAAGGCGCAAGCTGTGCAGACGCAAAGGCGTGTCGCCTTGCTTGGCTCACTGCTGCTCCTTCATTACCTCTTGGTTTCACTTTGCCTCTTACGCGGACTTTGTCGATGCTTGCGTTCCTGTCCGCTTTTGTCGATGGGGGAGGGTGTGAAGGTAGTCACATTGAGAAACAGCAATATGCGCCCCGCCGCTACCGCCGTCCAAGCGTGAGAGAAAAATGGCGCGTCCACTGCATTATGGACGAGCCTGAGCCGACCGATCCCTCCAGACCCGCTCTTCCCTTCTCCTCTCCGTTCTTTCCCCATTTCCGGTCCCAGTTTCATCGGGCAGACTTGTATTTTTTTGGCTTCCTTTGCTACCCCCTCCCCCACATTCATTTCTTTTCGAGTGTCTGTTAAGGCCAGTATCCTAGCCTATTTCTCTCTTCTTATTTTTTGCGTCGCTCATATTTCTCTGTTCGGAAAGCTACCATATTTGTTTCGGGTTTTGACAGCGATTCCTAGGGAATTTCCCTCCGACATTTTTGGTATCCTCATAAGGATTCGGCAATTTTTCGTGTTTAGGCACCCTTGTATTTCCATGTCCGCTTTGTTGCGAGTCTTATTAAGAAACGTTTTGTGCTTCTTTCTTTTTGCTTTTGATTGCATCTGCTGTTGTTTGCTTTCTTGTTTGTCTTAAGTAGCAGAAGAAAATATCAGTGACGGTACGCCATTAATAAAATTACTTTTCTTCAATTATTCCAGTATTTTATTTCCTGTTCCGATCGTTCTCCTCATCATATTTCACTTATTAATGTTTACCTTCTGAATCCCGAGAAATTTTTAGCACGGAGATTTAGCTTCCGTATGCTCAGAAGAAAGCAAGCGCATGTGACCGACAGTAGGCTAATTACGCTTATACCGTAAGAAATAGCCCAGTTCAGAACTTATGGCCTTTTCATTTTATCAGAAGCATCACTGATTTTCTTTGAGGTCGTCGCTAGAGATAGGTCAAACGCAAGTACCTGAATTTGTAGAAACACTCTGGAAGAGTCAGGTTTGGTTCTCCAGACGAAAATCAGACGTGCATAGCTAATCTGTGTCTATGTTCCACATTCCACCTGATGGGAATAAAATATACAACCTCTGACAAGCAGTTAACGAAGGGACATTGATACCTCTTTTGAAAACGTAGTTTGCTGTCATCGCAAATCCGAGGACAGTACTTACAGAACTTCTGAGGGGCTGAAAATTTCACTGAAATATGATGTCTCTTCGCGATGTTCTTGAGCATGTGTGACATCTGAAGCATATCTGGCATCACGAAAGGCCTGCATGAAAAGCTAAGAATAAGGACAAGATCTATGCGCTCTTGGTCGCCCATATTGCAGAGTTTGGAAGCGACGAGGGTGGCGATATGGACTTGTTGGTTGCTCATCATAAATGGTATCTGGCATAGCGCAGCAAAAGACGCTCACAAGTGTGCATGTGCCATTTCTACCTGTGTCTCTGTTTTGCTGCGCAGTGTCAGATCCCATTTCATGTGGATGCGAGGCCCGGTTTCGTGATGCCTGGATTCCAGGCAGGCCTGCAAGTGGCACAGCTCAGTGAACTTTAGAAGCAGTTTTTTTTTTTAACAAGCACTCCGTTATCTGCCTAACCGAGGCGTCAGCTGCGTTGCACAAGTCCGAGCTAGAGTTTTTGAATGATTGTATCTGAACGTGCGGTAGTTCACGATAAGCCTTCGCGCTTACATATGTAAATGTGGCGTAGGACGTGTGCTCCAACGAACTTATATGGGGTGCGTATATGGAAATAAACAGTTGTTAGTACCGCCTGTCCTCCTAGGCTCCCCATTTCTGTGCCCATGTTTGTAGTACGCTCTATGTTAGCGTTGGGGCCTTGGTGAGTTCCCGCTAACCCCGAGCGCCACATCAAATACCGCGGCCGCATTTCGATGAGGGCGAAATAAAAAACGTGTGTGCATTGGGTGCGCAGATAAGAACCCCAGGCGGTGAAAACTAATTAGGTGTGCCCCATTACGAAGTGCCTCATAATGATATGATGGGTTTGACCCGCAATGCATCAGAAATTTAATTTTAAATTCATATTTTCTACGAGAAGTTTTTCATCAACTTGAAGGAGATTCTTTCTTTCTTTTTCGTTTTTGACTTAACTCGCATTTTTAACCCTCTGTTAGCTAGTGTGCAAAACAGCGTTGAGCAATTTCTAGAAGGCTTTGCGCTCCCCACACACTCTTAGGGCAGTGGTGCCTGTGCATGTATTTTGGTGGCCAGAATGAGCAGTACAGTACTAGATGAAGATAACAATGTGTGTAGCGCATAGAAATTGTTATTG
The DNA here is from genome assembly GCF_050947875.1 of Dermacentor variabilis. NCBI lineage: Eukaryota > Metazoa > Arthropoda > Arachnida > Ixodida > Ixodidae > Dermacentor > Dermacentor variabilis. The sequence continues at coordinate 5,568,842 of NW_027460335.1, forward strand.
AAAAGATGGGAATGTTTATGAATGCAATCCTCGGAGGTCATGCTCGTGAAAACAGCGTCGGCGGCGTACAGTAGGCGTACTTGACAAAGGTGATGATAAGCCTCAAACATGTCACATGCCCGAAATAAAGCACGCGTCGAGAATAAGGTACTTGGTTAAAAACAAAGCCGAAGGCAACGACAACGTCAATGGCAAAGTGAGGACACAGAGACAACGACACGTAGTTTACACAGTAGCTCACAGCAATCGGCTATGTAGTCGCTGTAGATGTGAGAAAGCTTTTCAAAAGTGCACGGTCCGCCCACAGGCTCTCATAATTGTCACAAAAAAAGAGATAAAGAACCACGTCATATACTAGTTCCCAGCACACTTAGGACCAAAGATGGGCGATGTCCCCAACCTTAACGAGACGGCCCACGAGGCTACGCACGCACTTACAAACCGCGCGGCGTTACCCGACCACTCGAAGAATAAGGACGCCCCCACTACATACAATGAAATCACTAAACACTATACTTACAACGTTCGCCATACCGCACGCTCCCTCGAGCTCAAGCGGTTATACTCAGAATGCTACAAACAGACACATACCCCACGCAAAACAGACTACGCTAATAAATGCCTGAGCTCTACGACAAGTCTTATTGCACCAATTGCAATACATCCCTTAACGTCTATCATTTACTCTGTCCATGCTCGGAACCTCAAATAAACGCCGAAGCGGACAAGCGCAAGTTTGCAGAAGCAATCCGGAGCGAAGAACTCGCTCTCCAACTCTGGGCCGTCCAGCAGGTCCACGACGCCGCCAGGAAACTCAACCTTCCAATTTCGTCGTGGGAGACGCCTACTCCATGAGAGCCCCAAAGCTCTCGTGGCCTGCAGGACCTTGAATAAAGTTGATTTTCTTCCTTCCTTCACAGCAATCGCTAAAATATTGATGTCATTGCGTCATTTCGCTCTTGACATTAGTTGTAGAAGCTTAGGCGGCAGAGTTGATCAATCCTTAGCCGAAACCTTCAAAACTAGTCATCGGATCTCAATATGTATGATGGCTTTAACACAGCAACTGATTCCTGTTTTGCGCAATAAATATTGATATACAAAAGAAAGGCATTTAGGAAACGGCGTAAGAATAGACTTAAAATAGAAGTTCATCTACAATGCCTTGCTTAAACCACGTTGGGCATGTAGGTGCTTAGGCGTTGTCGTACTGAATGATGAAAACAATGAAGTGTGATTGTTCTACGCAAAACAAACGAAAATGTGCATGATACACCAGGATTGTATGAATCAAATGTATTTGTATAGTAAAATGCAGAACCACCTGCGCAACCAAGTTGTTTTGAAATATTACCGTAAGCCTTTGGCTAAACAGCTGCGAATAAAAGGTACCATAAAGCTATGCATTTTTACTGAATAAATCTAGCTCGCTTATACTCAGACAGCATGAGAATGCTAAGGTCTGTGCATGTGCGTATTACGACTTCCACGACATGAAATACTATGTCGTAGAAAAAGGAATTTGCGTACTTACAATGATGAAAGAGGTAAAACTCATGCATCTATTTCTGTGATATCGCACCTATTATATTTACATTGCAATAATGTAGTATGTTTTTCAAGTTATTGCATTATATAATGAGTTTTGTTGCAATAGTCACTATACAGACACTTCAAGCGCACTTCCGCCGTCGTCGTCGACGTTACGTGCCGTAAAAGTCCAAATGCGATAACAGTGCGGCCGCGAACAGCATGCTGTGGGTGCGAGTGAAACCGTGCGAGGTTGAATCGAAGATGCTGACTCGGTCTCGCACGCGGAAGGGAGGAAAGCGTTGACAAAGCGTGCCGTCTTCTACGGCGCGCGAGGTACGGGCGCGGTGAGAGGGTCGTTCTAAACCGGCGGTGGCAGGGGCGTTGCCATAGAGTTAGTACACCCTACTCCAGAGGAAGGGCGCCCCATAGCGCCCATGCATTGAAATGCAAACCGCAATGGCGCCGCCATGTTGCTAAGCCATGCAGGCACACAGGCGCAGACGAAGAGATGCAATGCGAGAGACCTGCAACGAAACACGATACCGAGCCTTCGTTGGTACGAGGCCGCCATCTACTTCAAGCGTGTGAAAACGCAACCTTTCACGCACCGTGAATATTACACGGAATTTTGTACTTTAGCCATCGCATCTCTCTAAACATTTAGGGAATAAAGTGTGCACATTGTCTTACGTAGTAGCTACGTGTAAATGCTTGTTTTGGCATCATATTTTGGCTATTTGAGGCGTTAGAATACTGCGAGGTAACAAGATGGCAGCGACTCCGTGGTTGCCACTGTTTTCGCCCAGCTGGTCCTCGATAGTCAGTAAACTAACTTTATCAGCACGGCTGAACTTGGACGCGCGGGCCTTATCTTGGAAGTGACCTGCGATGGGTACACAGTCTAGTGCTGATAACTTCGTGTGCGGTGGGCTCTCATCGTTTAGTTCGCGTTGAAGTGAGACACAGCACAAAGCTCAATTCGATCGCTCCCACTGCCACTCTTGCCCAGTCCAGCATTTTGACAGCGAGCGTCCGCGGTCAGCTAGTGAGATGTATTCATGTAGGCCCGTACACGGTTGACACCATGTTTGTTAATTTGATTACTCAGCGAATGTTTACAAGTTTAGAGGGAAAACAAAGCAATTATCTTTACTTTGTATAGTTGTCATACTATTTGCTATCGCAATCGATGCTTCGCATTTCAGGCGAACCTGTGACTTTGTCATACAACCGCAATCATCCCCTTACAAACTAGTTCTAGTTCTGTTTCCCGGTAGTGGGTGAACTCAATCGTTTGACCAAGAATAAGGGAAGCGACAATGACATGGTAACATGAAATGGAAAGTAGTCATCCACCCAAATGTAGCACGCAGCTACAAAGGAAACGAGTGGGAAGCCAATGTGAAGTGCATCTGTATACGCAGTGACTCCGTGGGCTCCGCCACAGCAGCTGCAGACAAGCGTCGGCTTTCGATTGCAAGCATAAATAGGACTTGGCGCCATCAGATTCGTCGCGTGTGTATTGAGAAGACTTTGTTTTCAGTGAGCGCACGTACGATACCGAACTTGGTGCCCGTGACCGAATTGAGATATAAACGAAAGGTGCGTATTCGTGTCTGCCAACTAGTACCAATGAAGGAAGTCAACTATTTCTTCGTGTACGCACCTTAAAGTTATTCTGTTCGAATGGGTTCTGAAACTACCACCCATAACAACCAACGTTCTGGTGGAAGTTGACTTTGGACGTATTATGAAAACAATACGTTGCAACAAGAACGGGAAGGTGTGTTCATATTTGTTCTGTAACTAAACCCATGCTTACAGTGTGCCGCCCGCCCCTAGTTCACGTGGTCTATCCCGTGCTTCTGAATATTGACAAGTGTACTTGTTTATCTGCATCGGGTGACTGTGTCTCCCCGCACAGCTAATTTTATCGCTCAGCGCAATACGCCCCTTCATGTATCGGAAGTTTCTGGAATGTTATCGGTGATTCCATCCGTTATCTGTTGTCACCTAACTTGTGTAATCTGATTTGCATATATTCGCGACGCGAAGGGAGTAGTACTTTCTGGAAGGCATGTGGACACCAGTGATTTCTCTGGAACCTTCAATGGATGATTTCTCTGGAATGATTTCTCAATGATTTCTCTGGAACCTTCAGTGTTTCAAGCCTACGCGCTTGACACACTGATCAGATTTTCTACAATCGACAACTGTGTTCACCGCTTTCGTTGTGGTTTCATTATCTCTTACATTTGTAGGCACAAGCTGACCCAATAAAAGTAAGCTTCGGTATCCAGAGTTTTCCTACTGTGTTCTTCACGGTCACTACAACGGGACGTCTGGTGGAGGTGCTTGTGCATTGATGCACCAAGTGCCCCGGCAAATCCGCGATCCAAGACCGAAACCCTAGGGCATCACCAACATTGTACCAGATCCTCAAGCTAGCCTGAAGCTTCGACACTTACCCCCCGAGCACGGACTTCTTCTCGAGAAGACCTGGAAGTACAAGGCCACGACCCAGCAGCCACGATTACAGCTCCACTTCCACCTAAACCGATCGTGCCGCACCAGCCCAGGGAAGCACTGACCTTCCGCCTGTCCTGATTCGAAGACCCGGAAAGCTGGCTAGAAACGTAAGAAAAATGCGCTACGTTCAACAACTGGAACAAGGATAACAAGCTACGTCATGTTTAGTTCTGCTTGGAAGACGCCGCCAGGACATGGTTTGAGAATTGTGAGTCCATCCTGACAGCGTAGGACCTCGTCCCCGGCAGCTTCTTGAACACCTTCAAAAGTGTCATCTGCAAAGTGAGGGCTCAGGTGATACTGGAATCCCGTGCGCAGCTCCCAAACGAGAGCATTGCGATCTACACAGAAGAGACGGCGCTCCTGTTTCGCCACGCCGACCCAGGCATGTCTCAGGAAAAGAAAGTTCGCATCCTGATGAGCGCTCTGAAGCAAGAGCTTTTCGGCGAACTGATCCGCAACCCACCGAAGACTGTAGCTCAGTTCTCGACAGAGGCATCGACGATTGAGGAAGCTCTGGAAATGCGAACCAGGCAATATAACCGCCATGTACTCACGCCACAGTACGCCATCGAAGCACTGGGCTCCGACGACCTTCAAGAGACCATCACGGCCATCGTGGGAGAAGAACTGCGCAAGATCTTGCCGTCCTCTCAACCCCAGGTGGCCTCGGTCACTGAAATAGTCAAGGAGGTAGCACAGCAATCACTTGTAGTTCCTCAGGTGCAGCCCCGATCGCCGCAATCCCAGCCAGAAGCGATTACATACGCCGCCGTCGCCCGCCGCCGTGGTCTCACTCAGCGCCCGCTCCAGAGCACCGCAGCACAACAATTCTGTATTCCACCACCGCAGCTGCCCACACGCCCAACCGTAGCCCAGCGCAGCGTTCCAAAGAATACCGACGTTTGGCATGAGCCCGTACACTGCCCGCTCTGCTACCATTATGGAGAAGCCGGCTATGTGTACCATCGATGCCCATACGGTGACTTGGCACTGTGATAGTTCGTCGTCAATTGGCCGCGTCCACAGCTCGGGGAGCGGCCTTGTGACATCGTCGACTACCTCGCCGCCACCCAATGAAGCTCTCCATGACTGTCCCTTTCGCCGTCACCAGGTCAGTACTTGCCCCGCAATACACTGGCACATACCGGGGCCCATCTGCGAGCCCATATCCGGAAATATAAAAGCCGTAAACGATGGAGGTGCGGTTGCTGTTCGTCGAAAACGAGAATCCTCCGCCGACGACGAAGATGCCGAAAAGATTATCTCGACGAGATATTAATGAGACGCCGCCATCCCGACGAAATCTAGAAGAAAAGAAACACCGACAAAAAAACATCTGACGACGCAATGTTTCAACCACAGGTCGACGCGACGCAGCCGTGATCAGACGCCAAGACCTAACTGCAACGCAAGACAAAGAACTACCGACCTCGACGTGCTTCCCGATGACCACGCAGTCACCGCCATAGTCGGCACAGGAGGCGACTACTCCATCATGAGTGGACCCAATGCTGCCCAGTTCGAGAATGTTGAGACTGCATGGGAAGGCCCTCAATATGGACCGCTGGAGGAGATCTAAAAGCACCGGCAGGAATCTGCACCACAAGATTTACCGTTCATGACCGATCCTACCCAGCCGCCTTCGTTATCCTCCAACAGTGTTTACGAGACGTAATTCTCGCCATGGACTTCCTGAACCAGTACGCCGCTATCATCAGAGTTGAAGTCGAAGTCGATAACGCCAACCAAAGATCACGCGATACCGCCGGAGAGCTCTCGTAGTCACCACGCTTTGCGTGTGCTCGAAGATCAAGGGAACATCCCGCCACGCTCCAGCATTGCCAATTCCATCGGCACCGAAACACCCGCAGACGTATAAGGCGTCATCTACGTAGACAAATGTCTATGCTCGACCGTGAAATTTGCATCGCGAGAGGAAGCGCTCGACTCCACGGAGGGAAAGCGAAAGTGATGATGACAAACTTCAGCCATGAGTTCAAACACATCAACAATGGCACGACTATCGCATACATCGATGAAATTGTGGAAACAAGCAATGCGTTTCTCCTCTTGGATTCTGCCACATCTACTCCGACGACCGTAGTTCAATAACTAGACTTCCACATAAATTCCAAGTCTCCCCATGAGTAAGCAGCAACAGCTCAGAAGTCTTCTCCGACAATACAAAGACTGCTTTTCCACGTGGCCGAGGATTCGAAAAACAGCAATATACAATATACAATACACAATATACAATATACAATGTACATTATACAATATGTTTATTTAACGTCATTCGGATGTTGGGTGCGCCGGCAAAAAGTCGATGAGAAGGCTTCACGAGGTACACGAGAATATACAAAGAAACAGCGTGAAAATATTTTGAGATAACAACCACAAGATAACAAAGTTGGCATTGTTTAGCTATACGTGCATCGAGTGAGATTATCTGTTTAATAAATGCGGGAGAGTGTAGCACAACATTTGACAACCATAATTAGTACGGGTCTTAGGCACAAACCATTTCAAAAGTTCGTGTTGAATGCTTAGGCTCTTTGCGTTTTAATGCTGACAGCTGTAAGATAAAACAGCTATTTTTCAAAACACTTGCTTTATACTGTCGGAGAAGTAAAATTTCGTAAAACTTCAGAAGGTGGGTTATAGCAAGTGCCTTAAAGATCGGCTCAGTGGGTTTAAGTCGAGGCGCATTCACAATATTTCGAATGGCTTTCTTCTGAAGAGATGCAAGCGGTGGAAGAGTGTGCTCGACCACTCCGCAGGAGCTCTCAATGAGTTTCGACGCGAAGACCTGGAGTTTTAACGCAACGAGAAGACGAAATGCAGCGCGACAACATCATCCAGCCGTCGAAAAGCCTGTGGGAATCTGTCATATTCTTCGTGAAGAAAAAGGACGGAACCCGACATTTCTGCGTCATTTATCGTCGACTGAACAAGATCACGAAGGACGTACACCGCCTCCCACGGATAGACGACGCATTGGATGTGCTCTGCTACGCGAAATACTTCTCGTCAATAGGTGTCTAGACTGGCAACTAGCAAACAGAAGTCGACGACAGGGATCGCGGAAAGATCGCCTTCATCCCAGCTGACGGCCTCTATGAGTTCAGGGTCATGCCATTAGGACTATGCTTGGCGACTGCAACGTTCCAGGGCGTGAGTGACACGGTGTTAACAGGATTGAAGTGACAGAGTTCTCTTGTTTGCACGGATGACGTTGCCGTCTTCGCCGGAAATTTTGACAACCACCTTGGGCCACTTGCGACACTAGTAGAGGTCATTAAGACATCAGGGCTATCTCTGAAGCGGGGAAATGGGCCGCTTCGCTTACGATCAGCTTCTGTTCCTAGGCTACGTCATGAGCAAAACTGGCTCCCACCCCGACCTGCAGAAGACAGCTGCCATCGTAAAGTTACAGCAGCCCATCTACATAAAGGCAATGCGTAGATTCCTCGACATGTGCACCTGGTAGGAGCGCTTTGTCAAGGACATTTCACGCATCGCTGAGCCATTGACACATATAAATGCGACATCGAGTTCAAGTGGGATACGCCGCAGGCGACGCATTTCAATAACTGTGCATGCAGTTGTCACTGGTACTTGCGCACTTCTGCGAGGACGCCGACACAGAAAACCACACTGACGCCAGTAGCCTACGCCTCGCTGCCATACTAGTCCAGAGAAAAGACTGGCTTTAATTGGTTATAGCTTACGATGGGCTGTCGCAGTCAAAAGGGGAACGCAATTCTACGACCGAAAAGGAATGCCTCGCCACTATTTGCGCTACAGCAAAGTTCCGCCCTTACGTTTTTGGCAGGCCGTTCAAAGTCGTCCGCGACCATCAGGAGTTGTGTTGGCTAGCGAATTTAAGGGACCCTTCAGGACGCCTGGCGCGGTGCAGCCTCAGATTGCAAGAATATGTCTTAGGAAATTTACGAATATTTTCTTAGGAAATACATTGCACCTTAAAGGGACAGTAAAGCGAAACAATAAATAAGTTTAGATTAAGAAAGAATTGGTTCGAGAACCCTGCAGGCAGCCATTCCAAAATAGTAGTTTGATTATTAGATGAGAAAATGAAGGTCGAAGTATCAGTATTCGAATTTCGCGTCTAAACCTTGACGCCGGTGCGTCGGTGTGACGTCAGGGATTCCAAAGTATATTTTCGCCTTTGGGCAGCGTTGGCTGAGGAAAGGTTCCCTAAACTTTTCATGTTTAATATTTGGTTCCTTTAGAACACAATGTCGACTATCTCTACCGTTATATAATTAAGTCGGCCTTAGAAGATGCCATTAAAATCCATGACGTCACAGCGATCAGTTGCGGGAACTTCAAGGAGGCGTCGCCGCCCGTCTTTCGTTCTTGCGCTTTTTGTGGCTTACCAATCGCCTTATGGTGGTTAGAGTGGTGTTTTTGCTGTTGTAGAAAGGTAATTTAGTGATGCAGAAGAAATAATTGTCGTTTTAGTGTCCCTTTAACTACACCCGACACCCACCTCGGTTGCTTAGAGGCTATGGTGTTGGGCTGCTGAGCACGAGGTCGCGGGATTGAATCCGGGCCACGGCGGCGGCATTTCGATGTAGGCGAAATGCGAAAACATCCATGTACTTAGACTTAGGTGCGCGTTAAAGAATTCCAGGTGGTCTAAATTTGTGGAATCAACTACTGCGGCATGCCTCATAATCAGATCGCGGTTCTCAGCCTCCCAATAAAACGTTACAAACTGACGTCAAAATATTAAGTGGCATCTGGATGCGAGGGTATCTGAACTTACGAATGATGTCATAGACTGCCAGAATTCGCTGCACAACAGCTCCCCCTCCCCCGCCCCCACATTTATTTGGGCAAGGTTTCGATTGCACAGGATATATTTGTGGCAGAAAGAAGACATGTAGGCTATTGAGCTACAGAAGCAAGACACCGTGATTACTAGGTACCTACTAGCACGATGATGGCATCACTTAATATCGGCGAGAGACAAAAAACAGCCAAGGAAACATTGGGGCGGATATGTTGCAATAAAGCGTTGGACAAAGACAAAAAGCGAACTCGTTGAAAGGAATGCGCCAACAACATAAATCGGGCTGATATGAGAGTGCCCCCCGTGTGCACCGATGTCAAACGAGTACTCTCAACAGATGACAATAAGCTTCGGTGAAAAAAGAAAGAGTACACAACATAAGTATTCAAACCCAGAGTAACAGTGGATGAACGGAAAGAGCCTGATTAGAAGAAACAACGTTCGTCAGCATACGAACTTTTTTTTTTCTTCGCGTGCCATAAAAGTCACTTTAAGAAGCGGGCTAGCCCGCAAAACACACGACGTTTCATCAGGGAAAGCTGTGGCTGTAGCAGGGTCTCCTGCTTCGAGTCATTAACGCCAGCCTCGTTGCTTTAATCGTCCATTTATTCCGCCACTTTCAGGCGCCGGTCGCGAGGCTTTATTCAAAGCGCACCCGTCCGCTGTTCTCTCGGCACACGAAGAAGGCTTTAGGGCTTCGTTACGGAGGCAGCACGCTAGGAGAGGCTACGGACAGGAGTTTGTGTTAGGGCAGTTTCTCTCTGCGTGAAAGCAACTTGGCAGAGGGTCTGTAACTTGAAAAAATCGCCATCTCCTGAAAGGACATGAACGGACAGCACGCTAACTAGAGAACATATCTCACGGATTTGCCCCTAACGATTCTTCTAAACATAAAGAAAAGAGGAAAAATACGCGTCTTATGGTCCTATCGATTAAAGCGCATCAGTGATATATGCTCGTCATAGTGCGTGCGGGTGTGCGTGCGGGTGTGTGTGTGTGTGTGTGTGTGTGTGTGTGTGTGTGTGTGTGTGTGTGTGTGTGTGTGTGTGTGTGTGTGTGTGTGTGTGTGTGTGTGTGTGTGTGTGTGTGTGTGTGTGTGTGTGTGTGTGTGTGTGTGTGTGTGTGTGTGTGTGTGTGTGTGTGTGTGTGTGTGTGTGTGTGTGTGCAATTCCGCACACAATCATGCCATTGCTTATTCAGTTGACACTCAAATATTGGGAAAAAGCCGTTAACACACGATTCAAACATTTCAAATGTAATTAGGCAAATATATAAATCTTGAAATATATGGACACTCACAAGATTAAAGATGTTATCATGAGACCTTAGATGATGCACTATGGCCAATCCCTCCTTCATGTCGTATGGTGTCGTTTTTTGGTTATGACGAATTATTGGCAGCCTTGTATGCCTTTAAACGACCCCCGAGTCCATAAAATACCCCTAATTTCACGGCTGAACGCTCCCATGATGGCTAACATGTCTAGGTAAATGAGGGCCTGAAATTCACAGGAATGTGATCAATATCGGCTCATTTTTGTCGACCACGGTGCTTCTTAGGTGCTCTTAGCGATGTCCAACTATCCCTGCGTTGAGTCAACTCACTGTATGCTCTTCCTGAAACGTATGTCACAGGTCTCTTGCCATGAAGCCTCTACACAAAACATTAAGGCAACGCGTCTCTAGCGATCTGTCACTCTCCAAGTGAGCACCATTCCACGCAGGTTTTTTTGCGATATACGTATAACTTGTAATATATTTGAATGTGTGGTGTATGAACAGTATTGCTTGTGTAATGCTACGTTGTTTTTATTTGACTTCGGCTTTTCACAAGTAATGCACATGTGTGGAACGCATTAAAAGCCCCACAGAGTATGATGTATTTTCTTGTACAGCATAGTGCGATGTCTTTCCCGTCCTGAAAGTTGTATCACCTGGAGGCAGGAGCTCTCGCACTTTGTCAGGCACTTGACTGCATCTACACCAAGCCCCTTAAAGAACAGACGTTTGTAGTCGGAATAAACTTGTACTTGAAGGCCTGATACATGCCAGAGTACTGTATTATGAACACATCTCATAACACTACACTACCACAGAGCCGAACGCTAGTCCGGTTACTACAAAAGAATTTTACACGAGTGCCGCCTTGTTCGCCTTCTGTAACTGACTCTGAAGAGACTACGAATCCTATGACAAGTGGACTATCAAGAACGGGAAGAGCATGAACTGTGAGCAGTATTTCGGTCCCAAGAAGTTGACCGCAGAACCTCAACATTAGTGACTCTCGCCTAGTTACCCTAACGGGATTCGGCCAGCGGCGATTAAATGCAGAGGTGCAGGATCGCGATGCCGCAAGATAGGTAAATATGTAAAACCTATCAGGAGATTTAGTTAGACTCTTGATCACCTGCAGGTTATGAAGTTCAATAACATCATGCCACATGTACAGATTGCGAAAGGACGGTGACTAGAGGGTGGGAGGGCTGTCGCCAGCACTTCAGCGTCTTTCTCTCCAATAGCAATATTAAACGCCCAAGGAAGTGCGCACGGTAGTCTGAGGGAATTATGCGCTGTAAAATTACCATGGGGCGCTTGACGAAGAAGACTGCAGTGATCTGACAGCGAACACGCATTACACTGGCAGTAATGGCTACCAGTTCACAGCGGTGTCCCTGGAAGTGACCGAACAGATGCATGCGCTTGATCGGCCCATGAGAGTGTCGACTTCACTGCTACGCCATCTTGAGATCAGATCAGATGCAGCGGGAGAGCTCCGTGCTCACATTAGCCAAATGGAAACCGGTGGACATTAGAAACCCGCGCCTTTCTTTCTAGAATGTCCATCTCAAGATTCACCTTGAACCCACCTTGGTAAGGCTACTCGTATGCCAGTTTTCGCTCGGAGTAGCATTGACAGATGTCGACTGCTTCCTCGTCCGAATGTCCGAAAGTCTTCACTGACACGTTTGTTAGTGCAAGATGCATCCTGTCTGTGATTTTACTAGTTTCAGTGCGCAAAGGAAAGCGCTGTGCGTCATGGTCGACTAGCTTGGCAACCACACCCTATCGGAAAAGAAATTCTTGGACCACGGTCCTAGCCGCCGTCAGCTCGAGACAGCATGACAGTTTTGTTTTCCAAAGCATCGACACTGTAAGAGAGTGTACTCGTTGTTAGGCACGTTCCTATTATTTGTGCGGGGATAATTTTTTCATATCTCCCAATCCCCATATCCTAATATTTTCTATTCTTTCCACTTCCTCCAACGCAGAGTAGCCAGTCAACCTGTTGCTCTCGTTAGCCTTTGTGCAGTTCGTCTGTCCCTGCTAAAGCAAATATTTCGCTCGAGAGCCGAAGTGTCGATTGTGTCGTTTATTAACGATTGTTTTGTACCATTGAATTCGCGTAACTTGATGTGCGCACCTTGCTGTTGACGTTCATGAAGCTCTCCTTAGAAAGGTGAAAAAGGTGCTCCGCATGAGCTATTGCAATTTCTTTGGACACTATGCATAATAAGGTCCACTACGTGCGCTTGTGGAGACGTAAAGATACCTTACATATGAACGGATAGGCTGTTGTAAGTACGCCTGCCGTCTTTTGTGTAGACCTTTGCTGGTCTATAGCTGTCCTTTCCTAGCAAATCATTCGCAATGTTGGCTGTGTCCAAATTTTTGCCTCGACTCTTGTGATTTTTGGATCAGTGGTGCTGTAAGTGACCCGCTGTCGAACGACACCTCTTCAGCGGAAATCGGACCTGTCATCTTCAGTTCATCGCCGTTTATTCGAAACATCCGAACCCCCGCGCCCCTGCCGCGCAACACCGGCAGCGTGCGTCGGCGGTAGCAGCTGCAGAAGCCATGAGTCAGAACGGCGTCGTCGACGGCGTCGACATGACTCCGGAAGAGATCCTCGATTGGCGCGAGAAATTTATTTATTGCGACACCAAGAAGTCTTCGCCAACCTCGCCCAGCAAACTCAAAACTCCACCGCAAGTAAGCCACTTTCTGCCTCGTCCTCCTCTACTTCCAGCAGCCGAATACAAAATAATTCTTCGTGTACACGGTGGAGTCTACTGCGCCAACATACATCCAGTCTCTCTCCACGACATCGTCATCAAGTCCACTGGTCTTTCCACGGCTGCAGCATCGCTAGATCGACTCCAGGCCAACGAGATTAACAACACAATCATCATAAGCACTCCCTGCATGGACAGGGCTGATCGCTTTTTGAAGATTGCCACCCTCACCATCATGGGCAAGAGCTACAAAGTCTCCACGCACGTGGCAGACCCTAAAAATTCGTGTAGGGGTATCATCAAGCTGCCGGCCTCCCTGGTAGAAGGGAATGTGTTGGCTAACCTTCGAGAGTCCTATCCAGCAATCAACATCCTAGCTGCTGGAAGAATTGGCTCTACAGACTCCATCCTGGTCACTTTCGAAGGCTCAAAGGTCCCCTTCTACATTGACTACCTCCGCACAGACCTCCGCTGCCTACCATATCGACAAAAAGTGGAGGCGTGTACCAAGTGCCGGCAGCTTGGCCATCGTCAAGACGTCTGCCCCAATGTGACCATATGTCTCTGCCCAAAATGTGGCACTAGATCCTCCTCAGGACCACAGCTGTACTCCCACTTGCATCATATGCACCGGAACACACGATACTGGTTCCTCAGAGTGCAAACTTCGTTAGAAACCACGGACACCGCCCCCGGCACCTCCAGAGTCTAAATTGACACTTCCGGCCAGGAACACTGTACATGCCCCCAATCAACGCACTGGACAAGGGACGCCGAAGAGCAGCTCTGGCCGCAAGAACACTGCAACAGTGGCGCAGCTCCCATCATCGAAGCAAGCTTGGCCTCCGCTGACTCCACGCAACGAGGAGACACCACCCATCAACCATACAAAGGTGAGCTGGGCAGGAGTAGTCTCCCACAATAGCAGCTCCTCACAATATGCTGATAGCTCTCTCATCAAATACTTGCTAAATCAGAACGAAATGCTTAAAAACGAAATCAAGCAGCTCAAAGCAATGCTCCACCCCCACCCCCCCCCATCGATATCACTGACACTCCTGCTGCTACTTCCAAACCACTCCCACAAACGCTTGCGCCCACACTCACAAGTCCTCTGACAGAACAAATGGACACTCTTGCATCCACTGCTACGACGGAAGCCGCAACTGCAATGCTGCCTTCATCACACACGCAGCCCCCACCCGCAAAAAGGAAGAATGGCGAAATAACAGACCTCGAGAACACCATTGAAAACGCCATATTTGTCCTCACTGACCGCATGGACATCCTGGAAAACAAACTTGTTGGCCTTGAAAATCGGCTATAAAGCAAGCTTGATGTATTTGTTTGTGAGGCATCTGCACAGTTTTGCCGGTTCCAAGAGCTAATCGACAGCTGGGGAAGACGCTCCGCGACGTCACAAGTTCCCGTCCTTCAAAATGACAATAATGATGAAGCCAGCCTGCAGTCTAGTCATCTGGCAGTGGAAATGCAGGGGGTTCCGCAACAAGCGCCCATGTCTAACACTATTTCTACAGAGTCTTAACGAGCTCCTTCCTTACAGGAAACACACGGGAAAGTCACGCTACCTGGATACAATACGTTTCAAGACCCTCACATAGACAAGCCCAACACTGCCATACTTGCAAGGCGACATCTTTCTGTTAAACGGGACACATTCAGCAGTACTGACATCCCCCACGATTTCATCAAAATTCTACCTCAAAGCCACACAGAACCCACCCTATGCGTGTTGAATGTTTATAGCCCTCCCAATGCTCGACAACACCGCTTTGAGAACATGCTTGCCCAGGCCAAAGCTAACGCCAATAAACAGCCGCTAGTCGTAACGGGCGACTTCAATGCCCCCCATCAAATGTGGGGCCACTCCGCATCCACTCCTATGGGAAGAGCTCTATGGCAGCACATACAAAATCAAGGTTTCACCATCTACAATGACTTCACTCTTCCTACCCGGCTAGGAAATAGCGTCAGTAGGGATACATCCCCCGACCTCACCCTAACTCACTGCATCACTCAGGCGACGTGCCAAAACCTCCAAAAAAACTTGGGAAGCGATCATTACACCCTCGAACTCCGTGTAGATTTTAAGCACACACCGCTAGCCACGAAACCACTAAGGCTTACCAATTGGACGGAATTCAGAAAATCTCGCTGTAACACTAACGAAGAAACCATTACCGACATTGAGCAATGGGCGAACGCCTTGCAGGCAGAAGTAGAGGCCCATACCAGCACTCTCCCGCTAGACACACCCTTGGCCACAATTGATTCCAAGCTACTACACATGTGGGAAGTGAAGCAAGCTTTACTTAGGAAATGGCTAACAGTACGTTACAATCACAAACTCCGAATCCGAATTCCCAAATTACACTCTCAGATCCAACAATACGCTATCAAATTGGCGGCGCAGCAATGGACTCAGGTTTGCGAAGGAGCGCATGGTAATCTCAGCACTAAAAAGATCTGGCAATTGCTCCGGCACCTGCTCGACCCCACCACGTCTAGGACGCACAATAACCACCAGATGAATAAACTGCTGCATGAACATGCAGTCGACCTGCCGACCATGTTCAGCAACTTGGCCTCCAAACATATGCCCCCTCCTACGCAAATTCCCATGCCCGACTATATTGGTGAACCCAATGAGGAGGTTTGCAGCCCCATCACAGAAGCGGAGGTTCGACATACCCTCAACCAAGTGCGAGCCACCATGGCACCAGGCCCAGACTCTGTGACTGATAAAACGCTTCGCAACCTTGATGAGCAATCCATAAGCAAACTCACCAAGTATTACAACCACTGTCTCGAAGAGGGGGAGACACCCCAACAATGGAAAGCAGCCGAAGTGATTTTCATTCCAAAGCCGAATAAGCCAATTCACATTGATAACTTCCGTCCAATTTCTCTGACATCGTGCATAGGGAAGATCTTGGAGCACTAATCCACCTACGCCTCTCCAAATACATCGAATATAATCCCTTGTTCCCTTCGGAAATGACTGTCTTTCACAAATCTCTTTCTTGTCAGGATGTCATGCTAAGGCTCAAAGAAGACATTATCGAACCGAGTGACGCACGTGACATGCAAGCGTTGCTCGGCCTCGACCTCAAGGGCGCCTTCAACAACGTGTCCAACTTGGCCATACTACGCGAACTTAGCAGTATAAACTGCGGGGAGCGAGTCTACCGCTATATACGCAGCTTCCTCACGAAGCGCACTGCGGCGCTACAATTAGGCAGTGAATAATCTGGCCAAATAAGTTTAGGAAGCACTGGTACGCCCCAAGGGGCCAGTAATTTCCCCCCTCCTCTTCAATTTGGCTATGCGACCTTTAGCTTTCACTCTCAAGAAGATTCCCGACCTCCGATTCACACTGTACGCGGACGATATTACGCAATAGATGACCGGAGGTTCTGACGGGCACATCCAAGACACTCTCCAAGCCGCAATTGATCAGGTCGAACAGGTAGGTCACGAGTTGAATCTCAGGTGCTCCCCCACCAAATCACAGCTTCTCCTTCTGCGCCCCACAAGACGCTTCAGGACTTCACCCCCGAATATCCAACTCACTATTGAAGGGCACCCTATACCCCACGTAGACAGGATAAGGGTCCCAGGTTTACACCTCCAATGCAACCGAGCAAATCAGCATACCTTGCAAGCACTACAAACAACGGTAGATAATACGCTCCGCCTGATAGGGAGGATATCCGACAAACACGGAGGGCTTCGAGAGAAGGAGCTAATTCAGCTAATCAAGGCTTTTGTCTTAAGCAAAATCACCTTCGTATCTCTCACTCTCTAGGCAGGAAGAAGATACGTGAATTGCTTGATTCGCAAGATACACAAAGTCACTCTTGGTGTTCCAATTAGAGCATCCACACAAAGGGTGATGACTACACCGCCACACTGAATACCCTTCAAGAATTAACCGAAGCCCATCTATCATCGCAATACCATAGACTCCCCATCACTGAAGCTGGGCGTGAGATCCTGAGACAACTTAATCATGCTCCACCATTCAACGAGAGCAAGCGACATCGACTTCCTCCGAACATACACGGCCAATACCACATCCAGCCCCTACCCAGCAACATGCACCCCGAACTTCACGTCAAACGCCGCAAACTTCGAGCCAAGGCGCTACAACGCAGCTATGGACAGGCTGAAGGAGTGTACTATGTGGACGCTGCAGCCTACACCCCTAAACATTGTTATGCTACAGCGGTCGCAGACAACCAGGGCAACACTGTTTGTTCAACATCAGTCAAGAACACCTCGGCGGGTGACGCGGAAAAGGCCGCCATTGCACTTGCATCGGGGCTACCCGATTGCGATGTCATTATTAGTGACTCTAAGTCTGCTATCCGGAACTTCAGTAACGGCTACATTAATAACCTCGCGCACTCTCTACTTGTAGCTCACCCACCAGGAAAAGACACCGCTCTCGTATGGACTCCAGCACATCAAGGACTCCATCGCAACGAAATGGCTCATGCCGCTGCTCGAGGATTCACGGACCGAGTGGCCGCAAATATAGGCCTAACTCTAGAACCCAAGGACTCCCAACAACACACCAATAAAGACACACTCGTCACATTCCATGAAATTTGCACACATTACAGAAACCAGCGCCTATTGTATCCACTTCTCTCCGTGTCTAGAACGCGCCAGAGAGAAATACTGTGGCGACAACTACAAACTCGCACTATTCTTACCCCGCGCACTTTGCACTTATTCTTTCCCGCCACATACGCGTCACCCAAGTGTCGCTTTTGCCCTGTCCCCATAGCAGATCCCTCCCATATCATGTGGCAATGCCCCATCAAAACTGCCCCCCTCCCCCCCGCACGCTCAAACCATTAAATAGTAGCGAGGAGCTGTGGGAGACTGCCCTGCGCAGCTCCGATCCCACCCTACAGGACCGAGTCCTGAGGTGGGCTGAGGAGGAAGCGCAGGCCTACCACGACTCATAGACGGACTTCTAGCCACATAATGTGGGGATGGACGCCTGCTGGGACTGGAGTACTTAGACCTCCCTCTCTCCCCCCGGCCCCTCCCCTTTCTTAAAAGGGGAATAAAGTTCCTTCCTTCATTCATTCATTCATTCATTCATTCATTCATTCATTTCGCAATGTTCTACACGTTGCAAATAGAACCTTCATCAGGAAAGGTCACTAGTCAGTCAAGAACTCTATTGCAGTCCCGAGGAGTTTCAAGCCGTTGGAGGTTCCATGCGGGGAACTCCTCTGGCCGAAACTGTAGGCGACGCCCAAGTCGGGACGGGAACGTGGTGACACTCCGCCAGTTCTTGGGCCCTCTGGACGGCCTTGAGTTGGAGTTTGAGGTCCGGGCTTTTGAGGGCTTCTTCCCATTCGGGCTCACTGGATACAGGGCCCTTTGGTAACGCGGTACATTGCCATAGCATGTGCGAGAGCTAGCAATAAATTTCTGGCCAGTCTGGGCAATTTGCCGGGATTTCTGAGTTGTAGTGGCTTAGTAGGCCTCGTGACGGATACGAGTCCGTTTGTAGCATTCGAAACGCGGCCGCCTGCGCGCGTTCGAGTTTGGCATGTGGGAGCGGGAATTTGGTTCTACCTTTCCGATAGTGGGAGGTGATTACTTGGTAAGTGAGCAGCGGGTCATTAAACTGAATGTCCAGCCCCTCGGAGGCCGCGGGACCGTCGCGGCGGGCAAGTTCTCGCGCATGGTCGTGGGCCGTTTCATTGAGGTTAGCTTTTTGCGGATGAATGTCTTTCCCCATGTGAGCGGGGAACCAGGAGAGGCACCATGTTATGTGGGAGGAGTTCGTGTTCCTCAATGTAGCGTGACACTCGGTTTTGAATTACGTGCCCGGCTACTTTACCCACGCATGACGTAACATATTTTTTTTCAATATTCAAACTTATGGTGCACATAGCCATGGAAGAGTTTTCATGTAAACTCCCTAAGTGGCACAGCTCTGTTTAGCAACCCAGCGTGTAACTCGTTGGTCAATTTAGCTAGACGGTACCGGAGTGACGTGATGTTCCAAAATTCCGAGCGGAGACTTAGTACTAAGCGCTGCGATAGGCTTGGCTGAACCCCCAGAGAGAGAGAGAGGGACACGGTTTATCTAATATATGGTGATGAAGCCATGTTTTTTAATGGCACCAAGGGCAGAGGTTCTTTGCAGGAATCATCCCACTGTCGGCCTCCCGCCAAAGGCACATACTGCTGAAGATGTAGAGCATGCGAAGCAGCTGCTGCTTTCTTTACATCTGCAGCAGTTGCTGCTTAAAAACTTGCCGTGTCACTGTGTACATGATATGTAGCCACCCAACACGGCAGGGATCAGGGCGCAAGAGACAAAAAGGCGAACAAGGGAAGCTTGCTTATGAATGCATCAGTAAACCGATGAAGTCACTCTGTCTACGTAGGATTTTTACGTTGGCGCTGTCGAGGCCTTGAACCTGCAAATTAAAATGAAGTTCAACATCCCGCGCAGTGAAGGGTGCCCTGTCATCGTGGGAAATCCAACCAGATAGCGAGAGATATGTCGGGCTTCTGGAGACACTAACACCCCGAGTCTTCTGGATACGATTTTCCATATAGCGGGAGCCTCCGTAAATGACCTCATCACTCAAGGCCTAATGTAAATGCCAGCATGAATCATGATGATTTGGTGCCTTGGTTGGGTAGAGTCCCACCAACACGGGAAATGCGGTCACCAGTAAATTTCACTGGCTCTAACACAGCATGAGTCATTAGCGCATTACAAGAACTGAAGATTATTTATACCGCACAGCAGGATTACTACGAAAATACCTGTAACAAAAACGTACGGACAACCAATGAAGACTGAATATATAATATTAAAAATTAGATTCTGGGGTTTTACGTGTCAAGACCACTTTCTGATTATGAGGCACGCCGTAGTGGAGGACTCCGGAAAGTTTGACCACCTGGGGTTCTTTAACGTGCACCTAAATCTAAGTACACGGTTGTTTTCGCATTTCACCCCCATCGAAATGAGGCCGCCACGGCGTGGATTCGATCCCGCGAATATATAATATGGGACCTTTTCTGTGTGGGAACTCACGGAAGTGGTTTGACTTCAAAATAAGGCCACATGCAAAAATCCTCTTTGAATGACTGCCGGAAAAGGTCCTCGAGTGCTGCTGCACACGATGAACAGGCTGATGGGTCGACGCAGGTTTCTTTCAGGACACCCCATTGACGCAGTCATCACGAAAATGTCATGATCACTATTTCGAGCGGCCTTTGCCGCACGTCTTGCCTAGGAAATGAACTCAGGAGCCGACTTGTAGCGTTCGGCAGAGAACTTTGTTCCCAGGCCAAGTGTCTTTCTGATGAAGCCAGGAAGGCGATCATCCCCCGATGTCTTGACAGCCTGAGTCGACGCACGCCGCCGCTTTGGCAAGCTGGCTCACAGTCTCAACAGAGTCGCAGCCAGACTTATTGCCGTCAGATTTCGAGCCGCATGACATACCAGAAGTTCCACTCTGGGCGATGCGAAATCCAGTGGGGATACTCTCAATCCCCGGAATAACGAACAAGTCGAAAACGCCGCTGGCGGGGCTCAAGCATATCGCGTTATCCTACATTGATTACATGTATGGATGTACCGAACATGTTTTTGCAGATGGTTCTGCGACACAGACCTGTTCCGCGGCGGCTTACACGGTACCTGCAATGGGCATCACAAAACGGTTCAAGAGAGCACACAGAACGTCGTCTACAGCTGCTGAGTTGACTGGAGTTCGAAAAGCAATTCGCTGTATACTACAACAAAGCCTCGAGAAGTGGACAGTGTTCTGCGACTAAAAACCAGCACTCCAACTCATCAGCAATTATATGAATCATAGGACCACGTATAGTCCTCTCGTTTATCATATCATGTCTCTGCTTGCTGAGGCGTCTCAATTCGGGCATACCATCGTGCTGCAGTGGATTCCTAGCCGCTGTGGAATAGCTGGAAATGAACAGGCGGACACGGAAGCAAAAAAGGCGTACACTGACGGAAACTTTCTAAAAATTCAATTTCCCGGAACGATATCAACGCCTTGCTCCATAACTCTATCAAAACATCTATGGCGCGACTATGGGACAACCCCGAACATCAGCAAGAGCCCCTCCGCAGACTTGAGGCTGCTTTACAACTCCGGCTTCCACTTCGGTTGCGGAGAGGCCAGGAAACACTCATTCACCGATTACGGCTGGGTGTGGCGCACACTAATTGATACCTTCACAAAATTGGACAAGCACGGGACCTTGACTGTAGCGTCTGTCACACTTCCGAGACAGTAGCTCACGTACTTTGCGTGTGCTGTCATTATGCGGCCGAACGAACACTTAAGTCTAGTGTTGACTGCTTGGACTGCCGCCCCTTTCTGGAAGAAAAGATTTTAGGCGCGTGGAGAGGAGTTAACTATGTCCAAAACGCGCCATAAAGTCACTCTTGTGCTTTCTACGTGAGACTGATTTAAACGATTCCCTCTAGAACCTGTGAGATGTGCGGACAGTGCGAAATGTCTTTACACTATAACTTTTTGTATGGACAAGATTGCTCTAGCGTGTGTTGTGTCAACAGTGCACATTCGCATATTGGACAGCGTGTATATAGTATCTCATTGTACCATAACATAATCCCACGCCACCTACATTTCCCTATATTCCCAGTTCCACTTTCCCCAGTGAGGAATAGCAGGCTAAAGACAAGCTCTCCAGGCCTACCTCTCCTGCTTCTCTACTACTCCTCCTGCTTCTCACCAGAGTGACAGACCACAACCTTTCTGTCGTTTGACCAGTGAGGCGACGGAATTCTTGGTAGTGACCGTAGCCTTCCGAATTGTGCCTCGAAGATAAATTGATGCTCTGTCGTAGGATACTCCTGCAAATTCAGGCCTGTCTTTACAACAGCGCATCATTTATACAACAGCGCATCAATTAACTTTCGAGACACACAATATCATGCGGGAAAGTTTACTGTGGGAGGTATGGGAGATGCCAGAATGCTAGGTTAAGATAACATAACCAAAAATTTAACCGATACCGGGATGGTCATGTGTCTTTGCGTAGCGGTGATTGTGGATGTGAACACTTGTTTAAGAAGTGCCCTGTATTGTACAGAAATGTAGGTAGAGTTACGCGAGAAGTTGTTAAAGCTACTTTGATAGCGAGGCCGCTGATAACTGCATAATCACTCCTTCAGTTGCTCTGAATACAAGTGAATTTGCGTTTTGGAAGCAGCTGGTATTCATGTATGGTGATTGGGTCTTTTCGGCGTGCGGGCCTACAAATACGGTGGTCTCCCGGAAATAAAGACTCACTTGAATGTAAGCTAGCGCTCGTCCTGTTGTCGCGCTCTTGTCCGTGTTTTTCAGCGCTATGACCCCCATTGCTGTATCTAACCAAATAGCCCAAACAACCACACTCCTAAACTTCTAATTCGTCTTTTGCCTCGTTTATTAGAATTGTTCCGAAAAAAGAGGGGTCATTTCGCCTCCACCTAGATTATAGACTTGGGAATGAGGATGGGGGTGGCGGCCCTCATCCACATTCCCAGTACTTTGCCGCTGCTCCACGCCTGGTTGACGATCTCGGCCTGGTGCGTCCACGTACCTAAGGGCCTTGTTGTTGATCTTGTCCGGAACGGGAGTTCATCTGCTGTTTAAGTCGTGTAGGGCCTGTCTGACTTCTTCAGCCCCGAACTCCGCGTCCAACTCCGCGTTGTGGAAGCCCACGTAATGCTTGAGGGGG
Source organism: Dermacentor variabilis (assembly GCF_050947875.1). Lineage (NCBI taxonomy): Eukaryota > Metazoa > Arthropoda > Arachnida > Ixodida > Ixodidae > Dermacentor > Dermacentor variabilis. The sequence goes on from NW_027460335.1 coordinate 5,591,525, forward strand.
GTAGTCACCGGGCTGCAAACCACCGGTAGGCACTAGCTCACCAGCTTCCCTACGACTTAGTCGTCCGAGGATTCCTGCTTGGCTGCGTGCAAAACGCGTGCCGCCGTGCTTCGTTGGTTCGACTTAGTATTCGACTCGTCCAGCAAGTCCTTGAGGAGTTTCCAAGATCCCCCTTTGCGCATCTGACCGTGTATAGAATTGCAGACATCGGCCCACTGCTGTTCGGAGAGGCCCTCGCAATGCTCCTCTATTTTATTGTTGACTTTGACAATCTTCTTTTGGGCCCTTCTGCTGAGACGCTGCCCTTTCAACCTGGACAGCAGGGACTGCTTGGCCTCGAGCAGATGGGAGAGCCTGCTGTCCATCTTCTCGACCGGGAGATCCATGCTAACTTCCTTGGTGGTGGGCTCGATATCTCTTCCAATCTCTTCAGTCCAGCGTTTGAGATCCGGCTTCAGTTCCACGTCTTCCGTATACCCCTCCCTAATCTTGCCAAACTTATTGCAGTCGGTGACCCTGAACTAGCGCACTCTTCTCTGCTCTACCCGCAGGACCGTGGCCAGGATGTAGTGTTCACTGCCCAGGTCTACGTTGAGGGTGGTCCACTTTGTTTCCGCCGCCCTTTGACGAAGGTGGGGCACGGAGTCGTATTCCTGCTAACCCGCATGCCGCATCTAGTATGGAATGAGGGTCAGTGACGGGCATCAGGTACAGGTTGAGCGCCTTTATTCAAATGTGCTCCCTTTTGTGGCTGTCATACGGGTAGCCCAGGTTTGATACTTAGCGTTAATCTCCTGCAACGAGCTGGTTCCTGGAGTTACTGGTGAGCGGCGCCGCCCTGGAAATGAGGGCCCTAAACCGCTGTCTCATGTCTTTTGGGGTGCTGTAGACGTTCCAGATGAAGAGGCTCCCCCTGAAGGGGTCCAGGAATGATCTCGATCATGATGTATTCGATCTTGATCGACTTCATTTGAAGGTCGTGGGTGACGTGTATCAGCTTCTTGTTTATCAGGATAGCGATGCCTCTTCCTACTTCGTGCTTAATGACGGACCGGTAGCCGGGCAGGGCGACGCTTTCGATTAGTCTTTCTTGCAGGAGGACCACATGCGGTTTCTCCGCGTGTGAGCGAATAAACTGCGTGTGAGTAAATAAACTGCCCTCTTGTGGAAAAACCACCTGCAGTTTCATGGCCATATTCTGAACCAATTAGTTTGTGTGGTCATCTTATGGCTGTTGATGAATTGTGGCGCTAACCTGTGAAGGCATTACGTTCTGACTGGCCGATGCCGTTGCCGAGAGCGAGAGCAACCGCGGGCCCATTATTGGAGCTCCCACATTCTCTAGGTAAGATTCTATTCTGCATACCCTTTGATTGTACCTCTCTTCCATTGCTAGAATGCTGGCCTAGAGGTGCGAGACCGTATCGCTCAGCTGCTTCATGCTCTCGTTCAGAGAAGACAGCAATCTCTGACTTAGCTCTGCTCGCCGGTTTCTGCTGCTCACCAGCAATGGCCCTCTTTTTTGCAGGCCTCTGCACGTCACAGTCACCCGCCATGGGCATCTCCATCGGCACCGACTCGGCCATTTTCTTGTCTGCCGAGCCGGAATATTCTCCCCTGTCTCTTTTAAACTCGGCCATTTCTGCCATGAGTTTCTTCGGTATCGTGTTCCTCATCATCTCGTTTTCGCGTTCTAGCTGCGCGAGCCTATTGTCCTCGTGCTCTGGCGGCAAACCCCACGTTACGTCTCTTCCGGTGGACTCTCCACGAACTCTATCGGTCCAAGGCGGTTGGCCCCCTGGTCTTCGTTCCCTGGACCGGGACCCCGTTGACTGGAACCGGACTTGCACTTCTCCTCCGCCTCGGCAGCGTTGGCAGCTGGAACGCCCCCTGGAGCGCAACCTAGCTCTGGATTGGGAGCGCCCTCCTGATCGGAAGCACCCTCGGAAACGGGAGCGTCCTCTGCGCTCCTCGGGAAATTCTGTAATGTGTATGTGGACGACATAATTGTATACTCGAAAACAAGGGCAGATCATGAAGACCATCTGGGAAAGGTCCTCGAAGCGCTCAGGACTGCTAGACTCAAGGCCAACATTAAGAAAAGTGAGCTGTTCTGAAGGAAAGTGGTATTCCAGGAAAGAGTATTTGATGGAAACACCAAGGGCACAAAGAGAGGAGCGTTCAGCGCACCAAGAGGCTGGCAAAATCATATGACATTCATTCTTTAAGAGCGTTCCTTGGGTTCGGAGGTGACATCTGCGTGTTTACAAAACACTATGCGAGAAAAAAAATGTCACTGCATTGACACAGAAAAGCACGCCGTTCGTATGGTCCGAAAAATGTGGTAACAGCTGTATGGAACTTGTAGAAGCTATTTAATCCGATGCTCTGTTGACATTCCCAGACTTTGATTTGGCGCTTGAAATTTAGACAGACGCTTCTCACTGCGTTGCTGGTGCTATACATTATCAAAGAGACGAAAACCAGCAACCTGGCAGGGAAATCCAGGTCATCGGATCCTATTCTTGTATATTCACAAGACAACAAGATAACTACACAACAACAAAAAAGAAAGCACTAGCGGTCGTAATTGCCCAAAGATACCCCAGATGCGACCTAGGAAGCAAACACTTCAAGTTCTTCACTTATAGTCAGGCATTAGCATATCTCTTGGAGCTCGCACTGCCAAAGGACAGAATAGCCCGCCGAGGGAGCAAGATTTAACAATTCAGCTTCTACATAATGCACAGACGAGGCCAGAGGAATCAGGACGCTGACGCATTGTCCCGACTCCACGCGCCGCAAGAATTTTCGAAAGGAAGTGCGAACTTGATGCAACTCTGGGAGGGAACGCAAGTGATGGAATCGCGTGAGGGGGAAGTCTATGCTTCTGAAACAAAAAATGCACGCATTCCTTAATTTATGTCAAAGCAGTTCACAATCGGGAGGACATCATAGATATATAAAGACCTACCGTAACCTCACTAAAGGTTTACGTGGAAAAACATGAAAGAAGATGTTGCCAATTACGTCAAGACGTGTCACGAATGTCAAATGGTAAAATCAAAATACAAACCTCGTGGGAAACAATGGTACTGCCAGAATACTCAACGATCCCATTCAAAGTCATTCATGTTGATTTTGCTGAGCTCAAGGAGGAAGGTGAAGGCGTTAGATGAACTCAAGCTTTTCTGGTCGCCGTTGCTGATTGCGCGCGCTTTGTTGCCGCCAAACTGCAAGAGAATAACCGAACTGCGTTATATTTCTTCTCGAGCGCGACATCTTCAAAAATTCCAAAGTAATTGTTGCAGACAACAGACCAGCATTCAGAATTGAGAAGCTGGGCAATTAGGCCAGCGAGAGAAAGATCATGTTTGGCTGCCCAGCACCTTACCATCGTGAGGCTAATTCTCTCGCCGAACGCGTGATCAGGCATCTCAACATGTTTCTCAAGTTATATGTAGGCTAAAGGAGGCTTCCGCCCTCTCTTCCTCCCTCCCATTATCCCTCAAGAAAGAAGTATATAACAGCTGTGTCTTACCAGTACTCACGTACGGGGCAGAAACCTGGAGGCTTAAGAAAAGAGTTCTACTTAAATTGAGAATGACGCAACGAGCTATGGAAAGAAGAATGATAGGTGTAACGTCAAGGGGTAAGAAAAGAGCAGATTGAGTGAGGGAACAAACGCGAGTTAATGATATCTTAGTTGAAATCAAGAAAATGAAATTGGGGGGGGGGGGAGGCAAGGGCAGGACATGTAAGGAGGAGGGAAGATAACCGCTGGTCATTAAGGGTTACGGACTGGATTCCAAGGGAAGGGAAGCGTAGCAGAGGGCGGCAGAAAGTTAGGTGGGTGGATGAGATTAAGAAGTTTGCAGGGACAACATGGCCACAATTAGTACATGACCGGGGCAGTTGGAAAAGTATGGGAGAGGCCTTTGCCCTGCAGTGGGCGTAACCAGGCTGATGATGATGATTATGAAAGGAGGCTTGAAGAGGTCGCATACCATAGGCATTGGGTGCATCCGCACTTTGCTGCATTCGATACTATGCGTTGGTTGCCGGCTCACTGCGAGCTGCATATAGTCGACAGGATTGATTTAAAGCCCAAGCCCCAGCTGCAGTGACAGAAATATTGGATGACTATGAAGATGCACTTAAATCGTCGCTACAAAACAAGGACGCCAAAGATAGACTTTGGATTCATGATACTCCAGTCACTCGACCATACTTCGTTGTTAAAACCCCTAAGCAACATGGACTGTTGAAGAGCGTCTATTCTAATAAAGCAAGTGGTAGAATTTAAAAGGCATCTGTTGGAAATGTGCCACCATATTAACAGCGCCAGGGCAACGACAGCTGACTGGGAGTGCAGCTATCCACATCGCCAGTACTCAGGGGCGAGAAGAGAAGTTGACGATGTAAGAAACCTCGCCTAAGAAAGCAGCATTAAACCATTGGAGTCACTGTGTCTACATAGGAACATTAGATATAGGAATATTTATATTGAACAGAGTGGTGTGTAGCGTGATCATGTATGTCGTGCCCTCACAACATTTTTTAGGAAACGGACACCAAAATTTTTGCTTACGTATTCACAGACAAGCAGGAAGCAGACAAGCAGGAAGCGGACAAGCAGGAACCAATAAAACAAATACTGCTGACTTTTTTCTCAGGGCAAGAGCTGATGCTACAGTTGTGTTGAGCGCCATTACAGTGGGTGAAAGTTGGTGCTACCGGTATTACGCACAAAAAATCAACAAGAAGAGCGAATGGAGAAGTCACGGGTCTCTTCCCTCTTGAAAAGTCAAGCGACAACCATCAAAAACGAAGAACGTGCTGTTCGGATCTTTTTTTTCGTTAAAAGCTCGGTGTGCCAGTACTATGTTCCCGAAGGACCCACAATAAATCAAAACTTCTACACTAACAGGATAAAATGTTCGCGTGAAGAAATGTTGCAGCGCCGTCCTATTTGTCGTCATCGAAAAAGTGATTCCCGTTGCCCAGGAACACGAGGCCCCGATTAGCTGTGTGACTCCGCAAATACCGGTAGTCTTGTGCAAGTATCTGAGACGTCTACTTTGACAAGAGCTACAATTTTCTTTCAAGTTCAACAATTTCTTTTTCAAATTCAGTCGTGACAATTTTCTGACAAAGACTGTATTCAATACAGAGAGGCCGTCGCAGCTTAATTAAAGGCGTTTCTTTAAAAAAGCCGTACTCAAATTTCTTATTAATAACTACAACTTCCATTGGAATATTGGAAGCAATCAGCAGGAATTGTCACATCGTGTGTCGTTCCAAAGATAAGTGTAAGTGAATCGTTTGGGATTGGGAAGTCTGTAAAGCACGAGCTATGCGACACCTTTACGCAGCGCCGTCAAGCATATAGATGTAATATTATTTTACCACCCGTGATTCCTATCGATATTATTGTGGTTTTCCGCGCTCTCGAATATACATTTTTTTTTTTTTGCATTGGTAGCCTTGGTACTAACAAAAAAAGTCGCAGTTTCACCCGAAAGACGAAGCGCCGATTACGACAGCAAATTACCGGGCAGCCATACGAAGGATAGTACTTTTATTGGCCGTATAAACTTCTAAACATTCACTCGTTCAATAAGTTAACAAGCACGGTACCTGCGCACACAGCCAACATGAACACCTCCCATTCGATAACGGCGGGCACTCGCTGCCAAAACTCTGGCGTGAGGAAACGCGGCCGCAGCAGTTATCCAAGCGATTTATCGCGCTTTCTAGCCCGTCAAAGCAAACTGAGCGCCGACAACACACAGCGCGCACAAAGCTACGAGCCGCCGACGCAGCTAGCCCCCCAGCGCAGATCGCTGTCAGCGCGACCGCGCCGCCGACACATGCGCAGTTGCTGCCGGAGTAGAACGCGTGGGCGCACGCCGACGCTGTTGTCGCCCTTGTACTTCATACGGAACCTCACGGCGACGGTGACGCTGACGCCGATGGTAGAAATTCGCTTGGAGCATCCATATGCTTGCTATGGCAAGAAAAGAGCTTGAGCCGTACTGTATTAATTTGAAATTAGATAACTGGGTGACATAGCAAACGTAACGCCCGAGCTAGCGCTCGTTTGGAAGCGAAGCAACTATTGCTCTTAAGTAAACCACCGTAAGGAGCTATAGGTGTCAAATCTATTTCGTAAGCTTGAATGTAAGGTAAACACACCACCGATCGCAAACATACAGTGGAGCATGACGAAAATATAGCGAAACCATGTATTTTCCTTTGTCGCTTCCGGCAGTCGCTTCCGCCTACACAGGTTCTCCAGTTCACCGGCATCATCGACGTTCCCGTACCGGACTTCCAGCGAGCAATAAAGAGAAAAAGAATAACACCATCCCAGATGCTTTGGGGGTGGGGTCCTGAAAACAAGCGTCTCCCTGCTTCCGTAGTGTTGGCGCCACGCCCCGAGAGATGGCACCGCCATAGGTGCAAGCGGAAGCTTCGGCAGACGCTTGCGGACCGCGGGCGCACCGCGTGACGTCGCTTTGGCACGTGACTTTTGTGTTGTTCCTCTCTCTCTCTCTCCTCCTTGCCGCGGCGGTGGCGCGCGCCCGGGGCGCGGGCCACGTGCGTTCCAGAGCACGCCAGCCAGCCAGTCATCAGTCGGCCGACGGCCCAGCAACCCTTCGGAGGGGAGCCGAAGCGGCGAGGCGCCGGGACCCCGGAGTTCCGAAACTTGGGCGGGCGCGCGTTCGTCGCGTCTTCTTCCTCTCTTCACTGCGAGTCACTGTCAACTTTGTCCCGTACGCGTTGCCCCGTCGGCCGGCTTTACTACGTTGTCGCGTTTCGAAACTAACAGTAAAAAAAAAGGAAGAAAGAAAACGCTTAAGCCCGCTTTCTGCTCGATAGCTGATTTCACGACGGAAGTGAAACAGTGTGTCCCGTGGCAGCGTGTGTCGTTGCCGCCTGTGCGTTCACGGCTATGTAATAGTGCACTTCGCCTAAGCCGTGACTTCCAGCAGAGCGAGTTTGTGTCGGCGTGAGGTTTTGCGGTGTGCATTGTTTCTTCGTTCGCTTCAGCCGTGCTCGAACAGTGTCTGGAACTCATGGAGCGACTGTGCGTCGGCCAAAGTGACGTGACATGGCAGTTCTCGGTCACTCTGGCACTTTGATTGACTCGGCGTTGGACGCACTTCTGCAAAATATCTGTGCTTTATTTTTTTTAATTTTTACAACAATGTGATACCGTCTGAAGCGGCTCGGCGACCCTTCCTTATCACCTCTGCTCCTGAAAGTGACAAAATGTGGGAATGCGTTTTTATTTCTCTCTTCCATTCACTTTGCAGGAGCTATAACATGATTTCGTCGAATTGTGCACGAGCAACTGTGGTGCCGTGAGTACAGCTGCTGAGGTGACACCGTCTTTCGGTGTACTCGTGATGGTGCTCCTGTTGTTATGACGAGGGTTCACTGTTGTTAGTGCTGCAAGGAAAAGAATAGGCGGCGGATTTCCGATGGATAAGCCGGGCTAATCCTAGTGCATCGTTCGCTCGACATCGGCTCCAATGGCGTGCCTCCGTAGAGAAGTGTCACGTGAGGATGTCAGCGTCATATCGACGTCACCACCGGCAGAACCCCAGCAGCGCTCCATCGTTCAGGTAAGAAATGCAAGACGGCGACATTTGTGAATAGACCATCTGGCCTTTTTTGGAAATCTGGCAAGGGGCAGACGGCGTAATGTATTCCCTTTGGAATTGCACAGAAATGCCTGCCGGTTATTTCATGCGCATCGTTCTCAGCCTGTTGCGAAGTTGTTTCTAACTGATTGTTCAGTGACATTCCAGAGATTGGAATGAATAAAGATTGAGCCGGTTCGCGCTGTTTCTTAATTTATGTAAGCGCAAATAACGAGCACGGAGAATCGCTGACATCAAAAGCGACGAACTTCAGTCGCCCATGACTGCGTGAAACGCGTTTCGAGAGCAGACAAATCCGCTACACAAACGTCGAGAGTACACGGTAGCATCTGCGGTCTTGCTCGCGAACCAATGAGAGAGTTCTGGGAGCTGCTTTCGCTTTGATTACGATTGAAAACTTAGTACTTGCGGTCATAAATGTGAGTCGTCTTTTCGCTTCTTTTTGCGATATGGCATGCCTTCCAATTTGCTTCCAGTAAAAAACTGAAAACTATTTTCGAAGTCACAGATAACTCGTCGTACCTGTCTTCTCTTGAATCTCAGTTGTGCCACACGATGACACACGAAAAGCACTGTCAGCCACGTAGGCTGTAGTTGTCATTCTGTCACACACACACACACACACACACACACACACACACACACACACACACACACACACACATATATATATATATATATATATATATGTTTACTGCAAGGTTTGCCTTGACCTCAGTTTGCTTTCTTGACATCTGCGTGTGCTGAAAAACTTTTTTTCTTTTGGCGTGCCTGCTCATTTCCCCATTTAAGTTAGCGCGTAGATTTTTTTTTCTTTTTTTTTTGTTATTACGCGGCGAAGCGTGATTTATATTTCGCAGACTATACTTATTTATCCGCGGCTCGTTTTTTTTTTAGTTATTTACGCTATCAAAGTTATTGCCGAATTGTAGGTATGTATGAAGCGACGCTTGCGGCCGTGACTTGGATTCATACCGAGTAATTTAATTAAAGGGGTAAAAAAATGCAAACAGAAATGTATGAAGCTTCACTGCTTATGCACAGGCACTACACCCGGGAAATTAAGCGAGCGGCTAGTTTCTGAGCATGTTCGCGCACTGCCCCATAATCCAGCAACCGACTGGCACTGCCTGGAAGTACGGTGTCTCGCCTGTACTTTCACGGTCGTAGCTCTTCATAGTACGCACCGGGAGCTTGAGTAGTACGCCGGGGTAACGAATAAAAAAAGAAACCAAGTATATCAGCCGAGACGTATTTTATGATTTCACTTACAAACAAGAAGAATGAAAATTTAATTACGCATGCGCAAAAAAATTCAGTTCATCGTCGGACACCGCTAAGAAAGTCTTGCCGATTCAGGAACCACCGTGATAGTAAATCTGCTCACTCTCTGTTGTTAAACGGGTGATTTCACACTTGCTGCTTCCTACTATCTCCGTTTTATTGAAGAGCTAGACACACACACAAAGATGGCAATTAACAGCTAGAAAACCATCTGAAGGCGTTTCGTTCACATTGTAGTTACTTTCCTTAAGCCGTTCATTCACGCACCGTCGCGTTTGCCCGATGTACCAACGGTCGCAGCGCAACGAAATGCGATAGACGACTCGCGATTTGCACTCAATGAACTTATTTTGTCCACATTTTTGCGACTTTACTCTCTCAGTCGGATCAGGTGCTCTATACAAACTACCAAGCTTGCTAGGTGCTGAGAATACAACCTGTACATTGTCTCTGTACACTATCTGACAAAGAATTCAAACTTTTGTCCATGTGTAACTAAATTTTCATTCTTCGTGTTTGTACGCTCTACCTTGTCATCTTGCTCCGCGGTGGCAACGTGGTTCACACTGTCGGTGACGTGTATTCTAAGCCGCTTTTGTTTTACTCTGTCAAGTAATTAAATGCAGTTGTATTGAGTAGCACCCGCGTGTCTCCTTTGAGTCGTCCTTTTTATTCAGCGCTCAACTACTGCCCTTCAAGATGAACCATCAAGCCCATTTCGCCACACTTGTATACAACAAAGTTCATTCTCAAACCATCTCATTCCTCATTCACTTTCGCCTAATCTTTTCTGCAACGCTTCTATTCAAGTTTATCTTGGAATTTTACAAGGTCGTATTAAGCTCGAATCGGTCCTGTCCTGTACCATAGGTTGCTGGCAACGGGTAAATTAAAGGCTTTAGCGTCAGAATGTGTACAGACTGTGGTCTTCGCGGACACGCAGGACAAAAGTGGCTGCGGCTGGGATGCCGCGTTTGGCAAAGCTTTCTCTATGGCGTCCAAAGATACATACGGTGTGGTTCGTGGTGACACTCTGGCGCGTACATGTAATCATGTAATTATGAGATAACTGTTCTTAACCTGTTTGCACTCACTATACATTGTAAACAAGGGTGTCTTCAGGGATAGGGTTTGTCGCTGCAGTTCTTTAATGCCAACCGGAATAACGTGGACTGCCATCTTGGAATGACTTCTGCTGGAATGTTCTCTGACTTTATTTCCCACTATCGCGTGCACTTCGTTAATGTTTGAAACAGGAAGATATGGCTGCAGTACCGCATCGTCGGATCCCCTTCAAAATCTTAAGTGAACGTTGACGGCACGACAAGCGCGGCGAGTTGAGCGGCTTGGTAAAGTTGCATGACAAACGGCGCAATAAATGAAAATAAATTGACGTGACATGCGCGCAATTAAGCCGTGTCTTGTCGCAGATACTCTTCTACTTAGTGATGTTCTGATCTAACAGATTGCAGTCTGTTTTTATTTGGGCCAATCTTTTGTGAGCATTTCCGGCTAATCTCCTCCACATTTTTCGTTTTATCAGGCGGTTGAAGCCGTTATTTCTTCAAGGGCCAGGGTACTAAAGCCGTATACCAACGAAAGAAAGAATAGCTAAAGATACCACTTGATATCTTGTTAGTGCATTTATTTCATTTTTTTTTATCTGTACAACCCTGTTGCTCTAGTGACTGTTTCCTGAAATTTTTATCGTGCATTCAGCAACGTCGGGTATTGGCTCGTCACCGGATCTGACAAGAAAGGACAGAATACGTGGTATTCACAAACCGACTAGCTCATTTTTCACTCTCATCTCATTTAAATGTTGTTCTTAGCTTCTAGTGATCTGCTAGCCTATACATAGAATGTTTAGTTCCTTGAAATTCGCGCGAAGAACTTCATATCATTTGCTGGTTTAAAGTTACGTAGGCGGTGTTTGACATTTAACAGAGCGCTAATGTAAGCAGGAACTGATATCGAACTATTTAAACTTACAAAAAAAAACACGCCATCGTATAGTGCTGGGCAATTTCGAGGGAGAACACCTCAAACGTATTTAGAATACTAAATCATTCTTGCTTTTGCGCTGAAAAGAAAAGGCCAGAAGAAAAGCCAAAACATGGAAAGGAATGCCGCGGAAGTCAACCATAGGTGCGAACAGATTATTTTTTTTTTGCTACTAAATAAAATGAAAAAAAGGGTATAATATGAAAAAGAATGGAAAAGAGGGCTACAGTGTTGAGCAGGCTGACTATTTAACAAGTAGGCCTATTACTAAGCGAGATCTGAGAACACACTTCTGCAGTATTTATTCCATAATCACCTATTTATCGTTTCACATTACCAAGTACTCTGTCTCAGGGAATACTGTGCCTCAGGCGAAGTTTACCTCAGGCTGGAACCTTCACATCTATTCGCATCTGTATTCTAGCTTTCTTTTTACCTTAAATTTCATAAGTGGCTTTTTAGTGGGCATTGATCACTCATTTATGCCTCTTTAACTTTAGTAATTGTCAAGATTACGAGAATTTATCAGCGCAGATCTGCGAATCCAACAGTTCTTCTGAGCCCCGGAGGACAGATTATGGCAACACTAAATTTTCAAGAAAGTTGGCAAGACGTTTTAAGGATTAAGCACTCACAAGCATGCCTACTTCTTTCAATGGCTGAACAAATAGTATGACGTTGTGTTGCTCTTAGCGTATCACAAAGCGGTGTCTAACCGGAGTTCCCCAAGCACACGGTAACTTTGGCGATCTGGCGTAAGGCTTTCAGTATCGGCAGTTGAAAAAGCTACGGACACGGACCCGTGGTTGCAATTGTATGCGTAAGAAATGCCCGAGTAAAGGGCTAATTTTGGGAAGGTTGGCAGGTGAGCATGGAAACACGTCTACGGTACTTTGAAAGTTGTGTAACTTTAATAGTGTCCTGCGTGCTCTTTTTCCAATTTCAGCGAATTTACCCAACTTCCATCCCTGTCGCGATGAAACGAGACAAGCCTGCCTAGCTAAAAAAAGAAACGTGTAAGCGAGCGGCGTACCATGTATCGACGAACGTCATTTCATAAATAAGCAATGTCTGTCGTGCTAGCAATATTGACGTACATGCATTGTTATTCTCCGAGGTGCGTTTTCACGAATTCTACACGGCGGTGCATCGCATAGTCTTGTGGACCGGCACACAACGTTTGGTTTGGCGCGACGCTGTCTAACCCAAATGCTTGCACCCATCTTCAGCGAGTGCGCGCCCACTGTCACGTGTATAAGTAAGCGCAAACTCCACCATCCGTATGAATTACTCTCTGCTTTCTGAAAGCAACGAGTATGAGTGTGTGCACAACTTTGAAAGCGTGTCACTTTCATCGATCTATGGAAGCCTGTCGCAATAATTCGATGCACCTCTCTTATTTCCGTGTCGCCGTTATATTCAGAGACGGCATACGTTCGATTCGTAGCCGGATAGGTCTTCGACCGGCTACTACGGTACACCCGGCTAACCGAACTCTAGAACTTCGAGTTTCGTTCCGTCGTTGCGTGCACGTCGTCTAGACTATATTTTAAGTGCTGTCATAACCCTTAAAAGATGGAGACTGGTTTTGGCCTTCCTGTGGACCAGTGATAGTATTGTACTGGCTATGACAGCGCTGCTGAACTAGCACGATCGATCTCAGTGACGGCGGCCTCATTTCCATAGTGCCGAAATTCGAAAGTATATAGTAAAGAAAAAAAAAACTGCTAGCCACCGCCTCTGAAGATTCAAGCATGACCGTCAGAAAATATGCAACTTGTAGGCGCAGGTACTTATCACTGAGCTAGTTTTCTTTTTCCTTATTGCGCGTACACTCTGAGCAACGTAGGGCGAACAAGATTTACATTACACTGGCACAGACACACACAAGAATAAAAAGATACTTGTACTAAATGCTTAATTATCCAATGAGAAATGGAAACTCGGGCAAACGGACACAAGCGCCCTTAAGCAGGAGCAACTCTGCAACGTGACCCGAGCTGTTAACCAAGCTGGACAATTGAGCACCCTTGTAAGGAATACCTTGTCGAGCGAGGTAGATCATGCAGCTCCGGCTTAACAAATATAGTCTCGGTAACATAAACAAATCGTGTGGCGCATTATTCGTTGTCGTTTTGAACGGGAGCACCTAAATACCATAAAGCGTGATGGGCAGTTTTTTATTGATCACTGCTTGTAGCACATCCTAACCCCAATGAAAAAGAAAGAAAAAGACACTGACACTACAAAGTACGAAGCACTCTTGTATAGTGTCAGGTTGGTTGAAAAGCCTAGCATTTACATTCCAGGGCACATATGCTCATTTTTTCACGATTACATGATTTTTTTTTTAGGCAAAGTGGTAGTGTGTGACTTCAAGAAAAGTGTTTTCCCTGCTGGCGATATACAGACGATATTAATTAATAAAGAACTTCAGTTGGTAGTCCGCACTTTTCGATTGTCACTTGTCTCATCCACGCTTAACCTTCGCGCTGTACACTCACGAAGTACAGACACTACGGACGTGAACAAATATACGTCTTGGCCAAGTGTAGATAAGTACACCGTTCAGTACAGGAAAAAGGCCACCCACAAGTGCACCATTTAACGTCGTTTTATCGATTGCGTACATGTACAGACAATTTAATCAGACCGTGAAATATAATACAGTGTTATCAATTTTCTTTAAGCATACCCATACTGGCGTTATTGAGCAAGGCTTGTGGTGACAAAAAGAAAATGGAGGTGTAACGCAGGGCGTGTTCGAATACGTGCAACTTTGCAAAGCGTTTGTTTGGGGTACTTAGTACTCCATCCCCTTGGGCATTTAGCTCACAATTCTCAGATGACACTGAAATGCACAAAACGACAGGTACAAGCAGTAATTCATGCGTTAAATGCATCACGGACCCCATCACCCATTGTCCCTTAAACAAATGCACAAAACTTAGACCTCGCTTCACAGCTGGAATGAAAATACATCTTTTTATGGCCTCCCCCAGCGGATTCAAGATAAAACATGCAAATATTATTTGAAATGCCTGGCAATGTGCAATAGAGCAACGAAACACCCGCAAGACATAAAGAGGCTTTGATGCAAGAAATTTGTTGCGAGCTTTAGCTCTCGCAAAAACGGACAAGTCACGTCCCTGCCAGGTTGACCGTGTTCGAAGGATAACGATGCAGAAGGCACAAATTACTCGCACAAGGGCACAAAGATCAACAGACAAACGAGCTAACAGGTTATTTCCAGTTTCACAGTGACGCAGACACCATAGCTCCTATTCATCCTTGCGACGTGCTGTTCTAGCACCTGTCCAGCTTCACAATAAACATTGTAAAGGTGATAAGGATGAACACCTTACCTGTATTAGAATACAACTCTGGAGGAAATTTAATTTGGTCGTCCTGGTGCTTCAGTTGCACGATCATTTCAGTGAAATTAGCTGCTGCAGAAATGATGCGTTGGGCGTCTCGCTCCAACATGCCTATGTCCTACAGGCTATGCAATACATTGAGTAGAGACGTATAAAAGGGGAAATACTATTTGGCGCCAGATATCGAGGCAATGGGAATGTAAATAAAAAGTCTTTTGAAGAGTTCGCTGAAGTAAATCGCACAGTAGATTGGCAACTCTGCATGTTATAACGTAATGCTCAGTAGTTTAGGATACATCTAACCGATGAGAATTATTAAACGACACAGAACACAAAAATGTTTCTTGAATGTAGGAATTTCCTCAGAGGCAAGTTTTCGAAATGCAATTTATGAACAAACAATTTTGTAAATGGAGACAAAGGAATTTTACGCACACAAACTATAATACCTGGAAGATCAAAGTATCTTGCGCAGTAGGGGCGGGAACAGTACAAATATTAATTTTCTCAAGGATACTAGGTGATACACAATTTGAACATTAGAGGCAATACCTGGTCACACCACACGCTTAGAATCTGATCCGCCCTTGTTGCTTGCTGTGCATCGTGAAAGGCACAAAAATGACGTCGCAGTATAAACGTCCATGATGTGTCAGGGTTGTGGAACGTTTTAAAAGCCAATATCTTCGTTGCATTAATGACTGGCTATGCAAACTAGTGTTGTGAGCAATTAGATTTGCTAAAAAGATTTCTTTTTTTTGGCTTGTTGACGGGCGGCTCATGCGAAGAGGGCCTAACGCGTTAGACTAAAACTGTCTCAAAGCGCAACGAACTTGTGGTACGTTAGGGTCTAATGCATCGAGGATTTACGCAGTGACATGAAAAGCAATTTCTTTAGATGCAATAACGGCTGTACGAGCTGTTCACAAAATTTCCAGTAGCAGCATTTTGTTAAAGCAGAACACTTAAATCTTCACATCGCATATAGGGCTGAAAAGTCTCTGCCCATTGCTGGTAATTTCTTCCTTCTTTTGATGATCCTGTGGCAAAACCTAGGCAATATCAATCTGAAATGTTGGGAATGTTGGTTATCGTATCAGAGATATTGTGGCAGAGATCATTTTAATGTGTTTTCAACGCACTGTTACTGCGTGAGTCATATATATATATATATATATATATATATATATATATATATATATATATTATTTCAGAGCAAACGGAAAGAAGAGAAGGAATGGGATTCTTCAGGGATGCTTCATTTGTGGCTTAATCATGTAACACCCCCAACTATTATTTTAAGGCAACATTGGGACCACATCTGACGTCGACACGTTAAGCAAACGTCTGCAAAATAGGTTGTCAACTTTCTTCCGGATAATGGCCCCTCTAATTTAAGCGCTGTATAGCTATGCAATACCTACCGAGGCTCGCGGACAAAGAGACATTACTAAAGCTAAGAGGCAATCTTCGGGAGTCAGTATTAGAGAAGTGAAAGGTCCTACTCTAACGGCTTTCATTCCTCACTTTCCTTTAGTTCGCATTCGCGCTGGAAAGGCCGGAGCATGAGTTGATTGCGAAAATATGCCGGGTGAAACGCGATTTCATTCGTCGTCAGCTTGGAGTACGCGACGAACGCTGTCGTCGGGAGGGTGGCCTCTGAATAACGAAGACGTGAGGGGAGCATCGCTATTTCAATGATAATAGAATTCCTATTTACTACCCCTTCGCTTTGCTTCCTTTTTTAGCATTTTCTTTCTGTTTCGCTGATGCAGTCTTTCCTGATAGCTGCTCTCCCTCTCTCTCTATATCTATCTAAAGCATGCTTTGCGAGAACGATGTACGCGTGCTCTGGGGCACAGTCTCGCGCCAGACCTTAGTTTGTCTTATTTCCTTCGCTGTTCGAGGAATATCGATTCGCGTGACTCCATCCCACATTGGGTTCGGACGCTCACGCCACAGAAACGCTCGCAGTGGATGACGCTATAAATAACTCGAACGCGCCAGGGCATGGTTGCAACTCGGCGCTTCCTTCGTGATCATCTTCGTTATTGTGATGAGAGCGGCGGGGAACTGATTTTGTCTTAGCTGCCGGGGATGGGGCATATATATATATATATATATATATATATATATATATATATATATACATATATATATATATATACATATATATATATATATATATATATATATATATATATATATATATATATATATATATATATATATATATATATATATATATATATATATATATATATATATATATATATATATATATATATATATATATATAGTCTTTTTCCTAGAGCAGCCGATCTTGTCATGCCCCGTGGCACAGTAGCAACAATTTACCCACCCTGTCTTGTATTATTTTTCTTCGCCTCGAAGACGCGACGAGAAAAGAGGCAATCGAAGTTGAGTGCGCGTGGGTTTATCGCAGCGAAGAGGTTTTTGTTCTAACTTACCTGATCTTGCATCGCCGATCGCGTGATGGACACGCACAGCATCAAGAGTGGGAATTTTACCTTCTCGTTTTAAAGTAATTTGACAACAATTTGATGAATAGTCCACCAGTCACCGAAGCCGGGTATGAAATACTTGCATCTCTTCACACTCCGTTCTAATTGCCCGCAAATATGTACTCTGTTTCCAACTCGAGGATCACAATCCAGTGCTCCAGAAGGCGGTACTGGACGGGGCCCTTCAATGCAGTAAAGTAGGCTTCTCGAATCGGAATGAAAACAACTGCAGCTGTTTGGCCTGCCATGATGTTTTCAATGCCCTTCGTGACTTTCTAATAGACACTGGTCTCACGTTGACGTGGCCTTGCGTAAGTAATGGCCTTGAATGGCGATAGATCGTGAGTATTCTCATAATGGGACAGTGAGTGCAAGTTCACAAGGTTGTTTTCGCGGGCGGAATTTAATGTGAACTAAACACACGGTAGGCCACCAAGTAATGGAGAGGGTGAGCTGCTACGTAACATTCCCAATTCCTGAGCTTGAAGCTGACACTTATCGCCGCAGACTTCCATGAATTGGTCCTCTAAACCTTGCCTTAAACAACGGATAATAACCGACATTTCTTGTCTGCCGTTATCTGAGGTAACCTCGTAACGGTCACGGATAAAGGAGTAGTGCGAAAAGAAGTTGCCTGCCTTTTACTTCTTGATGGGATAGCTGTCGGTCCAGTGATTAGGCTTTAGAACTTCAATCTCTTGAAAACGGTACACATAATCAGTTACGTTACCTTTTCTTGCGAGCAGTTTAAAACACTCCTCTATGGAGCGCAGCTTCGAACGTGAAAATTGAGATCATTAACATCACCGACACCTGATGTGACCTCCCCGTAGTAATAGAACATCCCCCTGACGCTTACGCACGCACACTGACTGTGCGTCTTGACGCCGAGTCCATTCAGCACTTGAGGGAACAAGATGGGAGAACGAATCCCCCTGCGTTTGCCGGAGATTTGCTCAAAAGGAAGTGTCACTTCGTTCGCTTTTAACGACCCGATCACGTATCGCCACCAGTCACCGCAACATCACATCATTTTATTGCCTCAAATACCTTTTTAGGAGGCATGAGGAAAAACTGGTTGATTGCAGTATTGCAATATAATGCCACTCAGTGAAAAAAAATCATCAGTTACATTTTTCGGCCAAGATGAACACATAATCGATTTGATGGAAATGGCAGTTCCTTTCTTATGCTTCACGCGAAAAAATCTAGGACAAGAATGCAACAGCGCGAGCATGCACTCGGGACACTTGAAGTGCATGGTCAGTTCGATTATATATACGCGTGCCGGTGGTGACATACGAGTATGAGGTTGCTGGACGGCAGGGAATGCTGCAAGCTGACATCGTGAATCAAAGACAGTGTGGCAATGCGGCGGCTCAGAGGAGACACCGGTCTAACTGGCGCGCTATTGCGTCGTTGGTGATACCACGTGACCACCCCATCCGCTTTCGGTGACGTCAAAACTCTTTTTTTCGCGTTCGAAGCCACGCTGCACTTGGCACTCATTCTGAATGCGTGGCAGTAAAAGGTGCTGTAATGAAATATTTGTGGCGCTATCGAGGAAATGAGGCTCCATAATGTAATTCTACAGATACGACACCTACCCCAAGAAAGCAAAAAAAAACCAAAATCAGTAAGCACGACACAATTTTTCTGTCAGTACTCCTTAAGCGCTAAAATTCGCCTGAAAATGAAGGTTGTCATGACTAGTGAGTTTTCCGTTATACACTTATCAGCGCGAGATCGTGGTTTGGACTCCTGCCTGCGGCTGTCCTATACAGACGAGGGCGGAATGCAGAAAAAAAATGGACAAAAAAAGCGCTTAGTGTAATTTGGGAGCACGTTACAATAGCCGTGTTCATTGATATTTGTCGGGACTCTCCCCAAACATGCCAACAGCGCTCCGCGCCATCTGTCGACGGGCTTTCAAACCGCTCTTCGACGCGTAGCTAATGGACCCCGGTGTGTTGCCGTCTCGGCCCACCCGTTTTTTGAGCCGGCAGATAAATTGTTATATTATAGATGGCCTAATGATAGGTTTGCGCCGCGCTTCCAAACAGATAACAGACCGATGTTTCGGGTCGTATTGTGCAACGCCGTCTTCCCAGCGTGGAGGAAAGTGTTTCCCGATCGTTTGTGGGCGCCGACTTACCCTGTACTTTGTTGGGGCGGTTGAGCAAGTTCTGCCAATAGTGATAACGTATTCAATTATATACGTGCGCACCGCCGTTGTCGCAGTTTATTTCCGGTGAAGTTAATTATAGTCCGTAAGAAAAAAGTGCACGTGAAGATGCGCGGGCCGACCACAACACCTCTTGAATATGTCATAGAGGAAACGCTGGCCATAGAAAAGTCAGTGGATGTAGCAGAGGTCGAATGAATCGCGTCTACTATAGTTGATCGATGAACAATGAACATTGAGCAAAGCTGCCCAACGACGTAAGAAAGAGTAAACGCGCACTAAATTTTCGCTTTTAAAGGGGTAATTTTTTTTTTTTTTTGCTTTCGTTGCTTTAATGGATAGCCTACAACCCAGTAATTATTCCATCGTGACTCATTTCCGCGAGAGCGAAACAAAGGATTTATTACGATACCTTTGATTTCGACTATAGCTTAAAGCGCGCGCCTAGGGCTTCGGGCTTGAGAAAGGAAACTCAAGTCAGCCAAAACTGTTGTGGCAGTGTCGTGGTACCAGGTACCACTGTAACGTATACTAACATTTTGGCAGCGCAGCCACCGTGTGTGCCCGCTATGGCCGTGCTGCCAAAAGCTGTCAATCGAGCAATCAACCGGCGATGGGGGAGGGCGTGTTTCCGAGAAGACTGAGAAATTAGGTCGCATATAAAAAGCGCTGAACTTATTCATTTTTGGGCGCTATCCAGAAACTGAGGCCCTGTACGACGGCTACCTAAAAAATAAAGTTCAGAATTCTTTTATTTCTCAACCTGATTAAGTTAGCGCGGCAGCTACGGTCGCTGAGTGCGATCGCAACAGTGATAGAAGGACCACATAGGGACCTTAATCCACTTTAATCCACTTTGCTTTAATTTGTACCAACCTTCACCCACCTTAATCTATCCTCTTGGATTCATCACAATCCACTTCACACCACCTTAATACGCTTTTATCCACCTTAATCCTAATATTGAAGGGGGACACGTCGTTTTTTTCTTTTCTTCCTTTTTTTTTTGGTGTAGGCCTCCGTGGTTGTTTGCCATGGGATTTCGCAGTGCCAGCGGCAGGAGGTCCGGCGCCGGGAACGGCGCGTCATCGCTTGGTCACATGCGTTTTGGTACAATCCGATGATAACAACGGACAATGCATTTTTCACTTCATTAGCCATATCACGCTTTCGCCTTAAAAAGCGGGGTACAAATTTCTCGTCCCTACATAACTAGACGTCTCAAAGCATCTCACCTAGAATGAGGGACGCTGTGTAGTCAAGAGCTCCTGGTTATTTCTGGGCACCTCCGCTTCATTACGCTGCACTCAAAGCACGGTCAATGAGCGCTGTTAAAAGCCAATGGCTCTCTTTGGCTTTTTTGCCCGTTATTGTGGTCGGTGGTCGGAGGTTCGTGGTGGAATGTTGGTAGAGGTGAAGGACGCTGGCGCTCGCCTTACGGTGCGCGTTTTTGCCGAACGCGAACTGTCATCTCCCTTGTAGGCGAGCGTGCTCTTTATACCCGTACTGTAGCGCCAGAGATGTGCTGGTTAGCGGCTTTGTTCTCTGAGTAATTATTCAATGAAATAAGAAATGCTACCGAAGCAGCCTCATTCCAAAAGATGTATGTATCGTAAGTGCACTATTACGTTAATAAAGCAAACACCTAGCTTGAAGCGTTCGGCTAATCGCTTACAGTGTGAATCATAGCCGATGGTCCGTGCATTTTTTTTTGGTCCATTGCGCCGTCGTCAAGATGCAGCCGCCGCGGCTGACGGAAACTAAATGTGTGTCGTCGTGCTCAGTAGCCAGAATGTCACATATACCGAGCAACACAAGTAATATTGCAGTTTCTGTTGGTTTGCAACACTGATAAAACAGATCTACCATCGCCGATAAACAATAGGCAAACAGGGAAACTTCCCTCCGAATATAAAAGAGAGGAATAGAAAGCGTTCCCGAATGCCACGCGTAAGCAAGCACAGGTAAACCTTGCCTTCTAAGAACGCTGTGTCGCAATATTCAACAAGCTAGATTCATCATCATGCATTCAACGACAGTCTTGCGGAAAGTACTTACAGCGCTAGGCTAAACTTGGACGGAAACAAGAGGCAACAGGGACTGCTCAGACTCGCAGTTGGGTTTATTCGCAGAAGAGGCACCAAAATTAAAAGCACAATGTCAACGACGTCACCTCGTCACACTACGTGGAATCTCTGTTTCTTCGAAACTGCATGTGATCAAGTAACCGACCTATTTATTGGTGAGGGCCAATTCATGGCACATGTGCACACACATCGCCTAATCGCGACATATTGGCAGCCTCAACTATTTCTCTAGTAGTTCTCCCGCTATTTCTTTCTTTCACATTTCTGCCTTCTTCTTAGTCATTTCGGTGTTTCTCATTGCGCTGTACTAGATGACTGTCCTTTCTGAGATTAAACTCCGAAGCCACCGCAGTCCGTTTGTAAGCATGACAGTCCGGAACACGGTCGTAAGAGCCACGAAAACATTTACACAACAGTGCGTGTTTGTGCGTATTGTGTTTTGTGTGTCTCTTTTGGTGTTTGTTGTGAGCAGGATGTTGACTATTATTCGGAAGGGACCGCACCCAGCCGACAGAATGGTGGACCCTTTACGGAGGCTAATATAGTGCGGCGATGGCCTCACCCATCACCAACGCAGAAAAATACGTGCGCTTACTTCACTTTCTTAAGATCAACCTTATGCTTATACGCTTATGCACACAATGTGTTAGCTACTGGGCACAGGAACTACATCCCTCATTTTACTTTTTCCTTGTTACTTTTACCCTCTCATCACCTCTGCCTCGGGCAGCGCAGCCAACCCAGGCGACTGTCAGATTAACCTTCCAACCTTTCCTTCTTTGTCGCGCTTTCTCTCTCTCTCTCTCTCTCTCTTTGCAGTTTCGACCAGTTCCTTTTCTAAAGCCTTTCTAAAGTTCTAAGGAAGTGGACCACTACAATTTTCTTTCTCTTTCAAATGTAACATAGTTCATTCAAATTCCTGGGCGATTGCTCAATAAAACCTGGATGATAAGGTTAAAAGCGTGGCTGCACTTCAGCTCGAACTCCAGTGCGGCCGTGGCTAAAACCTTGGCCTTGTGCGTCGCCCAAGACGAGATTGCCACTGGGCCTCAAATTATACATCCTGGCACGAACCAAGATGTATTATTTTAGATGTGCCATAAAGAGGCGTCTAACGCATATTCAGCATTGGCAAGATTTCGGTATCGCGCGTTAGGACATGCAAATTACTACCACTTAGAGACAGGATGCTGATCTGTGCGATGCATTTGCATATCCAAACAAGCAAAAGAAACGGAACCGAAACGCAGGCGGTTGTTAATTAACTTGACCTCAGCAAAAACCTCAATCATATCTAGACAGCTAGCTCGTGCAGCGTTGTCGTGCAAACCCCACCAACACACCACTACGCGAGCATACAGGGTTTGCTTTTTTGTGCGTTCATTAGCGAGCGCTTTAATTAAGCTTTCATCGGACGCGCGGGCAGCCCTGACCGCGCGTCAACGCTCCCCCGACATTATTATTGGGCCCTGGACAGAAGCCAGGCGTTCAGGCAACCTCGATCAAGAGCTGCATCTCAAAAACAAACTATATAGAATGCACCTCTCGTGTTTTGATGCCGGTAATTAGGCTGTGTTCGAGATCTGTGCGTTGTCTGGCCTTCAGACCCACTTAGAAAGGCTTAGGGATCCTAGCGCAATGCATTGTTGCCGTGCGTTTATACCTGTCTCTCATCGTACCGTTCCCTCCACGGCCCAGTGAAGCGGAAGAGAGAGAGAGAAAACAAGAGAAAGGAACTGGGCGTGCAACTAATCAAAGCGGCTCGGCGATCCGCTAATCATTGGATACTTTCTCCATTTAACTCGTGCGAGCTCGTTGGATAAACCGCGATACAGTTGTTGAGAGAAGTTGGAAAGTATCTCAGCCACACCCAACTAGTGTTTTTATGCATTTCTTTCTTTGTTTCGGTTTGTTTATTTCTTTGTTTGTTATATTACCGGCCCAGTGGCCTAAGTTTATTCGCTCGAGCCACTGTACATGTATGTTTATATAATAGTACATCCTTTCGCATTTTTTTCCTCTACTTGTCGATCGCTGTTTTTCATGCTCATGCCATTTCAAGCCTATGCAATTGGGTTGTGTTGTTCTTGCGCCTTGTTACAAAAATTTTTGTTGTTGCTCGATGTTATGTGATATTCGCTGATTTATTTGAACACTTTTGTGCATGACTCACCGTCATCCTGCTGTCTTGCCAACTGTAAAGGGGTCGGGACCTCGTCAAGCTGCTCAAGCTTTTAGCCCCGTACTCCTCCCATTCCAAGGAAAATAAAGTTCATTGATGTATGTATGTGTTTGACGTAGTAGCTCCGCGGAAACCCCCAAGGTGGAGAGTAGTAATTAATGAAGGAGAAATCAGACATCCACCCCTTCGTAGCAACTGCTACAAAGGAAACCCCATACGGGTTCCTCGAAAGAAAAGCCTCAGAGTTGAAGAAAAATTGGTCCTGGTCCGGGACTCGAACCCGGGACCACCGCCTTTCCAGGGACGGACCAGGACGAATTTTTCTTCAACTCTGCGGCTTTTCTTTCGAGGAACCCGTATGGGGTTTCCTTTGTAGCAGTTGCTACGAACGGGTGGATGTCTAATTTCCCCTTTATTAATTCCTTCTCTCCACCTTGCGGGTTTCCGCAGAACTACTACGTCAAGCACTTGCCTTTGCTTCGTGTTCTCGACAAATTCCACTTCGCCCTGCCATCTGCTAGCCGCCTGGCTAGCTCAGATGGTAGAGCGGCTGTCCCGGAAAGGCGGTGGTCCCGGATTCGAATCCCGGACCAGGACGAATTTTTCTTCAACTCTGAGGCTTTTCTCTCGAGGAACCCGTATGGGGTTTCCTTTGTAGCAGTTGCTACGAAAGGGTGGATGTCTGATTCCCCCCCTTTATTAATATATGTATGTATGTATGTATGTATGTATGTATGTATGTATGTATGTATGTATGTATGTATGTATGTATGTATGTATGTATGTATGTATGTATGTATGTATGTATGTATGTATGTATGTATGTATGTATGTATGTATGTATGTATGTATGTATGTATGTATGTGCTTAACAGCTAGACCGAGTGGAACAATATTTCTAGTAGATTGGGCCACAAGGTATGTGCTCATGGTCGTAATGCCGTCACGGTCGTTGCATCGTCGTCATTCCAACTCTATCACCGGACTCTCGTCATGGCGGCGTCGTCACGCCATTGTCATAACAAACAGTTGTCACCACTTTCGTCATACCAATATCGCCACGCCTTCGTTGTCATACCGCCTTCATCATTTCATCGACGTCAATCTTCGTCATTCTATTGTAATCATACGGTCGTCATTTATTCGTGATGTTGCCGTTGTCATGCGCCGTTGTCGTCAGTCAGTCGCCATCATGCATCCGTTGTCACACCGCCGTTGTCATGCGGTTGTGGTCGTGCCATTGTCATCATACAGGCTTGAGGATACAGTCATCATAACGTCATTGTCGCAATACAGTTGTGATCCCATTGTCCTGATACCGTCGTGATCATGCATTCATTTTCATACCTTAGTCGTCATTCTAACTTCGAGATACGGCTTCCTTCATGTAGTCTTCAGTCATCATCACTCTGTCGTTTTACCATCGTCATCACTTCATGAGGTCTATTCATTCTCATCATGCCGTCATCGTCATACTACCTTCTTCGATCTATCGATTTCGTTTCTTCTTTGTAAACAACACCAATCATGCCCTCATCCTTCAATCGTGATTATGGCGCTGTTGTCAAGCCATGAGGAAGCCTAAAAAGGAGCAGGAAGCCTAAAAGCAGTCAAGAAGAAACTAGGAATTGGCAAGAATCAGATGTATGCATTAAGAGACAGAGCCGGCAATATCATTACTAATATGGATGAGATAGTTCGAGTGGCTGAGGAGTTCTATAGAGATTTATACAGCACCAGTGGGAGCCACGACGATAATGGACGAGATAACAGTCTAGAGGAATTCGAAATCTTACAGGTAACATCGGAAGAAGTAAAGAAAGCCTTGGGAGCTATGCAAATGGGGAAGGCAGCTGGGGAGGATCAGGTAACAGCAAATTTGTTGAAGGATGGTGGGCAGATTGTTCTAGAGAAACTGGCCACCTTGTATACGCAATGCCTCATGACCTCGAGCGTAGCGGAATCTTGGAAGAATGCTAACATAATCCTAATCGATAAGAAAGGGGACGCTGAAGACTTGAAAAATTATAGACCGATCAGCTTACTGTCAGTTGCCTACAAAGTATTTAATAAGGTAATCACAAATAGTATCAGGAACACCTTAGACTTCTGTCAACCAAAGGACCAGGCAGGATTCCGTAAGGGCGGCTCGACAATAGACCATATTCACACTATCAATGAGGTGATAGAGAAATGTGCGGAATATAACCAACCCTTTTATATAGCTTTCATTGATTACGAGAAAGCGTTTGATACTGCCGAAACCTCAACAGTCATGGAGGCATTACGCAATCAGGATGTAGACGAGCCGTATGTAAAAATACTGAACGATATCTATAGCAGCTCCACAGCCACCGTAGTCCTCCATAAAGAAAGCAACAAAATCCCAATAAAGAAAGGCGTCAGGCAGGGAGATACGATCTATCCAACGCTATTCACAGCGTGTTTACAGGAGCTATTTAGAGACCTGGATTGGGAAGAATTGAAGATAAAAGTTAATGGAGAATACCTTAGTAACTTGCGATTCGCTGTTGATATTGCCTTGCTTAGTAACTCAGGAGACCAACTGCAACGCATTCTCACTGATCTGGAGAGGCAAAGCAGAAAAGTGGGTCTAGAAATTAATCTGCAGGACGCTAAAGTAATGTTTAACAGTCTCGGAAGAGAACAGCAAGTTACAATAGGTAGCGAGGCACTAGAAGGGGTAAGAGAATACATCTACTTAGGGCAGGTAGTGACGGCGGATCCGGATCATGAGACGGAAATAATCAGAAGAATAAGAATGGCCTCGGGTGCGTTTGGCAGGCATTCTCAGATCATGAACAGCAGGTCGCCATTATCCCTCAAGAGAAAAGCGTATAATAGCTGTGTCTTACCAGTACTCACCTACGGGGCAGAAACCTGGAGGCTTACGAAAAGGGTTCTGCTTAAATTGAGGACGACGCATCGAGCTATGGAAAGAAGAATGATAGGTGTAAGGTTAAGGGATAAGAAAAGAGCTGATTGGGTGAGGGAACAAACGCGAGTTAATAATATCTTAGTTGAAATCAAGAAAAAGAAATGGGGCATGGGCAGGAGACGTAATAAGGAGAGAAGATAACCGATGGTCATTAAGAGCAACGGAATGGATTCCAAGGGAAGGGAAGCGTAGCAGAGGGCGGCAGAAAGTTAGGTGGGCGGATGAGATTAAGAAGTTTCAGGGACAACATGGGCACAATTAGTACATGACCGGGGTAGTTGGAGAAGTATGGGAGAGGCCTTTGCCCTGCAGTGGGCGTAACCAGGCTGATGATGATGATGATGATGTCAAGCCATGGACGTCACTGCGTTGTCGCCTGACAGTCGCTATCATTCAGTCGTGATAACGTCATCGACATGCCGTAGTGGTCGTTCATTGCCGTACGTCATTTCACCTTCGACGTTCAGGTTGCCGTCCTGCTATCGTCGTCGCACACTCGTCGTCTTCTCATTGTCGCCTTGTCGTTTTCGTCCCGCTGTCGTCGTTATACCGTCGTCATGTTTTGAGAATCTACATCTGCTTGTCGTCGTGTCGTCGTTGTCCTACCACCTTTGTGGCTACATTGACATCATTCCATTTTTGTATTTCATCGTCGTCTCTGCGCCGGCGTCATACGGTCGGCGTCGTGCAATCATGCGCGACTTCGGGCGAGCGAGTGCGACAGCAAAACGGGACCACATTGAGGTATGCCGCATAAAGCTGAGTCAGCGATAGTCTCAGAATTGCCACTACACATGTTGAATATACGCGACTTCAGGAACACGGTGTCTCGCTGCATTTCTGGAGTGCTAACAGCGTTACTCTCGACAGTCATCGTGAGATGAGTTCTGACGTATTTCTTTTTAATTATAAGCGCTGCCGTCTCATTACGAGGCATGTAACCCTGCGCCTAGGGTAATACCCGTAGCACAGGGCCTCTCAAAGAAAGAAAACAGAACCTGAAACTTAGACATTGATCGGGTCAGTACAAAAATATTTGTTGGGCTATATGAGCAAGAAAAACAAACAAAAAAAAACAACACGGAACTTGTAACAGCGTATACATAACAATGACTGCAAAGCAGGAACTGTATGAGTGTGCAAAGAACTGCAGAATACCCTTACCACGCTGTAGGTCATAACAATATATCGACAAAATACTTACACATAAGCACATATAAAGCATGATATTCCACAAGTAGACAAAAGCAACAATTACAACTAATGTGCCATAGTGTGAGGACGTTCCTTCGCTAATTGCACAGGATGTAAGGACCAAATATGCCTTCAAGATTGCTCCCGGGGTTGTAACGTCGATGGGGCCGTCGGTGTTTGCTCAATTTTTTTAGCCTCCCCTGTTTCTTACATGTTTTGTTGTATCATCCTATCCCGTGCCCTATTTAACTAAGCGTACATAATCGAATAACTGATTCAGCATCAGTAAACATACTGTTTCTCAGGGGATGCTTTCCATGATGATGTCTAGTGCATGTAAGCACTTGAAAACGCCGCAAAAGCCGTCGCCCAGTCGGTTCAGTCGTCTCTATCGGTATGCATTGACAGGGACAGAAAATAATATGAGCATAAGTAATATAGGGAGCCGAAATTGGACGAGAATTTAGTTTGAAGTACTTGTACAATTTATTTGAAGGGATCAATGGAGTACAGCTTACGTGATTTGAAGTTTTGAATAAGCAGGTCTGGACGAAAGCCATCATGAGGGCAGCCCAACAGAATATGCTCAAGGACAGCGGGTGTTTATCAGACAGGTGGAATACCCATAAAACGTTATGCATTAGTTTGAATGCAACATTATTTATTTAATTTCGATTGTTTTAGAAACAAAAGTGATTACAGATGACAAGACTAAAGGCAGAAATAATCTGCCAGATATTGGCCCTGCCATCCTTACACTGCAAATAGACGGCATATAAGAAAACAAGAAACATGATACAATTTTGCTATTGACGTAGACAGCGAGTACATAAGAATGTCAGTTATAATAAAGAAGGACTACAACAAGCCGCGATTGTAGGCATAAAGAGAACGACTTTACAATGTACGAATAAACGACACGGGAAAAGAAGAAATGAGAAATAAAAATTTAAGTAACTACTAGACTGTGATGATTGTTTGTATTAAGAGAACAGTAACAGAAGTGAAAGTCGTTAGTGTAGTTATTGCATCAGGGTTACCTTCCCTAGAAGGGAATAAAATACAAAGCCACAACTGTACTGATTGGTACCTTAGCACAGACTATGCCACCTGGACAACGAGCAGCCTTCTATACTTCTGATAGCATATCCCGCTATCCAGACTTTCCCATCAGCATATACAGCTCACTTCTTGTATCGCATAAAAAAAAAGAGGACGTAATATTAGTACCCGCACCATAGTGCTATGGAAGTGTATGTTGAACACTTCCTTATTTAGTGCGCCCAATATGAGTCACATCCTTTGCAGTCGTCTGTACACTTTAGATGGGCGCCTTTTCACTGCGGAAAAAGTGCTTAGAGCGGGGTGGTGCCCCTACAAACAGAGCTTAACTCCGAAGGCTCGGCGGGATTTCCTTGTGCTCGACAAGTTCCTTGTGAACTGCAATTTGCGTGCACTTTCCAATATCTACGTTGTCATGGCCTGTTTATCGTTATGTTGTCGTTCTCGTATGACCTCTTCTTTTACCTATTGTCCCCGCCGTGATCCACTTACTTTCTGTGGTAATGTTTTGACATTTCATTTTTGTAATATGCTTTTCAGTGTCTCGTAATTTTTTTTACCTTTCTTTGTCATTTTTCTTACCTAAGGTTATGGGCTAGACAGCCCTTTCAGTGTCGAAACTTCCCACATTTGTCATTTAATATGGAAGAGCAAGAAAGACGTGATTTATTATTATTATTATTGGAATGAAAATAAAAGAAAGAGACGCAGTCACCTTATAATGGTGACGGCTACTCCTTTTCTCATAGCGGAAACAACAATATAAAAAATATGTAGGAAAATGAAAAGAAATCACTTCATACGGTCAGAAATCCATAGCGCAGTCCTATACGCCTATGAACATAACAGTATAAAAGTCAAATGCAAGTTGCACCACAAAGAGGTCGTAAACAAAGTCACAAACACACACAAACGGACGTGATGTAGACTTCGATGAGCATATAAACAGATGAGGAATTACACAGTGTTAAAATAATTCACGCACAAAGAAAATGTATAACACGTAACTTACAAGCACTCATAATTATACATTATATAAGAACGTTATTGTTACATCGTATGATTATTCAGTGCAATACCTAGTATCTGTTAAGGATGCCTGTGCCTTCATAACAATGTTAAAGTGCATTCAATGCTTTTCGCTGTGCTATTTTCGATGGCCATGGGCCCAGCAATGTTGTGAGTGAGAAAGGCCGGTGAGGATCAATGGAGTGTAGCTCTTGTTCTAGCTGCCTTCCTTGCATTTCGTATATAGGGCTTTCGAGGAGTAGATGGCGAACATCCTCATCGTCGTGGCCACAGGAGCAAGCAGGGGAAGGAGCCCGCTTGATGGGATGTAGGAAATGTTTGGTGTATGCTGCCCCAAGGCGCAGTCGATGAATTAGTGTATCGGTACTTTTAGAAAGTTGTACATCCAGCTGGTATTTGAATTGAGGATCTACTTCGTAAAGGATTAATTCCTCAGTGTTTTTGTTAAACCATGTTGACATACACAAGTCTTTCTTTAGTACTCTCAATATCCGTTTTGTGTCCATTGGTGATAAAGGGATGAGTTGAATTTCTACATCTTTATGGGCCGATTTTGCCAATGATTCCTCTATTTCGTTGCCTGTTATACCAGCATGGCCCGGAACCCACTGTAATACTGCAATATCACTTCATGTTTCCTTTCATTAGCCTGAGTTAAACTGTTCAGTACTGCGTATGTTATTCGTGCGTGTGGTTGGCTGTCATCAATATCTTCAAGACATGCTAAAGCCGAGAAGGAGTCCGTGCAAATTACCCACTTTGTTGGTGTCTCATCATATCTTTTGACAAAATGAGTGGCTTGGAGAATTGCCACTAATTCCCCTATTGTTGGGGACGACCTGTGTGCTAGTCGACAAGCGTACTCTACCTCTAAGTATGGTATAGCATAAGCTGCACTCGCACTTTCTTTGATAACAGAACCGTCCGCGTAGACGTGAATGAATTCCTGGTACTTGTCGAATAGGTGATGTAACGCTAATTGTTTTGCTGCTAATGTGGAAACGTCGCTTCTATCTTTGAGCCCTTCAATTGACGTTTCCATTTTCGGCGCTTGCAGAAGCCATGGTGGGTAGCAGAGGTCTGAGTGCCAAAAACAGACCGTGGGAGTTGTGATTTATGCTCTTGAAACAAGGCGTGTATCTGTGCACCCGGACGGTTCTCTATCAGAGAGAGAAGGGGGTGTGCAGAATGCTGAGCAGAAATTCTGAAGAGATGTCGACATGTTTCCAGGCTGCGATCGAATTACCGTGAAATGCGGTTCTCGCGCTTCTGCAATAGTCATGTGACTGGACGCAGATTGCGGGACTCCTAGGCACACTCGTAAACTCCGAGCCTGCAATAGCTGTATCCGATGGGGGGACGTCGCGGATAAATTGTGCAATAAAGGGGCGGAGTAGGCAATTCTCTGATGCACAAGTGCTGAGTGAACGTGAAGAAGGCGCAGTTGTTCAACCCCCCTTCGTGCGATTCTGCGGAGAACATTTATAACACAAATAATTTGGTCCTCCAGGATGGTCAAATGGTGAGTCCATCGAAGCTGGTAGTCTAAAGTTACGCCGAGAAAACGATGTTTCTTAACCAGCTTGATCTCATGGCCATCTGTTGAAAGACCAAAATTTCTAACTTTTTTCTTGTGAAAGGCAGAACCGCCTTTGAAGAGAAGTGGATTTAATACACTTCCTTGCGGAACTCTTTTGTTTATGTTGTATGCGTCGCTTTGACCACCATTTGTATTTATATATATCTTTCTGTCTTTCAAGAAGTTAGCGATACATTTGAGAACTCGGCCATGCACTCCGAGAGTTGAGAGTCCAAGCAGAATGTGAAGATGACTGACCGAGTCAAAGGCCTTCTTAATATCAATAAACACAGCAACAGCAATGTTCCCGCAGCTAATCTTGTGGTCAACAAACGTTACCAAGTCAAAGATGCAGTCCATTGTACATCTGCATTTTTTTAAGCCAGTCATTTGACCTGGTAGACAACTGCTGGATTCTATAATTTACAGAGACAATCACTCGCAACCGCGATAGCGCGCTTTGACCAAAGACCTCTCACAGAGGAACTTATTTTAAAATTCCGCCATCATAAGCCATCGCAGCAGAGGGCGACGAGGGCACTGTTGCGGTTTTTGAGGGCGACAGAATTGGACAGGCGGCTGTAGCCTGATCAGATGTTGATAGAGCTGCAAGTGTCACTTGCTGTGCGATGACAGTATTCGGTGACAGTGACCGATTGTGATAGTGTGCCTATGCTCCTTCCTTTCCTTATATCTACTTTGTTACCACTTTACCTCCCCCTCCCCTCTCTCCCCAGCGTAGGGGGAGAGAGGGGAGGGGGAGGTAAAGGTCTCTATCCACCATCGCAGTCTAATATGATAACTCTTTTCCGTCACCTTTGAAACACAGGTCGTTAAACTAACAGGACGGAAGGAGCCAAGAGACAGTGACGTTATGCCAGGTTTTGCAATGGGACAACGTTAGCGATCCTCCAACTCATAGGAACATGTGCTTCCTCCCACATCTTGTTGAAGACGCATAGGAGAGTGGAAGTGCCTGTGGGGCCAAGGTTTTTTAAGGTACAATACGATATATTGTCAGGACCAGTCGCTGTTCTTTTACGTGTCTTCGAGAGAGTGTGTTGCAGTTATTTTAGTGAGAACAGGATATCCAACTGGGTATGAGGTAAATTGCAAGCATTTTCAATCTGTCGCTGCACCGAAAAGATAGATTGATCTTGGATTAATACAGGATTTGCGAAATTTACTAGTGTTGCACAGAACGTGTTTGCAATTTTCCGTTCAGATATGCCAAGATCTGCAGCAAAGCTTTCGAAGTGACTACATTATGATACCGGATGGCCAAGGGCGTTTATTAATCTCCAAATTTTCGTCAAGGGAGCGAAGGGGGTAAGTGACGTACAGAACTCACGCCACCGTTGCTGTCCCAGTTTTTGCATGTCCCGGTTAGACTTTCTGTGTGCAGCTTGACTTTCGCGATAATCTTCAAGCCGTCCGGAAAGACGAAACCGACGCTCTGCTCTCCGTCTAACGGCTCGGAGTCGTTCATAGTCTGCGTCGACACTGTTTTGCCCCTCCGGAACAGTTGTGTATCGTGTAGTCCTAGAGTAATTACTTAGTGCCGATGACATGAACGTGTCCAGGTCATTTACTTGGTTCAGTACCGCAGAATTATATTCTCGAAATGGTTGTCAATTAGTAAGTTTAGTTACTGTGGGAGATTAATCCGCTTCTGCTGGAAACAACACGAGACTGCGTGCAGCCAGCGTAAACGTCAGACCACTTGTCGCACGGTTGAGATACGTTCGACAGAACAACGGCGAAACAGTGTCTCTCCTCACGACGTCCCGGGCCTCTTCCGTATAGAAGGCCTTATTAGCGGAATCTGCCTCTCGAGCGCGTTCGAACTCCGCCGACCCCGATCACTCGCCCCCACAGCGCACGCGAGAGGCTGAGGGCGCGGCACGAACCCAGGAGGGAGTCCTGGGCCGCGTGTGCCGATGGAGAATCGGTATATACGGACGGAGAAGCGAATAAAGAATGAAGTAAACAAGGCAGGAAGCAATGCATGTGGGTTGTTGATGCGTGCATGGCAGATGGAGGGAGAGAGAGAGAGTAAATGAGAGAGAGGGTAGGCGCACTTTGCCGTAATGAGAGCGCATTTCCGCCCCTTCGCCGCTTCCGAGGTGGTCCCCTATAAACACGAAGCGCTCGCTCGCTATACACTGATGGGACCACGGCGACTCTTCGAAAGGGGTTCTCTCCCTCCTTTCCTTCACCGTCCTTCCTTGTTTTTTTTTTTTTTTTCTGGTGCTTTAGCGACCGATGGACGGCGCTTATTCAGCCCTTTTTCTCCGATCTCTCGGTGCCGCGCTGAAACAACAAACAGTTATTCACGGCTGTCGGCGCCTGCAGCCCCTTGAGAGTGCGGGCGGTCGCGTGGACGTATGTGCGTTTGTTCCAACCACGCGATGCGCTTCGCCGCGGAAAGACCTGGTACGCGTCGATGCCGTTCGATATGGGGGAGAGAGCGCCTGGAGAGAGGTATTGTTTGCGAATAAGGGAAGCCGTGAGTACCGATTGCGCAGTTCGACTGTCCGCCTCTAAGATCAAGCATCGTACTTGCGGGCGCAACAATTCTACGAAAACACCATCGACTGGAAGAAACGAGGACAAACACACAGAAGATGGGCAATCGTCTGCTTGCACCCATAAACTTCAATAATAAGTCTATTTTGGCTATACTTCATTAACACCATCGTTTGGAGGTTTAGCCCGTTTATCTGCTTTCGATGCGTCTCCTATTTACCCAAAGTAGATGTTTGTATTTCAGTGGAATCATGACTTGATTTGCTAAGCGCCTCTCATAAATATATTCAGGCCAATTGCCGAATTAAGCGCGCCCATACAATGCAAGCGGTTCGGTCCTATAGTATGTTAAAAACGCAATCTCTACTACGTGTGATATCCACTTACTTTTTGCTCGGCGTGAAATAATAATAAAAGTTATGCAAATCCAACACGCGTTTTTGAACCTATATGAAGGGATGCTCACGTGACGCGGTTAATTAAGTGCTCTAAAGCAGCTGTTCATCATGGGGCAGCGAATTTTACGGCACAGTGACTACGTGCAGGCGCGGCAAATCAGCAACACCTCTACCACGTGACCCATGGGAACCACGAGATCGCGCATAGCACTGGCTCCGGTATCGGCCGACCTTTTCACCGCGCCGTCTATGTGTACGCCATCTCTGGTCCCCCACATCCAGCACGGCAAGAAGCTGACCGAGCAGGAAAGAAGACCTTCGTAACTCCGCTTTCTTAAAGTAAAATTGCGCTCGAAGGCGCATATTTGTCACATTGAGGATATTTAGGTACTGTTTCATTGGTACTGTTTCACAGTGAGGATTTTAGGTACCACTTCACTGCGTAATTCTGTAGAGAACATAGCCGGCCATCGGGACATCTTCCGGCGTGCTAAAGATGGGGCTGCGTGTAAGCGGATTCGTGATGTGAGTGTTGCGGTCTATCACGTTTGAACTGTTCGTGGCGAGACATCAGCAGCAGCCACGTTCAGCATAGTTTGGAAGAGTGTCCGCCTTAACAAGAGAATGAATAAATTTCCAGGCACACGCATCAACTTGCGAATGCCAGCTACTCGAGGGGACAGACAACTTGACCGGTAACTACCGAAGCACACGAGCACATATTTTTTTGCTGAGGTGGATTTGGAGTAATGCTATACTGGCCACTGAATACATTAGTTATCTGATTCCTGAGACCGAACAAAAACACAAAAACGAGCTGGCCTTTTCCATTCCACGCCATTCCACGTCGCGT
Organism: Dermacentor variabilis; assembly: GCF_050947875.1. NCBI lineage: Eukaryota > Metazoa > Arthropoda > Arachnida > Ixodida > Ixodidae > Dermacentor > Dermacentor variabilis. The sequence continues at coordinate 5,626,445 of NW_027460335.1, forward strand.
CCGTCCCGATATCAGCAGGCTCACCTACGTTTTCGAATTCCTTCTATTCGCAATTTTCATTAACCGCATGTGGGATTGACGCTATTCTCTTTATTTGTCACGAAACTACTGCAGTGGTTCAACAACTACATATGACCGCTGTACGTTTAAAAATATTTCTCGAACACTTTCTTTTCTTTTTTGTGTACAGTTGCCGGCGTTCTTTATTAGCCGCCCCACGTAGGTACTTGCACGTTCACATTAAAGACACCCTCGGCGTCTAACATCCGATTTCTCACAGAATGGACTTTATTATTCATAGTTCCTCGCTTATAAAAAGCTGAATTAGCATTTTTCTGTGCTTCACACTTTTACCTGGTTTATTGACCAACAACAACAACAAAATAAGACATAACTATAAACATAAGCAGTGGCCTTATGTTATTTCGCTTTACTTTTCCTTCTTGTTCTGTTGTTTTTCATTTCTGGCCTCCAAACTCCGTGTTTCATCGCCGATTCCCGGCACACTTCAACTAGCCGCACTTCGTACTTACCCATTATAAAGCATCTGAAGCGTCAAAACAACAACGCGAGCAACGGCCTTAATTTGCTAACACGTTGCTCGCAGCGCCCACTGGTGTGTGAAATCGCAAAATCGATGGCAATGTTTTTTCTTTCCCCGTCCACGCTCGCCTGCTGCAGAGGTTAAGCCGCACTTTCCCTAAGTGTCAAGCGGTAATCACATTTCAATGCAGATTGCGGCTGCCTCGCTCGCGGGTCTTCCGCTCCACGAACGTCGTTATGTCCGCCGCACATTCGCCGAAGAGCTCGCAGCACGAAACAAACAAACAACAACAGCAAAAGAAAAATGAAAAACTTGGCGTCGCTCGTACTGTCTTGTTCAAGGACTGTGCCATTTTACGACGGAAGAAAGCTCCTTTCATATGGATGCCACGCGGGCCGAATTTTCGCATCACAAGTTGCTTTTGTGTAGTGCATTCGAAGCTGAAAGTTCTCGTGCCAGCAGTGGGGCCGTAGGAGTTTGTTTTTTTGGACTGTGCACTCTGTGATTTCGCGTCCGCAAATTTGCAGCTGATCTCGAGGCACATGTGTCCAGCATGTGACCCGACTCGACGCAGCCGTGCTGGAAGCTATATAGGAGGAGCAAACCGCATGGCCGTGGCCGTCGCTTGGCTATATGTGGTTAAAGCACAGTTGATACAGGCGTGCGGGGGTAGCCCTTACCGGTGTCAGCATGCATAGTTCAACAGCACATTCGGACTGCCGTAGCACCTTGCTGGCAAGCGCTGGTTCCCCATGGCGCACGTATAGGTTGACAATTTCCCCACAAATATGCTCCTGTCCTGTGCACGGTTGGAGGCTAGAGCTCGCTAGCTCGGACGCCGACCTTGATCGGGCTGCCGTCTTTCAAAATAAATCCCACTATCTCCATATTTGTCGTTGCTTTTGCTGCTGTCGCCACTGTCGCTGATGTTGTTGATCTCGTTGCTGCTGCCGCAGGAGCAGCCTACGCCATCGTAGTCGTTTTTGTTACTTTTCGTATCTGTGCAATTACTTCTCTTAATCAAATAACAAATAAATGCTGTTGTCGCCGCTCACCGCCACCATCGTGTTGTTGATTAGTTTGCGCAATGATTTATTAAATTATTATCTATTTCTTTATCTCTAATTTCGCCAGTCGCAAGGAAAGCTGCCACTTATCGCACATATTCAAATGCTTCGAAGCGAAGCGTTTGGAGAACGATACAGCGCGTCCCTTAACACCGCACATCGTTACGAAACACAAGAAACGAAACTAACGTTTCGTTCTCTAACTAAAGCGACGCCGAAAGAGAAGGAAAGAAAGAAAAGAAAGAGCACTGTCGTAGCACTGTCTTTTTTTTTTTATCTACCTTGATATAGGAATATATACATATAAACGACACTCCGCCCCTCAAAACATCCTCACCCCCCCCCCCCCCCCCGGCCTGAGAGAAACTACGCATTAAGGCGTCTTGACCCTGCATTACAGCCCCTGCAATATCCTGCCTCCCTTTTGTGCTGGCCAAGCGCGGCACCAGCGGTGATTGATGTCTTGGAGGGCCGCGCGTCTCCGCCTTTTGGCCTCTGGAATTGTCCCGCTTTTGCCCGTATTTGCTTTTGACGTGCTAATGGCTTCTTCTTTACAGCCCGGCTTCTGATGAAGCGGTGCTTAACAGACCGTGAACGTCGCACTCGACGTGTCCCTGCTTTTTCAGCTGTTACTACTATATATTTTTTAGGATGTTGCGTTACGTTTTCGAAGCGCTATATAAGTTGACTTTCTGCTCCATGCGCTCAAGCAGAAAAAGAAGAAGGCAGATAGAGTGAAAGAAAATAAAATGCTACACTGACGTGTCGGGCGTACGCTGTTAAAACTGCTTTATCCAAACAGCGTCGCGTCCATTCTAGTTACGTAATGAAGTTCCCGTTGTTCTGTTTATTCATGTCTTCTCTCGCCGGACTCTCCTTTTTCCGAGTTCGGGCATGGAAATTACGGGAAGACAAATGTATGCGCATCTCTTTGTTTTTAAATGACGCGGAGTCTTTTTCTCCTTATGTCCGGTGGGCCTGTTGTAGGTTCCCTCGGTATCATTTTCTGTTTCTATAAACTGTTTTCCTTTATACCGAATTCCATTGGTATGAACCATTGGAGTTCCATTTATTCTTTACAGCCTACTTCAGGCCTTGTGGTCCAAGAAGGCCGGGCAACATCCAAATATAAAAACACAACAAAGAAGTCTAGACCGCCAGTATAACATTACAAGAGAAGCAAATAATCAAGAAACAATCAGACAGCTCAAAACAGCGACTAGATTTCAACAGTTTATTGCAAATTTATGTTCCGTGTGATTAATTTTGCACCTCTCACTTCAGCTAAGTATAGCTAGATTGGAACACCTCTTGAACTTCAAGAATCGTAAGTAATCGGTAGTTCTCTGTGTACTCGTGTGGCGTGACATTATGACACAGCGTGCAGACACGTTTGTTTATCTTCCGCTTTCCTCAGTCATGGATGCCGTCTCTGAGCACGGCCCATTTAACACGAAGACCAAAACGTATTCGCACGTATCTACCTCTTGTTATCTGTCTGTTTTAGTTTCATTAAAGATAATGTGTCGAAGCTTTCCCTAATGTTGAAAGCTTACGAATAGTTTTTTCACTGAATAAGTGTAAAACGCTTTTTCAATCTAGGAGCAAAAGCAGGCACGCAATATAATGACTACTTGAACATCAATGAATGGTAGTGGTAAATTATTCAAGCCCAGTATCAGCGTTCGCATTTCTTTGATTCTTCTATTAAAGAGCGCGCAAAGAGGCGTGTAGTATATGACATGTTCTTCCTTATTCAGAATCCTGCTTCCGAAATGCGAGTGCGCTACCGCCATAAATCCTGGGCCATTTCCTCTTCGCTCCAGAAGGCTTAAAAGGGAGCTTCGTATTCGTACTTCCATTATTTATATTACGCGTAGGACTTCGTGTTCTAACGGCGTCGCAAGTGAATGCCGTTCGCAGTGAACTGTCTCACTGAACCGACAGACGAAGCAAATATAACGGAGACAATATACAACGTGCCACTGCCGAATAGAGACACAATGCATCTACTTTCGCTGTAAGCACGTTCAAATTATGCGAAACTAAGTGATAGCTATATATTATTTCATTCAATATATGTTTAATTTTTTTTTACGTTGTGTTCAATTTCTTGCTTTGTCCTTGTTTATTTTGCCCCTGGCCGGCTGCGCGTGGCTCTTCTGCGTTATTTTGCGCACATTTACATATCCTTCTATACACTTCGGCATAGAGTTTGCGCAGAAGAACAAGTTTAGTGCCGGGAATGCGCACGCAACGTCATTACAGCCTTAGAGTCCAGACAACGCGACACAGGGAATACTGAAAAAAAAAAGTTCAGGTTGAAAAATGGTCGTGTTTATTGCGCTGCTTTCTTCGCGAATGAAATAGTATCAACACGAGTAGAATTCAGCCTTGCCGCAATCTATTCATCTTCCTGCGGTCCTGTAACTAGTGCTGTTTATTATTATTATTTTATCGACAGCGTTCTCAACTGACACAGTTCTGCCTTTTGAGTTTACGTGGTAACTATAAAGGCGGCAGGGCGAACACGAGCACTTGTAAAATTTGTGACCACACTACTGCATAGCCACGCAAGGCGAGATAAGCAATTACAGCCGCTAAAGTAAACCATGCATTTCGTTAATAGACTTTGCTTGAATACCGTGCAGTACATGCACATTCACACGAGCTCAAGATTACTATTGTAAAATACAAAATTGTAAAAGCTTCTAGAGGGCATATTTGAGTTGCAGTATCTTCGGTGGCTGAGGAGTTCTATAGAGATGTATACAGTACCAGTGGCACCCACGACGATAGTGGAAGAGAGAATAGCCTAGAGGAATTCGAAATCCCACAGGTAACGCCAGAAGAAGTAAAGAAAGCCTTAGGAGCTATGCAAAGGGGGAAGGCAGCTGGGGAGGATCAGGTAACAGCAGATTTGTTGAAGGATGGTGGTCGGATTGTTCTAGAGAAACTGGCCACCCTGTATACGCAATGCCTCATAACCTCGAGCGTACCGGAATCTTGGAAGAACGCTAACATAATCATAATCCATAAGAAAGGGGACGCCAAAGACTTGAAAAATTATAGACCGATCAGCTTACTGTCCGTTGCCTACAAAGTATTTACTAAGGTAATCGCAAATAGAATCAGGAACACCTTAGACTTCTGTCAACCAAAGGACCAGGCAGGATTCCGTAAAGGCTACTCAACAATAGACCATATTCACACTATCAATCAAGTGATAGAGAAATGTGCCGAATATAACCAACCCTTATATATAGCTTTCATTGATTACGAGAAAGCGTTTGACTCAGTCGAAACCTCAGCAGTCATGGAGGCATTACGGAGTCAGGGTGTAGATGAGCCATCTGTAAAGGTACTGGAAGATATCTATAGCGGCTCTACAGCCACCGTAGTCCTCCACAAAGAAAGCAACAAAATCCCTATAAAGAAAGGCGTCAGACAGGGAGATACGATATCTCCAATGCTATTCACAGCATGTTTACAGGAGGTATTCAGAGGCCTGGAGTGGGAAGAATTGGGGATAAAAGTTGATGGAGAATACCTTAGCAACTTGCGATTCGCTGATGATATTGCCTTGCTTAGTAACTCAGGAGACCAATTGCAATGCATGCTCACTGACCTGGAGAGGCAAAGCAGAAGGGTGGGTCTAAAAATTAATCTGCAGAAAACTAAAGTATTGTTTAACAGTCTCGGAAGAGAACAGCAGTTTACGATAGGTAGCGAAGCACTGGAAGTGGTAAGAGAATACATCTACTTAGGGCAGGTAGTGACCACGAATCCGGATCATGAGACTGAAATAACCAGAAGAATAAGAATGGGCTGGGGTGCGTTTGGCAGGCATTCTCAAATCATGAACAGCAGGTTGCCACTATCCCTCAAAAGGAAAGTGTATAACAGCTGTGTGTTACCAGTACTCACATATGGGGCAGAAACCTGGAGGCTTACGAAAAGGGTTCTGCTGAAATTGAGGACGACGCAACGAGCTATTGAAAGAAGAATGATGGGTGTGACGTTAAGGGATAAGAAAAGAGCAGATTGGGTGAGGCAACAAACGCGGGTAAACGACATCTTAGTTGAAATCAAGAAAAAGAAATGGGCATGGGCCGGACATGCAATGAGGAGGGAAGATAACTGATGGTCACTAAGGGTTACGGACTGGATTCCAAGGGAAGGGATGCGTAGCAGGGGGCGGCAGAAAGTTAGGTGGGCGGATGACATTAAGACGTTTGCAGGGACAACATGGCCACAATTAGTACATGACCGGGGTAGTTGGAGAAGTATGGGAGAGGCCTTTGCCCTGCAGTGGGCGTAACTAGGCTGATGATGATGATGATGATGATGATGATGATGATGATGATGATGATGATGATGATGATGATGATGATGATGATGATGATGATGATGATGATCTTCGGTAACTTCTTGCGGCACACTTTGTCTGCAAGTGAAGCCTAGTATCTGCTCAGGCTGAAGTATTTACGCCTGGACGCCGGATGAGGCAACACCGGGAATACGTCGGAAATACGTTCGTTGTAATCGCTGCTTTAGATTTCTTGCCACGAGGTCGTCATACAACTGCTTGTCGTCCGTAAAAGTGAATGAAGTATATAATAAGCAGGGTAAAACATGCGAATATTGCTAGTGTCCTTGAAATCAGTGAGCATTATGGCAGCCCTCCCCCCCTCCTCCCCCCGCTTGACCTCTTCCCCATCTCTTGCCCACCTGCTTATTATTACGGACAGCACTGAGGCTGTAATGCGCGCTGCAGTATCTTGTGTGTGCCCGCGTTATTTGAGTTATTCTTCGCCTCATCTTACAGATATTAGGATTATCTGACACGTGGCTGAAACAATACATCTTTACGAGATGTGGATGCACGTACGTACACGTAGAGTACAGATGCCCTTCCGGACGTGGCCCCTTCGGCCATCAGTCTTATTTCACCACAGTGCACCAGCGTCACTCAAATGGCAGCGTAACTTTTCTACTGTGTTATAGCAGCGTTATAACTTGTTGAAGGATGACGAATCAGATTATTTCGAACATACGCGCAGCATCAGCGCGCATTATACTGTGTAGAAGTCTCGATTCCGAAACTCAGCTATTGCGCTTTGTGGACATCCATGCGCCAATTTCGCGGCTCTCCTTCCCTTTGGCGCCGTTCCCACTATATTTAGAAAAGATTGCTTACAAATGAAGCGATATCCGTTCCAATACGACCTATACGCTGTTTCCTCGCTGTAACATTAGTGGCAGTGATGGCAGTAAGTTTACGGTGATTATTCCCTGCACTCATGCTCCATTTCCCTATTCGTGACGATGTTGCGTGACGCGAGCGGCTTTGGCAGACCGAGAAAGACCTCGTTGAACGAACGCGAACCATTCAATTGCTTGTTCCTGCTACTATTGCACTCAGCTTGTCACGGCACCCCCAGAGCAAGCACGCAATTGTACACTACAGCAATTTCCGCCCACCCTACACACGAGGACATTTGTTCCGCATGTGTACAGGCATTTCCGCGAGCAGCGCTGCAAATGTTTCCTGTTGCTAGTGGCTCTTCGACTCGGCTGTACCGTCGCTACATTCCCGACTCCGTGTCAACGATTGGCTCTCGTATGAGCGGCGCTTCTACGTCAGTCCGTTCCAGTGCACTTCGCGCGTGTACGCCGGCGCAGTAAAATGGCTCGCCTTGCAGGAGGCGCTGCTGCTGATTGAAAGCGATCATTTTTAGGGGTTCACTATTCGCACGACATCTAGGCAAACTGAGGGCCGACTGGAACGAAGGCGAATGTGTCGCTGCTCTCAGCAGACATTATGCGTGTTTACTCGCGCTGCGGAGAAGCCGCCGCTGCTGGGAGACACCGACTGGCACGCCATGCTGGAATACTTTTGCGCACGCACTCGACCCGGGCAGCGCCCCGCGGAGCTGGGTATGGCGTGCCGACGCTGGGGCCTCCGAACGGTGCCTGACCGGGCGGCTTCGCCCGCAGCAGTGCATCGATAATGGGACGCTCGTCTAGGTACGTTCGGACCTGTAAATGGTGCACGGTAACGCGGCGAAGGTAACCGCGCGTCCTCCTCCTATACCACTCCTACTCGTACCTCGGGAAACGCGGCGTAAATTGTAGCGTCATCTTCATCGTCAGTTCGTTACGCTCTGTGTTTATGTTCATTTTTTATGCCACTAGCGTTTTTATGTATACCTCCAGAACATTCCGGGGTATGTCTACTTATGTATATAACCGTTTTCCAGCCAACTTGGGTCACTTGGTAGACGGAACGTGGTCTAATGGTATCGGGCTGCTGTTCTGAGGGAACCGGTTTTGAAACCAACCGTCGGTCGAACTTGTATGTCTGAGTATGTGGCACTGGGTTTGTGTCGCTTTTCAATGAACCTCTTTTGCACCTACTTGGGTCACTGGGTTTGCGTCACTCGAAATGGCCGCTCTTGAATGACAAAAAGAAGGTAAAAAATTGAAATTTTTCCAGCGCTAGGCGAACCTAAAATCATCGTTATCATTCACGACGTCTACGTTTCACCAGGCGACCCCTACGTATACTCTCGTTCCGCAGGACAAGAGCTGCAGGGTTAATCACTCTCCTTCTTTCATTTCATTTCCTCCTTTTTTTTTCCGCAGCCTGGATCACGTCGTAGCCTGAACGGATAGCCCAGACTCTGTACTCTCCTAACTACAGCCGCTGCAGGCTGTTAGTGTCACGTAAGGCGAACTCAATTAAACATACCGGACTTGAGCAAACTGGCCGAGGCTGCGCCGCGATGGAGTCTCCGGTGATTCCGTTCCATCGCACGACGCACCATCGATCACTGGCGCTGCAGCTTCCGTTTGCTTTCTCACGTTCGGCCGTGTGATGTTTGGCTTCCTGGTTTTATTTCTTTTTCTGAGCGCACCCGTTGTTCTTCCTTCGCCGGCCTTGGATATCTGCGCTTCGGGTTGTTTTCTTGGTTTCACTCCGCGTTTCGATCGCAATTCCGGCACGTCGCTCTCCGTCACCCGTGCTCTGATGAGCGTTTCATTGCGTGTCGCCAGGGAGGATGTGTTTTTGCTTGTTTGTTTTGTTTTGTTTTTTCGCCTTACCCCGCCGGCAGTCCAGTGGCATGCTGTGTGGCACAAGTCAGAACACGCACTTATGCATTCGTATACGGGATAGATTTTCGTTAGGTGCGGCGAGGTCAACGACTCTTCTAACGCGAGAGACACGTACGACGCTTCCGAAACTCAGGTGGTGCTACAAAAGGAAATGGGAGCCTTCCCCAGGGGACCTCAGACATCACACAATTTCGCGTTCAGAAGACGGAGACGAAAACACAGGCACCTGTACGGATACTGATGAAGGAACTGCCAACCGCAGAAGGCAAAACTAGCAAACAACGTAGCGACTTCTTTCTTTTTTTGCCAAGGCTACGATGGTCGTAGCCTTCGCTAGAGCCCTGGCCTTACAGATTGAGGGGATCACTGTTTCGATTTATCCGACCTCCCTACTCTATTGGACAGCCGCCTCCTTCCCTAATGTCTCTCTTACTTGTCATTGGTTGAGTATATAGAAGATGTGTAATGTTCTAAGTTTTTAATACTCTGTAGACTGTGCCAGGAAATGGTTCTGTGCGTTCAACTTCAATGGAGAAAACGCTGTTGTCGACACAGGCTTAGAAAACAGCTCCAACAAAATCTCGACTTGAACTTGTGGGCACACTGGTCACAACCGCATGTATATTCAGAGTATTGTTCTCTATTTAGAGTCATTGGAGCTTTTTTAACATAATATAGGCTTCCCGCGCTTTCCAATACCTGTTAGTGTCATCTTGAAGTCCGCTTTCAACTCAGTCACACGCATGCGTTCTTATTGTTATGTAGGGGTGGCGATGGTGAAGATGACGCTGTAATGAATGCTATAAGAACAGAAATGCTATGATAACGAAAAAGCTATATCAAAAAAGAAATATTGAGAAATCGGCGTACCCAACGCAATATTGGGATCCAACTGACACGAACCCTCTTTGAGTCAGCGAGGCAGCAGCAGTATAGCGGATGACGCGAACATTGCCTCGTCGCGAGGGCGAAGGAGACGTAGCGCATTTCTTGTGGAGGGAACAATGTTGACAAGGTGTGTGGGCACAGAGAATTACAGTACACATGTCTGAGTACATTTAAGTCTTCGTACCGCTGGCGTCACATTGGCAGATCTATTTTGGGGGATTGGTCAGGGGATTGGCCAAGAATTGGCGCATACCCTGTGGCACATGTACACCCAGTGGCCGAAGTTGTTCACTGTTCCCGACAGCAAGCAGCACATTCCCTGTGGCCGGATATGTCCATACACGGGGTGATCAATTTTAAGTTTTCCGGCATTCTAAAGAAATATATCTTGTTCCAGATACCTTAATTCTAGTCCTTGGCTCGGATTATTCATAGAGGCGGACATTACATGCACTAAATTGGAGTGCGTGTTCAAATAATTCAGAATATTCACTAATTAACCTCATAAATAATTTTTACGGCACATATTGCGATTCACGAATTGCAAGGCGTATCCACATGAAATGAATTTCCAGAATGACACCAGCTTGCATATATGCGCCATTAAGGTATTCGTAAAAATGCGCTGTTGTTGCACTTCCTTTTTTTTTTTTTACAAGGCGCTCTTTTATGAGTAAAACTTGAGGTAGCGCGAGGAAGACGAGGCCTGGAACAGAAATTAAACACAACAGGGCAATCACTGTTGTCCTCGGCTCCTGTCCTTGTCTTCTTCGCGCTGCTTTAGGTTTTTCTCAAGATCGACCAAGTCCTCAAAAACAGGTTGTTGCTCTTTTATGCATTGACGCTCAGAACTAACTGGAACGCCGATCTATTTGGTCTCACACTTTGGGAAATACCATCTCCATACTTGTGTCATCCTGGAGATTCATTTCAAGTGTATACGTCTTACAAACTCACCTGATAAAATTTGCAAACTACGCTATGCGCCATAAAGAAAATAATTATGAAGTTGCGAATTTTTCTTAATTAGTTCAATGTATCATTGTATTTCTGGTGCGGGTAACGTACGCCTCTTCGAAGAATCCAGCTCGAAAACAATAATAATGCTATCTGCCACAGGCGACTTTCTAAAAATATTCCGGAAAACTGAAACTGATCACGCCGTATGACCCCAAACGTATCCGACGAGGCAAAGACGACGAACACCAAACCACGGAAATGAGCCAAAGAAAACTTCACTTTAAAAGTCGCTCCGTTCTAAACACTGCTCCAATGCAAAAGTTCCCAGTCTCCTGAACTAAACACTGCACCTTACCCGCCAGAATAGTTTAAAAAGGAACACGTAAACGGAGGACGTCAACTAAATTACCACGCATCGCAATAAGCTCTAGCAAAACAAACGCAAATGATATCTATAGGGAATGGGTAAGAGCAGAAACAGACGCCAAAGTCGGCATTCGAGAAGAGAAACCCGAGAGCTTGGCGAATAATTTATTGTTTTCACCAGTACGGCAATTTAACACCGCCAGTCGCCTATTAGGTTGCTTAGTTTCGTGGCGTATATAACTGTGCAGTTGATGATGTATGGCTCCTGTCACAGCTTCCATGCCCGCAATCTACTCTCTACGTTGCTTTCGGATTCCGTTCTTCCTATAGCCCCTATACAGACCACGAGGAATTGTTACCGCTATATGAAACGAGCGCCGCACCTTTTTTTCCCCTTATCGACGCCGACACCCGCACAACGGGCCACTAAACGCTCCCTATATACCTGCCTGACTCATTTTTAACGAGAAAAAAGAAACGAAACTTCAGAAGCCGCACGAATGCGGAAACAGTGCCGTCTCAAAAACCGCAACCCGCAGAGCCGAGCGAGATAAAAGGAACCAGAAACGAGAAGACGGGGAAAAAGAGAATGGGCGCAGCGGGGGGCGGCATTTCTTTTCCCTAAACGACCACGTCCTCGCAACGTTGTGCCTCGTGTAATATCTGGTACGCGCGCAGCGGCCAAAGACAAATAAGAGCACGCAACCAGAGCATTCAACCGACGAGCCGTACAGAAGTGGACGGGAATATTTCTCCCCTTCGACTTCATATTCTTCCCACCCTTTCCCTTCATTCCCATAGATTCAGCTTGCAGAAGGCTGGTCTTCTTTTTCATCCTGTATCGCATCTCCGTTTCTCCACGCAACTTTCTTTCTTCATCGTTTCTCTCTCCCTCCATTTTCTTTTTCTTCCATGTTCGCGCACTCAGCTTCCCTCGTTTCCTCCTGTCCTTCTCCTCCTCCTTCGCCTCCTCATTTCGCGCGCAATTCTTTCTGCGAGTGCGAGCTTGCGCGCTCGCGCGCGCTCGTTTTCGCGGCAAGTGCGGTCCCGTTTGTTCTTGTTCACTCGGTCGTTATTCGTGCGCCACCGAGGCTGCCGCCGAGATTGGTGCGCGCACGGTCGCCGCTGTTTGTTTCCCTTTTTCCTTCCCTATTTCCATTTTCTTTGTATTTCGTGCAGTCGTTGCATGCTGTTTTCTTTATCGAGCGTGTCTTCCGCAGCTTGCCTTCGCGTCTCTGCCTTACGTTTCTTATCTCCTGTCTTTCTCTGACCATTCCTTTACTTTGCTCGTCGCCTTATTTCGACTGTCACTGTACTTCCGCGCTGTCGAGGCACGCGCGCTCGGCTTGCGTGCGAGCATGCGTCGCGGTTGCCGTTTCAACCTTGCGCACTGGTGGCGCAGGTGTCAACGAGGTGTCTCTTTCCGTTCACCTTAGGAGGCATCTGGAACGAACGGAACGCAATGAGGTCGCGACCCCAACGAAACTGTGCGCCGCCGAGGAAAAGGAAGAGCATGTTTGTAATGCTTAACAAGTAAGCTGGCAAGTTCCGTTGGTTATTCCGTCTGGATTTGCAAAATTGTCCGGCCTATGTAATTTGTGGCTGTCCCACCTGGGGCACGCGCACGAACCTCTATTATGAAAGGCTACGCTGGAATACATATATATTTTTTTTAAATTTTGATGTAGGTTTATGTTTGCGTGTATATAATGTAATGTCTTGGGTGGTGCTTTTGCAAACTGCATTTCTTAAAGCCCAATAATTATCCCATAATTCCTTCACTTGTGCAATAATTTTGCGTGATAGGGAGGCCAGCGACATATTTGTTTCGAAGATTTCTTACACCATAATAAGGAAACCCAAATTCATTAAATGCACACCAAATATGAACATTAACTTATTCTGGAAGTAGCATTACCAAGGAATGCGCCTTGCACGACACCACTTCATAGTTTACCAGCAAAAGAGGATTGCATTGCATTCTATATGTACAAGCGTCTCAACCGAGCGACTTTTTAAGAATATTTTTTCTCTACAGAAACGTCCCAAACTTGCTAAATCGGGTTGAACTTGATGGCTTGATACGAACTTACCGTAATTGGATAAGATTCCTGCGTGAGAATTCAAAAATTTCTGAAACTTTGCCGATGAAGTTGTGCGCTAATAACGGATGTGCATCCTGTAAGTTCACATCCAGTCTTACAAAGATACCTCAGAAGACTTAGCTTACCTTGTGTGGTATTTTTGCGGTATTTTGCGCACTACGCAGAATGGCATGCACTGTCGTGTGCATCAAACAAGAAGTTACATTTCTGAACATTCCTAATAACAAAGTTTATGGAATGAAGCTCATTTGGTATGATTATACCATTGGTATTTCTTTTGTATCTACTATTTAACTGATTTAATTGCATTTTTCAAACTTTTCTCCACTACCGCCTGATACATATAGTCTGTCCGCCGTAGTCGACTGAACCTTATCACGTAGGATATGGTTCAATCGACTACGGGGAACAGACAATATGTATCAGACGGTAGTGGAGAAAATTAAAAAAAATATATGCAATTTCATCTTCCCTTTTCCCTTCGCCTAGAGCAGGGTAGAAAACCGGAGGTTTTAACACTGGTTAACCTCCCGGCCTTTCTGTCCTTTGTATCTGCCTCTCACATAGGATTAACCAACCGACCAACCTACATGAGATAATGATGGCCACCATTATATCCTGCTGTCGTCTCTCAGCAAGCGATCTAGAAACCCGAGAAGTCGGTCAGGCTGCGCATTGTCTAGCGGAGCATTCCTATATTTCTTAAGAGTACCTTCACAGTGACGCCGCACCCAAGCCTCGACCATGCCGCGTGAGGCCCTACAGCGACATGTGGCGACCGCCCTGCATTTGTCTCCGACTGGCAGTACCGTTCAGAGAGAAGGCACGGCTTTCTTGCAGATTCGTTTAGGCGGCAGCTCTATTTCGGTGAGGTTGCGTCTGTGTGGCTTGGCGGCAGGAAGCGGCTGGCGGGAGAGTCGAGACGAATGACACGGAGAGAGAGGCAAAGGAAAACGCAGCGAATAGAAATAAATGTAAGAAGACATCGCTGAGAAGAGAGAAGCAAACAAACCGACAAGGGATGAAATGAAAAATTGTCTCTAAGGGAGGCGGACGCTTCAGGGTGTTAGCTATACCGTACAGCGGGGAGCCCCTCGGTGGTGTCTTCTCCTTCTGCCTCCTCCCCGAAGCGGTGTCTAAATTTGGAGACGGACGCAGAGGAAGCAAACAGAGCAACGGTGAATGGTGGCATAAGGAAGGCGTTTGTAACGGCGTCTACTCGCGGAAGAGTTACGCGTTACTTCTACCTTCGTGACCACCTCGTTGTTTGAAGGACGGCAGTGTTAAGCGCCGGCAATGCCAAGTGAATGGAGCCCTCGGACGTGGATGGTAGTAGTGTTATAGTTTGTCGCACCTTTACAATATTATCCTTCTTTGGCGTTATTGATTTATTTTTAACAATGTGCCTAGCAGCGGCATTCGTCTCAAGATCGAATTTTTCTTCGCTTGTCGACTTACAGTACATGGAAGCTTCACCTTAGAAGCTCCTATGTATATGGCAACGGATAAATCACTTCTCTCGGCATGGAGGGCAACAAATATGACGAGGTATTTGCATTTAAAGGAAAACCTTAGTGATGATGGTACCAAGGGGATAATTACAGCATCAACTGTGATAGAAAAGTTTCTGAAATTTTCGAAATAAAAGAAAACTGAAACACTCAGTGGTCATTTCTGTAACTGACAAAGTACTTTATCGCATCTCTGTAAACTGCATCTATCGAGACATCTAAAGCGGGCAAAATTTATGCATTATGTACCGCTATGAGATCTACGACTAATTTGTGAGCGCGACAATAGTGAACGTCTCGTAAACATCGGAAAATTTTTAGTGTAGCTTTTAGCTTATATATAGTATTCTTTTGCCTCAGGTGCTCTTATGAGGCGCAGTTTACAGAACTTCTATATCTGGATCTCGTGAAGAGTTACAGCTTTGCAAACTTGGGGCATCATTTTTTTTTAACTTAGTGATATTCAAGAATTTTCAATAAAGATATGAGGCATTAATTCAAAATTGCGCTTACTGCAGTCGGTATTCAGTTTTTTTTCTTAAATGAACAGCTTTCATTCAAATCGTTCGTGCAGTTGTATGTTGCGCACAATTATCTGTTCCATATGTATATACATTGCGAAATCAGTTTAGGCCTCGAGCTAAAGCTTCCGCTTAAGCTGTTTATTACAATATCTGATCTTCAATTTGCGGCGCGGTTTGAAAAGGTCAGTCGATACCAAAATAGTCCTGAAATTGTTACTTTTGGGAAATCTTAGTGATGCTGATATGGTCGCTCTTATAATAATTTTGCCGCGGTAACATTCTTGCACTTGCAGATAATGTAGCTTAATGTAGCAAAAAATAAAAAGAAGACAGTGTTTGGCAATCGTAGGAGACCAGGATCTGTACCTTGATGTTGCATGTTGTGTCTTACAATTTTTCCGCTTCCGTTTAAGATGAATACAGCGAAAAATGAATGGACTTCAACACCAACAACAACCACCACGTGAAAACACTGGAGTTGCATTTTGGCTTTAGAACAGTGAAAAATTCTGGAACGAATAATTGCATTAGCATTGTGCGCAATTTTCAGCAATTTGCTATCGTTTGACGACGCCGAGTCTGCGTGGCGCAGCTAAATCGTACTAATTGCCAGCCTAACTTTTTACAGCACTTTTCTACGATTGCTATAAGGCCTACCCAGCTTTAAGATGCAATTTGTTTTTAAGTAACAGAAACAGAAACAGTAACAGAAACGAGCAATGTAGACGAAAGGCAACGCAGGTGCCAACCGGCATGAACTGCAAAATGAGACACGGGACATCTTCGTAGCTTTGCGTGAACAGAAATGATGCAATGTGGTGAAGTGAAGCTCTGTGGGCGGAAGGAAGGTGGGCGCGAGCGGAAGTAGCCGAATCACACGCCCCCACTTTCCCGAACCCCGTCTTCGCCATCTCTGTCACTGTCTCCCCTCTCCCCCACCCCCATCGCTGGGTGCAAGGTCAGCCGGAAGTGATTAGGATGTGTCTCTGGGTGCGGAGTCTCTCCTGCTTGCCGACTGGTTGGCCAGGAGAGGATGCGGCGTCGCGGTGGGCTTCGAGACAGGAGCAGGCGACGAGGCGGCGTCTGAGAAGCGCGCATGGTCACCACATGCGCGGTCGACGACCAAGGAGAGTGGGAGGTCGCAGACATGGACTTCATGTAGTTTCCGTACTGCGTTCTTTCAAGTGTCAATGTAGAGTTTACTTTCTAAATATACAGCTCTAAATTCGAGTACAGCCCTCAATCTGTATGTTTTGTTGTAGATGTGTACATATTAGAACGGTCTATTTCTGGCACATCCTTTTGGAGGACCGGAGAAGTAGCAATTTCACCAGGTGACCGGTAATCCCAACCGCCACTTGGATTACTGCTGATGAGCAGTGCCTACTGGTATTCATGCGAAGAGAATTACTAAGCATGGCTTGTGTAAACATTCTTTCGGTCGTATTAGTGGGGCTGCTAGGTAACGTGAAAAGGTGCATTGCAGCGAAGCTCCTTAGTGCAATCAAGGACTCTGGGCTGCTGAGGCTGTGTGTTTTCTGTCTTTGAATGTCCTAAAGGCGCGAAATTTCCTTGAAAGGAAAGCCTGCTTGCCGCCCATGGAAAAGAGTAACGGCTCGAAAACATCATAAAGAAATCGGGTATTTCTGTAAAATCATGACCAACCTAGTTAACAAGACATTATTCTGCACCAATTTTTGAGCACATAGTCTAAATAAGACGTCTCGAACTAATTCGTCCCTCCATTTTTCCCAAACAGATGGAATAACGGGAATGGTCCTTTAAAATATATGAAATACGCTGTCTCACGGTACATTAGTATTAGTAAGCCCTTGCCATTAATTCTAGCAGGCTCCACCAATTAATGGACCGTTTTCGTGGTGTAAGAACTTCGCGTAACAACAGAACAAAAATTGACGGGACAGAAAAAAGCACTTGCTACATTTCTGTCTTTTATCGTCTTCTTCTGTCCTTTCCTTTCTTTCTTCCCTTTCCTTTTTTTCTTGCACATAATTGTCCAATTTGTTATCCCCTCGACAGAGTATGAACCAACAAGCCGAGCGACATGCAAAAATACGATATTGATCCCCTTGTGTTCTCTAATTTCAGCCCCGCTGCTTTACTCGTTTATTATTAGAGAAAACTATGACATTTACAAAGCAACTTTCCGTAACGCAATTGTCATAAGCACTACTCCCGCTTCAAATTTGTGTCGAAAGTTCGGCATCAGTAAGGCTCAACGCTTGCCATGTGGATCGGCGCCCCCTAAAATTTCAAGTAAATGTTGCAGTGCAAACCATTTGATGAGAAAATGAAATAAGCGAAGTGCACAAGACCTGCGTTATTGCGTTGTCCTGTGCGCTGTGTCTTTTGGCCTCGTCTCCACTTCTTCCTTACGAGCCACCTAACCCATGAAAGCGTTTTGTTAACCCCCTTAAAATGCATAATGTCATGCTATGCTGCGAGGCAGCACCTCGCTGCAGTGTGATTCGAGTTCGAACAAACGGGACGGTTAAACTTCATCGCGAGTTTTCGAGCAGTAGCTTTCTTTGACCTGCGTTTGAACAGGCGTTGGCGCCTTGGAAGGCCAACTTTTCGTCTCTAACATGTTGACTGTTCGTAAAAGTTCTCCATATTCTACAAGCGAAAAGGGGAAATTAGAGTTGCGCCAGTTCCATGCTTTACGAAACACAAACGAGATATCTCATGAGGGCCACATTCCACACACAACCCACGCGAACGCCGGAACAACACCGTCATGAGCGTCAGACTGCAAACACTTCACTGGAATACAACTATTCATGTTTCGAATCATATATACACGGACATCGGTGCCAAATAGAGACTTCACTGGTGGTATATTATAAAGTTCTGCATGTTCGGCGCAAATGCGGAATATATCTACGATTCCAGAAGAAAAGAAGCATACAAAAATGCAACCTCTTACTCAAATAAAGAGCTATCGTTTCAAGGTAGAGCTTTATGGAAATTTCGATTGGTCCTGCCAGTGTCCTTGCAGGAGCTATAGAACGTTTAATAACTATTGCCACCAAATCCTGCAGTTCATTTCCATCATCTAGAAAAGACACTTTTCCTCCACAAAAAAGGTCAGCGCCTCGTGCTCCCTTTGTTGCGACTGTCTGGCGTTTAAATGCTTATGTGGACCTAAACTAATATAGTAAGGGAGTATTCGGGCAATGCATAAAAGACTCCGAGCGTAAATAAGCCGGCTAATTGATGACGGGACGCAATGTCTTCTTTTTTTCTTTTACTATCAGTGGCGCAGAAATTTCTTTTGCTTATACTTAATCACTGTGTCGCGTGTGAGCCTTGGCGAGACTACGACCTCTGCGACAACCGCATGCAACACTATGCACACGTAGCAAGGTATCACGTAATAGTCAAAAACCTGTACACGCTTGGGATGCATGTACCCTCCTGCCAAAAATACTATACGGGACACAACAAAGCATTTTAGCTTATATGGCGATACCATTATACCGTTATTGATGCCGGCTGCCGGTGAATGCATATGAGTAGTTGGGGGGGGGGGGGAGGCGGTATTGGTAGAACAGTAACGGTTTGCTGAAATACTCGATTTGTACCTTCGCGTTATACTAGTACATTGACGACAATCTGTTCCATGCAAGCCTTGAATAGAGTATGTTTATTGCTGCGAAACTCTCTCATTCCCTCGAACGTGTGTCATGTTCTGCATTCGTCAGTGGATTTCTTTTTGTTTGTTAGCATATAGGGGGGGGGGGGGGCTTGTTTAGTGTATTGTTGTCATTGAGTGACTCACATTGCTTTTTCATAGAAGTCAATCGCAGTAGCCAGATGCGTTTTTCTTCTAAGCTATTTACCTAGCATCGGGAGCTAAACGTGCCTACCTAGAACGAAACGCTCTCAAACGTCATCAATTCTCGAAGAAGTGTCTTGCTCTGGCCTGTGTAAGAGTAAACTGGCCTGTAAGTATTCGGAAGCCCTAAGGAGTCGAATGCGTCAAGAGGTTCGCGCACCGCTGAGTCAACCCTTCTTTTTCTTCCTTTTCCCGCTCCGCGAGCGACTTGCTTCGGCTCCTGACCTGTAGCGACTTGGCTCAAAGCCAGCGCTGCCCGTGCAGCGACTGAGTCTTTGAACCGCAGCAGCTGTCGCAGCAGCAACATCTCTTCCGAGAGGAGCAGAGCGCGTCGCTCGAAGAGACGCTCGGAATTAGAAACACTCGGCCGCGCACGGGTGTATCGCGGTGTCTTTGGCCTCCGACGAGATAAGGAAACAGCAAGGAAAGCACACTGGGCCCGTGTTTTACTGCCCGCGGTGTTCCTCTCTGCATAATTGGACCGTCGTTTACGGCGCCTTTGCCCAATGTTTGGACCGTGGGCGTGGCGAACTGCACACAAATGTGCACAAGAAGCAGTGCACCAGCGCCGCGTGCAAGGAGTGCAACGCCGACAATGTCGGTGCGCTACGTTTCGATACCAGTGAAAATGAGGGGGCATGCTGGTGGCCCATCTGCCGCTGTTAAGCGTTCACTGGGCATATTTCATAGAGTCACAGGAAAATTTTCCAGTGATTCTATGAAATTCTGGAGAACTGTGAAGTACTATAGTGTCTGGAAGATCTTCTGGTATTTCGAGTGACTCTAAAAAGCCGCAGTTTCGCCCTAAAGACGAGAAATCGATTGCGATAGCAAATTATGGGATAGCTATACGAAGTAACGATAATAGTTTTATCGGCTGTATAAATTTGTAAGCATAGGCACACTAACTAAATGAACAAGCATAGTGTCACGCGCGCAGAAGCAAGCGTGAACATATCTGACTCAAGAAGACAACTGTAGATCTGGTTGTCTGCGTTTTTGGTATAGCCATTTGTTGGTACATGTGTGGTGTGCAGAAAGTTAATGGATCTTTTTTTTTTTTTTTGGTTTGAACACTAAGAAAAGTCTGCAATTTATCTGTTCAGGCAGATATTACTTTCACGAAAAGAAAAAGCAAATCGTTCACAAATAGAAGTACTGCGTCTGTTGAGCTCATGATTACAAGTTTTATACACCATGTTTATATTGGAGAGTGAAGGATACCGCAATAAATGTCTACTTCCATAATTCTACACTTAAAAATGGCCATATAGATGGACACACCTACCGTCAAGTTATTCGTTCAATTTACCTCGTTTCGCACGCAAGACTACCAAGGGCGTCTCGCAAGCCGCACTCTCTCCATCCGAGCCGTCCGACCTGTCCGTGACGTAGAGGGATGGTGTTCAATAAAGCTGCCGTGGCGCTTCCCTGTTCCCAAGTGTTGATGCTACTTGACGTTTCATAAAGCTTCAAATTGAAGGCATATTCACTTGAGTAGCATTGGCGAGGCGGGCCGCCTACTTAACAAAAATTAAAAATGATATATGGTATAAAGATGTATATTGACGTAAGTAGCTAAGTTACTTGATGGAATACCTTGGTATTTTGTTGTACTGCATGCCTGGGCATATAATTCACCTGCAGAGACATAATTTAAGTAAAATATTTGCACTTACAAGACAGTGTTCGAAGTAAACAAACAACGCTGTGCTCACAAGTACGTGCCACTGAACAAATGTGCGTTGTGAAATGCTTGAAACTGTCTCGTGAAATAAAGCCATAAGCCCGCCTTACAAAAGAAGTTCTCAACACTAAAACTGCTCGTAAGATCATCATCATCATCATACTATTTTGTGTCCACTGCAGGACTAAGGCCTCTCTGGTATTACGAAAGTAGTTCTGACCACTACAAAAATTTGGAGGACGCTTAAACTTCGCCTTTAAGAGTGGAACGCGACAGCATTCAAAGATGTTTGACTCCTCCTCGCCCTTCTCGGCAACTGCAGCGTATTTAACCTTACTCTTTGCCGGGAAACGCTCGCGGCGAACGCTATGCTCGAAGGCGTGCTTTCTGGTAGAAACGCGGCCACGAATGGGTGGGAGGATGTTATGAGCGTCCCCTTCGCAACGGAGCGGTGGGTTATGCCATTAAGATCTTTCTATTATACTGCCCTATGTCCTACCTGGTTAAAAAGGGAAAAAAAAGAAAAAACAATGAATTCCTGTAACCAAATTTTCTTACCCGCTATTGTGCACTTTGTTTTTGTACGTCTCCGTTTTTTGTCTTTTCCCTACTTTTATTCCTCCAATCTTACAACCGCCCTTACTAATCTCTACTGCGGAGATGTTTACTTTCCCCCTGCTCTCGCTGAACCCAAGGGCTTCAAGAAGGCCAATGGTGCCTAAATAGACCTCAGGATAGATATCTTCACATTCTTATAAAACATGCGCCATCGTTTCCCCATAGCTTTACATCAACAAGCACATGCTTCTTCTTCTTTCTTATATCTTGCTTTAGAGGTGTGTTCTAAGGCGGGCTGATCTCGCTTCAAAAAGTAATGAGCATCCCCTTGAATTATCATAAATTCTTCCTTTCCTGATTTCGTTATTTTTTTCTTTTAATAGTTACTCCTGGCAGGTTTATTTTCCACTGCCGTAACCCATGTGATTGATTCAGCCTCTCTGACTTTCCGCTTGACGTTTTTTGTTGCTGCGTTGCTCACCCTATAGGCAAACATACTTGCTGGTAAGCTTCCTAGTTATTTTCCTCCACTGTGAATCCATATGAGCTTTTCCTGTAAAATTACCTCAACACTCTCCCAGCCTATTTACTTTCTTCCGCAATTCTCAGTCGTTCTTCATCATCAATTTTATTGTGAGCTTCCCTCACTTAAAAACTTGTCCAGCCCATATCACCCTGCACAGCTTCATTTGTAGTCTCCCGTGAACGCCCTATTCGAGGCGTCCCACTGACCTTTGGTTGCCATCGAGTCCTGATTGTACGCCTGATTTCGAGCAAACAATCGCATTTCCAAATGAAAGTCCTGGAACCATTACACCTTTCCACATACCCCGGAGCACCTCGTACATTTTGTATCCACAAAGCGCTCTGTGTGTCATTATGGCTGTATTTCTCTTCCGCTTTACTGTTATTGCTTCTTCCTGTGCTTCCATATACCTATTGCCTTCGTTTATCCATATGCCAAGGTATTTCGAAGTGTTTCAACACTTCCAATTCCATCTGGAAATGTTTCAACGAAGCGGGCGCGCCGCTCCGTGGACTCCGAGTTGCTAACGCGCCGGCGTGCGCAAATGGCGGACGCGGTCTCTGGTCTATGCATTGTAGAAACACTGGAAAAAGTATTTGTTTGAGTTTTCGCTTAACATAATTGTGTTTTCTCATGTATTCAAACTCCAATCTGAAAGCCGTAATGTCTGCAGGTTGTGTGTAAGTCGTAGTTTACGATTTCTTCATTTATTTTAGCTTGAGAAATTGAATTTGTTCAGTAAGTTCCTTGCGTCACGTGGAAGGCCTGTGTATTTGTGGTTCTAAAATCATTTTGCCGAAATGACGTCTGACGCCGGATACACTGGCTCCATAACGGTATCGCGTTAAAACTGCTCGTAGGAGCACGTGCTGGTATTAGGAATCTAGCTACTCTATTCCTAGAGCAAAATACGAGGCCATTGACAAGTGCGTTATCAAAATATTTTATACGTTGACGTATTTATTTTTTTTTCTAAAACTTGCTTTAAATTTACGATTCCTTGCGTCATTGAGATGGACAAACGAAGAATTTCGTTGCATATGAAGGCCTCAACGAGCGTTTCTTGACACAAAGGGCATTACTGCTGTAGTTGCTTGTCGTGTTCGTTCGTCGCAAAGCAGGGGCTCCTAAATCTTTTTATCCCATTGCAGTCATAGCCTTCCACGATTGGTCGGAAATTTTCGGGCCACACCCGCTTCGCTTGTCTGTAACGCGACGTCATGAAAACTGATTACGCCCGATTAGGTGGAACAAAAAGAAAAAAAAATATTTCTGATTTTAGGCATTTTTTATTGTGAGCCCCACGCGATTGCTCATATTTAATTTTAACGGGGGGGAGGGGGGGGCGGCTGCGCCCGCTTGGTCTGTTGAACGTCACGCGACGTCACAAAACCACAAAAGCTCACCACATCAAAGTGGCCTGTACATACCTAGGATGCACTGATATGCCGAACAAAACTTACTTTTTTTTTTCGGAATAGCCATGGACTGGGGGGGGGGGGGGGGGTCATTCGGAAAGAAATAGACGATCACTACTTGCCCGCCGATCGCTCTGGCTACTCAGAGCTGCCGGCGAGGACTCATTTCCTTGCGCATTTTTTTCTTCCAGCATGTCGAGCCCTTTAAGCAAGTATGCGACATCCTTACGCCAACTCTTCTTCTCTGAGGGTCTGTTTTAGCAGCAATTTTAGCTTCCCATTGTTTGCCACCGTAATTTTTCACCAGCCACAACAAGCTAAGGAAGGAGAAGCGTATCAATCGCAAATGCTTGCGTCACCCTCCGCACTCGGTTATATACTTTCACTGCGCCAGTTCGACCCTATCTATACCCTATCCCCTTCTGTGCGCCCCTCCCCTCTCGTCAGCCAATGAGATAAAAAGACCATTCAATGTATGCATTGCTATTCGCTTTGAAAGCAAAGTGACCGCCTCTAAACAAATAGAGCGTTTAATTTGGCTGTTCCAACAAAGGCGTGGGTCACGGTAAGAGTGTTGTGTCGGTGGTTACGTAAATCTGACGTCAGGAGATTGGCATCAAATCTAAATGAAATAGTGTTACCCAATACGGCTACAGGCAACTTCAGAATTTATCTATAACGCGAACTGAGCTCTTGGTCAGGATTTCCTTCCTTTGTCCCGAATGTCAGTCATGCTGCTGTCTTATATTTCATGCACCTGCAGTGGCTGCACTGAGCGACGAAAGCGGATGGATGGATGCATGGATGTTATGAGTGTCCCCTTTGGAACGGGGCGGTGGGTTGCGCCACCAAGCTCTTGCGATGACGGTGATAGAGCGCCACCTTGTGAGCGTGACATGTTGTATTTTTGCTTACAGTATGTTCCACTCGGAGGTCTTCCTCTTGCGTCAACTGCCTTTGCCACATACTCTTGAACACCGCTGTGAAAATTAATTGTCGGGCATATTTGGTCGCATAAGTGACAGACGAAGGCAGCTCATGCAAACGAAAGTGTTCCCGACAGATGCAGAGAGGAGGCTACGGGGCCGGCATTCACTCGTTCTGAATGTTTCTTGGAGTCCTTTGGCTAGGCATTAGCCTTATTGGACAATCGGCCTTTTGTCTACTGGCAATGTCCTTGAACACGAACCTCGCCCTTCATTAGCAGAAAGGTTATGAAGGCTCTAAAACGTTTCTTGAGAATAAAAGGCCTGCGTCATCACCTTTGACTAAATGACACTTTCTTTGTGCACGCATGCGTTCAGTGAACTTTCAATTTCTCTCTCTCTCTCTCTCTGTCTCTGTACTCTTTCTGTTTACTTTCAGCCTTCCTTCGTTTAGAAACTCGGATGTTTTTCAATACCTACCTCTTTTCCTATTCTTTCTCTGTTCTCTTCTTCATGGACAATGGAGCACGTCAGATGACTATCTACATTTCTCCATTCTTTCGTCTGTTCCGGTATGTGACCTTCAGTGTAGGCTATAGTCAACCGGACTTTCTTCCAGTTAAGCTACAACTCGTACCTCAATGATTTTCGCTCTCTTTCTATACCCTCCTTGCCAGTATTCTACAAAGTAGCAAGCAATGCAAGGCAGTTAATCGCCATTTATATCTGAATAGCCAATAGAGCGGAAGGAATGGCTGCAATAATGCGCGCAGTGCTTTGCCATGCACGAGCGAGAAATAAAGAAGCTATGCCCTAGTTCCTCTCTCTTAAAACGGCACCGGTGCGCTTCCGGCATCTCACACGTCCACGGGATCATCTGTCTTTCCCTTCCTCTTTTACACCGTTCTCCCGCTGTTCCTGCTTACTGTAAACATTCCTCGAAAGCTACTTCCACGTTTCGTGTGCGGCAGCACGTCAAGGGCGAGCGCCACTTACACTCCCTCGCGCCCTTCTTCACACACTTATTCCGTGCCATTTTCCCAAATGACCGCTCTGCGCGCCTACCGACACGGCTCCCCATTAAGCTCTCCAGAGAGGGAACCGCGCTCACGTGCTAAGTGCTCTTACGCCGTCGTCTGCTGCTAACTTTTTTTTTTTTCTCGTCTGTCCGTGTAGGTTGTTGCCGGGCTCCCTTCGTCTTCTGGATCGCTTAAACCATCGCTTGGGCTCCGCGCTACCAGCCAGCGATTACGACTGATGACTCGCGGTAAAGCTCGAAAAACTTGCTAACCTCCGCCTCCTCTCGTGAGCTTCAGACACCAGGTCCAGGGCCCCCGTCGTGTACTGGCGTGTTTCCCCTCGGGAACAGGTGCACAGAGAGCCGAGTTCTGCTCCTGACCTCAGGAGCTCGGCGCCGGTTTAAGCTCGCAGATGAAACTTGACAACCACGCTTCGTACATTTTTTTTTTATTATATCTCGATTTCCTTTTTCTTAGTTCGCGCTGTGTACTTAAGTGGTTGCTGAAATGTGTAGCGTCAGAGTTGCCGTAAATGTGGAAGAAGCGTTAAAGTCATTAAATAGGGCTGTGTGATGAGAGTGCCGGTTCTTCTTTATTTTATTCCTTTAGTAGTGACGTGCTTACGACGTCCTAAGTAATAAATCTGCGACTGAAAGGGCCATACATGAGAAAGCCGTCGATAATTTTATTATTTCTCTATATTCCTTTTACCTGTTCTGAAGTCGCAAAGAGAACAGCGTCCTTGGTGTTTATGCGCCAGAAAAAAGTTAATAAAGAAGGCACAAATAACTGTCACTATAATCATGTGGTATGTGTTGTTATCGTAATTAGCAATGACGTGTTTTAGGTGCTTTTTAAGTGTGCCTAATAGGTCATGCTGATGATAATAGATTTCGATGTTATATTATACTGTGGGCATCGCATGTTCAGGGCACTCATTCCCATCACGTGGGATCTCGCTAATTTCGCGCTGCGTGGTTCTTGTAGAGTTTATTATTTCTGTACCATAACTTTCCTATGAGCTAAGTAACTTATCAATGCGTTTCTAATTATTGACGGCTGAAGACAATCAAAGCATATAAAGAAGAATAAAATAAGCGATATTCGAGGGTATAACATAGGAAATATTGAGGAAGCACTTAAAAATAGGTGCAGCGCGAAATCTGTCACAAGGATATTTGGCATCGGAAAGAACAAGGTGTACGCAAGGAAAGATAAGCAGGGCAATGTCACAAGCAATTTTGATGATATCGTAAATGCATCAGATGAATGTTATAGGGAGGTATATATCCCGGAGCGGTCGAGTAACCGTGATTGGATGCAGCGACAAACAGAAAGCAGAAGTTCCATGTGTGGCTAGCGATGAGGCTAGAAGGGCGTTCCTAGGCAGGATGAGAGCGACAGTGGATTTAATTAAAGATGGAAAAAATATTAGACGCGAGAAAATTGCGACCCTTTATTTGCAATCCCTCAAGTTTCATGTGTACCAGACAGTTGGAAGAATACCAGTGTAGCGGCACGACTATCGCCTCAGAGTTGGTGAAGAAGAAGGCAACATACGTGCACGTAGCGCTAGAATAAAGCACGCTGAGACGCTCGACTAGGCCGGCCGCGGTATCGGATGCTGCAGAGATATATAGGCACCATGGCTAGACGGCTGAAATGAACCGTGGCTGTGGCAGCTACCTCCTCGCTCGGCCTGCCACAAATGCGTGACACCGGATGATCAAGACCAGCCATGCCAGCGTCCACACACGTCCTGCGATTGTTGGGTGTCCGGGAATTCTACATGTAAATGCCGGACATCTGGTTCTTCCACCTGGACAGCGACTTCCGCATCAACGAGGCTCCAGGCTCCGGCTGCGTTCCAGGCTCCCGCTGGAACGCTCCGCGGCTCCGACTTCTACGAGGACTTTCGGGCAGCCGTCCTTGCTCGCCATGCCACCTCGAGCTCGCGGTCACAACAGCTCTAACAGTTTAAACCGTAGCGTCATTCCGCGCCTTGTCGTCCCGCGTCGCCGGCGTGCACCCGTGCCGACAGTCAGCACGCGTCCTCCCCGTTTCAAAGGTAGCTGCGCGACGACCCTTTGCAAGGAAGTTGCCGGGCCAAACGCAAGCGCCTTCGGTTAGACTAGGGCCCGCC
The DNA here is from genome assembly GCF_050947875.1 of Dermacentor variabilis. Taxonomy (NCBI): domain Eukaryota; kingdom Metazoa; phylum Arthropoda; class Arachnida; order Ixodida; family Ixodidae; genus Dermacentor; species Dermacentor variabilis. Next base: position 5,653,665 of record NW_027460335.1, read on the forward strand.
GCTCTCCTTCCTTGGACGTTCCCGCAAGCTGTCCGCTGTCCGTTCGGGGTCACCTCATAATCACCGATTCAGAGACTCTCCCACCGGCTCTCCAGTATAGGCGCAAATTTCACTCTCGCAGCCACAGCGACGTAAGAGGCAGAACTTTGGTGATGCCTTCAGCAACCACGGCAACCCTGATGCTGTCGCCATTCAAGATTTTGCCGCATGCAGCAGCAGACGATCTTTCCGATGTTTTGTTCTCGCACCTTCCGCGGATGCGTGGCCTACCGAAGTTTTTTTTTCGGGAGCAGCTCTCGAATCTAATTTCTTCGCCTCGAGAATCACATATCCATAAACAACGTTAGTGACCGACACTTGCGCTATCTCCATGCAACTCGCTAGCTACCAGACAGCCTTCTTTCGGGAGCTCTGACTTCTACTAAGCCAGGTGCTGTACGAGAACCTGCGACGGGTTGTGATTTCGCACTACGAGATCACTGTTGCTGCGCCTCGCTCACTACCTACGCTGCCGGTGTATACATCTCTCTCGGATTGCGTGAATCCGACACTACCAATGACGGCAGCATCTGCCTTCCGTACCCCTGTGACAACAAAAGCCCTGGCAAATTACGCACCAAATGAGCAGCGGCCAAACTGACCCTGCCAACTCAAGACCAAGTTCTTGGTCGTCACAATACGCCGCCCTGTTCAACCACACCCGCACGTGAAACGGTGACGCGGTATGATTCAGCAAGTGCAACAAGGCACAGCGCCACTCGCAGTTCTCCGCGACTGCCACCGTTGCACGCCGTTCGACGACGTCGTCTTCTGTTCTCCTCAACGGTCTCAACTCTCGGCACATGTTAAGATCTCGCCTATACGCCTCAACTCTGTTCGCCGAGTTGCACCGCACTGAGGTCGCAGACGTCGACAACGCAAGACGACGTCCTCAACGCAGAAGGCAATGTGCCCTGTGTCCAGGCATTCTCAGCCACGACCACCAGAGAGCTATTTGTGCCCTCCACCACAACACGGACTTTACCTGGACTTTTTAACGGACGCTACGAATTGCCACTCATGTATATAGGCCTGGAATCTCTCTTCTTTCTATACGCACGCCGTTTGCACATATTTCAATCTCGCTTCGCACTAGGATGGGGAGCCCTGCAGCGGCGCGCCTATCGCTTCCAGAGCCGGTGAAGAAGCAGATGGCTCACGTGCACGCAGCGCCAGAATAGAACACGCCGAGGCGCTCGTCCACGATCGGCCGCGGTATCGGCCGCGCCAGATATCCAGCGGCACCATGGCTGGCCGGCATAAATAAACCGTGGCTATACGGCGGCTGCCCCTTTGCGCCGCCTCCCGCACCAACATCATACTAATCCGTAAGAAATCGGACGCTAAACTGATGAATTGTAAGCCCATTAGCTTACCTTCGGTATGTTATGCAAATTCACCGAGGTAACTTACTGTGAAATAAGGCCAACGCTCGACTTCTGTCAACTCAAAGGATCGGGTAACAGAGGAATATCGGCAGCACCATCAACCTCTCTATATTGCCCCCACACATTAAGAAAAGGCGCTTCATTCAGTAAAGTAAGCGGGAATCACAGAGGTATTGCGTAATCAAGAAGTATACACGTATAATAGCTGAATATGCAAGGAAATATCAGTAAAAATTATATTGTTATAATATATACTCAAAGAAAAAAGCGGAGAATTACGGATCACCAAAACGGGTCAGGCAGCGAGACACAGGGCCTCGAATGCCATATGCTGTATGAATGGAAGTGGTATTCACGTTGTCAGACCGGGAAAAATTAGGAGTAAGGATAAACGTGGGAGTCTCTCACTAATCTGTGGTATGCAGATGACATTGTCCTGCTCAGGAGTGACTCAAATGGTTTGCAACAAATGACTGAAGACCTTAGCCGACAAAGCGTAGTAGTAGGTCTGTAGATCCATATGCGGAGGGCTGAGGAGATCAACAGTATAGCCTGGCACGAGAACAAGAATGCATTATTGGTATTCGGCCGCTGGAATATACGCCACAGTACCATTAGCCAGTCCAATTAGTCTCAGGAGCACCCAATTACGAGAAAGAAACTTACAGAAGAATAAAAATTGGCTCGAGCGCATACGGTATGCATTACTAAGTGATGACTGGCAACTTGCCGGTATTCAAAAAAAAAAAAAAAAAACGATGTGAACATTTTCAGTAACACTGACTGCGCAATACCACCAGGCTGATAACATGTGCGATGGACTGAGCATTGTATACACAGCATGTATTCTCAAAAATGACCCTACTCTACACTGTCTCACTACCTGAGACCGACGCAAACACACAGTTACGCATACATTAATTATCACTTGTCTACAATGTTTTGGTGCAGAGGATGATTGGCTGAACATAATCCAATCTTCATTCTTTTAGCTTTGAAATTACCTTGTAAGACTTCTTTCTGCCTCCCCTTTTGCTTGCAAAATTGCTGCATTTACTACGGTTTTCGTCGACGTTGAATGCTTGGTCTTTCACACTGTGTTTTTTGACGACATAGCTGAACCATGTATATTTATGCAGTTTACCATGTACTAAATTTCGTACTCTCTGTGGACTTTCCGAGTGACTCGGAAACTTCGCTTTGCAATCATCGGCTAGCTAGGTCTGTCACACTGACCAATCCCTCTCGACGTAAAACATGGCGCGCCAAATCATTAGCATGGGCTTGAGGCAAGCCAGATGACGACATCGCGTATGTGCCTTAACCTGTCCGCCTTATGACCTGCACAGACGAAAATTATGTGTGAAGTGTAAAACAACGCGGAGTTATGTGCTCGCGTTAGGCACTGTTCCGTCCATTGCAAAGAGGGAATTAGGTGCTGTGCAGTATTTGTTTGTTTGTTTGTTTGTTTGTTTGTTTGTTTGTTTGTCCATGCCACCTTGCTTCTAAGTACTGACAGCGTGTATGTGTTTGAACTGAACATGTTTTTTATTACTTTATTTTTTATTACGTGCTCTATGCGCATAAGCTGGCACTTTTCTTTTTCATTGAACGTGTGTGATGTAATATTTCAGTTTATTAGATTTTAATTAGTACTTCTCTTAATTTCATTAGGCGCCGCGTCTTAACCAATATGTAATTAAAACAGAGTAGCAAGAAGCACGTGTTTCCAAGCTCTGCACTTCATGCCCTAGCTAAATACATCAATCTATCAATCTTTTTCACTCTTCGTAACTTCCAATCCAGTGAAATTTCTTTCCTTTAGCAGAGAGAACCAAACGTTACTTTCAATTCACCGAAGAGTATGGTTTGTTATTGTTTTATGTTTTTTCCCTTTCCCTGACTTCAAGGGATGCAAGTGTTAGCAAAACGTGGTGATTAAAAAAAATCAGAACGAGCAAACTATAAAAGTTATTTAGGTCACGTTCAATGCTAGAGAACTTCATTAGCTAATAGGCTCGCGTCCATATCCACGTAGGCGCATTGTGCAAAGGAAAGAATGGAACCTTCCTTTCCTTCGTCTTCAACAGCAGGGAGACTGAACGTTGCTGTCGTGTGCCCCCTTGCCTCTCGCGTCGAACTTTTTCTTCCAGATCGTTTACTTGGTCGCAAAATAAACCGTGACTCGAAGTAGCACAACAGGCTGTAAAATATTGCGTAGTAGCGATGTTTCGAATATAAAAACTGCAAGAAACATAAAACGCCAAAACAAAATATAGAAAACTCTGTAGAGCACCGCTTACAACAAAAGATGGGGCGGATGCCAGTCGCAACTTTCACGAGGACAAGACATCATTTTCTCAACCCCTCGATGCGTGCGCAACAGTCCAGAAGAATTCACCCCTCTTCTTCTGCCAAGCAGACGACGCCCGCGGATTGCACAGACGACAAAAGCAGACTAGCGAGCCCGGGCAGACGGTATAAAATGAGCCGTAAAGAAAAGCAGACGACAAGAGTACTTCCTGTTTCCTTTTCGTCCTTTCGGTGTCATTCCTTTCACGAGAGAAAAAAAATAGGAGGGCCAAAAACGGGGACTGGGAGGGATAGAGGGTGCGCAGGATAACGTACGGCAACGAGGGTTTCTTATCTGTGAGTACGGAGACGGCGATTCATGTTTGCGGTGAATTTTGGTTTCGGGATTTGCGTTTCTTTGATGTTGAAAGGGACGTCTCGCTCGTGCCACTTGCTTCGCACAAAAGGCTTGCTTCTCTCGCCGCTCGGGGCAGTCAAATTTAGAGCCCTCTTAAGAGAACCTTGAAAGAAGAAGGAGATTCTTTGTAAAATGCTCCGACTGGACGCAAAAAACATAATAAAGAATCAGCTACGCTTGGTTCTGCTTTGTGTCGTCTTCAAAAACACGCTATTCTAATTTTATCAGAAGGAACTCATTATGTGGCTTTCAGCGGGTCGCTCTTTCGAGAGCTAGCGAGGGCGACGACAACGTTTCTTTAACTCTAAAATATGGAAAAGTAAACGGAGTTCCGAAAGCTCTTTTCTGTGAATTCTATTTTTCTAGGATATTGTTTCATGTTACAATCACACCTTGTGGGTCGAAATGGTTTGTAGATTAAGAACAAGAACAACTTCCTGAATGGATTAACATTAATCGAATTTGCCTTGGATTAAAATGTTTCTCGTATGCTTTGAAGATATATTACGCTTTCTGCAGAATTACATTTATTGAGGCAACTTCGTGAGCATTATAAGAAAAAAAGAAAAGTTGCTCCTCACCTTATGATTAAAGAGACAGATAATCGTATTCACTGCAATTTGTCAACTGGTCTTGAACGCATTGAACATCGTTATGCTAAATCGTCAATTCCGGCTTAGGCTACTTGCGATTTGTCCAAAGGGATACCTGACCAGATGATAACAAACATGCAAACATATACATTTAGAAAGGTGGACTGGCTCATAATTTTTCGTAGGAGTACAAAATTTGATTTTTGTCTCGCAGTGACTACATTTAATATATGTCAGCTATGCCCTTTCTGCTGCATCTGAGTTCCACGAGACTCGCATTTGCTTCCGTTACATTAAACGTAAGCAGCAGGAAGCGCTGTTAAAAATTACGGTCATTTAAACAATCAAGAGCATGCCGTGCATAGTAAACAAAGCACGCATATGGATGAGCTTTCCTGACTAAAAAATAGAAAGGAAGAAAAAGAAGAAAGAAACTAAAGGGAGCATAACCGAAGAAACTGTGAAGTATACCACAGGAAATAAATGTTCATTCCTATAGACAAACAAAGCAAGTTCCATCCATGGACGCCACTCGGTAGGAAGAGAGAAGTGGTTCTTGTGGGAAAGGAGAAAAGACTGGCGCTATTTTCTACAACCCATGCGGGAGCACGGCTCAGCGCCAGCAGGGTGCAGGCGATGGGGTTAAAAGAGAGAGAGGGTAGGAGGGAGAAATGTAGAGGGACGTAGAGATGGAAGCGAAGTAGTGGCCGATCAGGAAGCCCGATATAAGAATACATTCGGTGACGTTAACGAGACTATTCTCCTCGGTCGCCGCCGTCGCTGTAGCGCACGTGATAAGCCGACATTTTCTTTCCACGGCACGCGTATTTCGTCCGCAATTGGTCAACGAGCCGCGGCCGCCGGTGTGGCCGTTACCACTGTGACGAAGAAACAGCGGCAAAATATACGACGCATGGCGGATAATAAAACGTGGCTGCGACTGTACGTGAAAACATCGCGGGCACGTAATACAATTCCGACAGTGAGCGATAGCCCCGCAGCGCTTGTCGTTGATTGATGAAACCAAGCGCACGTATGTAGGTGTAAGCGTGAGATCCACGCTCGAGGCACAGCGACGTATTGGGCGGCTCAAGAAAAATAAAGAAAGAGCCGAAGGCAAGGACAAACAAACAAACGGACAGCTAGCTGTTCGATAAGTGGACGCAACCGACCGTTGCAATGTTTGGGGGCTGGTCAGTTGGGTACGGCCGATACAGCCCTGGCGAGTTAACGGTTCTCCTGTCCCTGTTTGGCGCTTCGAAGTGTTTTTTGCTTCACGCTGACCAGGCTGTTAGTGCGTTTGGACTCAGTCCTGGCGGCGCTTCGTGCCTGGAGTTTGATTTTCCAATATCGAGCGCGACAGAGCGTGAAAGAGCTTTTCGGACGAGTATGATGCGCGGAGTGTTTGTTTATTTTATTTTATTCTTTCTTTGTGCTGTGGTAGCCCTGTGAGAGCTAGGGCGCGTAAATTTTAACGCTGGTATTAATACGTGGCCCGGCAGAAGCACTCAGCCGCAGGGTTTCTGACCCTGGTGTCGTGAATGATGAGGTAGGGATACAAAAAGAAAAACGAAAGCGTCGAACCGAATACGGTGGCCGCTGAGTTTGATTCCCAATGTTTCGGACTCTTTTTGACAGCGGATACTACGCGTAGCCATCACGCGCAGAACTCTGAAGAGAAAGGTACTTTCTTTTTGTAGTTTTCTTTTGTTCACAATATCGCACGGTTGGCTACCGTTTATCAATGCCTTGGAGAAGATTCTCGCTATTTGAGGCTACGGAAACTCCTCCTTTCAATGAGCATGTGTTCTTTTTTATCTACTTCGTCTGTTTTTTTAGGGGGGGGGGGGAGGAGAAGGGCGGTCGGTGAGGGGTTACAGCGGGCGGGCTGCTTAAGCATGCCTGCAAGAGCACAATTCTTTTATTTTAAATGGTTCTGAATGGCCCTGGTGAAAGAAAAAAAAAATATCAGTAAAACGCTACATAGGGCTCCCTTGTAAATCATATAGTCTATAGACCGCGAAACACTGGAATGCCGTAATTATAGCTTGTTACCGTCTGCCATCTTATTCTAATGGCTAAATTGCAATGCGCAGTGAAATACGAAGTCATTCACACATGAAAAACGGTTCCGCAAACCATTTCGGTGTTTCACCAAAGCGCTGCCCTGACCTCGCTGCTGCACAAAAGACGAAAAATCAATTTGCGCTGCAGCAGAATGACGGCGGGAAACATGACCGAAACTGAAACCGTTTATGTAATAGCTGCGTTCTGTTTCGACTCCACGTACGTATTTAATTCATAAGGATAGTCCCTGAATTGTACTCTAGTAATATGTGCGAGTGTCTGAACAATGCGTAAGTAACTGTACCCATTCTGAAATTTGAAACGAAAAAAGAAGTATTGGATACCGTTATCGAACTTACCACGCATCTGTGAGCAGTAATCTTCCAAAACCCCAGTAGACGTAGTAGCAATTTTATTTTATTTTATTGATTTTATTTATTGGTACCTCAAATACCCCATTTGAGGTTTTACAAGAGGGTTCTATGATCTACGCAGTTTATCGAACTGAAATATTTGTTCTTGGTGCAGAATTACAGATTTGTAAACTGCCCGCTTAAATTTGTTTTGTGAGCATCATCTTTTACCAATTTTTCTAAAGATTATGACGTTCTAAATCGAAATTATCCATCATACGATCGGTAGAACTTATCTTTCGTTCTCGAATGCAACTAATCCACCAATTTCATTCGAATCGATCAGGCGCTTGTGTTCAGAGAGCTTATCTGTGTTCTTTAGTGTATTGGAATAGGGAAGTTGGAGTTTGGCCCCCCCCACCCCCATGTGACATTCTTCCTCTTAACCTTTCGCTCCACATGTCCTATCCGCACAGCATAAGAAGTTATTAAAACAAAATGTTAGAAGGTTCGCCTACTCGGTACTCGTTCAAGGAGTTCACGCAACACACGAGGCTGCTGCCGACCTTTTCTTTTTTATTTTTTCATCGCTCTTTCAAGCCATCGTCTTTTGGCCCTAGCAACTACACGCGAGCCAATTATGCCGCCGATGACGCAGCCATGCTGTTCGGACGCCTGAACTCTCAGCCCCTTTCAAAAGGCATTTTGTGTTCCTATCTTGCGTGCTCGCACTCTTCTGTGCCTGCGCCGCAAATTGGTGCCGAGAGCCGTTCACCAAAAAACAAAAAAAGCCACGGCCTTTGTGGTCCCCGCCCTTGTACAAAGTCTGCGCGTTCTGCTCCGACTGCACGCCAACTTGCATACGGCGAGTTCCTTGGAAGAGCCAAAGCAGCAGCTATCAGCGCTATATTTGGTAATGTGCGGCCCTATAAATACCCGAGTGACGCGAAAGTCACTGTGGGATCGTAACGCGTGGCAAGAGCGCTTTCCCTCTTTCTTGCCCCCACCCCTCTCTCTCTCTACCTCTCTGCAAGCCTCGCAATCCGTGCTTTCATACTTACCGCCTTGATGAAAAATAGCCGGCAGCTGGTTGCACGCCAGGCTTGCTTCGTATACTTTCGGCACGCGTGACCATTCCTCCTCTCCCTCCTTCTCGCCTTCGTCGTCGCAGAGGGTAACCGAAATCTGTTCATCTCTGACATAATTTCTGTTATCGCCGCTTGGTTTAAACATATCACGTCTTTTTACTGGGTCACAAACAGCCTAAAGGGAAGCCACAAAGCGGCACGAGAATACTTTGGACAGGTAGAGCATTCTGTCGAAGCTCAATTTCAATTTATTTGGTAGGAAATGCCTAATCCCCCCTTCCGCAGAAACTCCCAAATTTCTCTTGAAACATCAGCGTCGGTGTACCAGAATGTCGTCGCGGATTTCATTTTTTTAATTATATAATAATCGTTTTATGGTGAACATGTACTTTTATGTATGTATTCGAAGGAAGTTTTCGAACTTGCTGTACGTTGAGCCTTTGGTTTTTCCGGACTGCCATCTAGTGCTCTTTTAGCGACAAACAATTGACCATGGACGTTATCAGAATCCGTGACGTCAAGGCGGTGTGATAAAGTAAATTTAGGACGAGATTCCAGGGCTGCATTCCGTTTGTGTTTTTTTTCAGGCGCACCAAGACTTCGGTCGCAGAACGAGTGGACACTCTCATATTGCTGAGGGACAATATGCTTGTGCAGTTAAACTCAAATTTCCTCGTTCGAGTATTCTAGTCATCGTGTCGTTTTCTCACACTGCCTGAGAGATTAAAGCGTTGAATCTAAGCCACTTGCATTATACTTTATTATCATTTCGGCGATTTACGATTTCGGTTTAAAACAATGCTAAAATTCACGATGCTGCGGCAGCTGTTAGCCTCGGTGATTCACCTATACATGCATGGCTGAGCAGAGTAGTGAATGAAACAATGGCCACCAAATCAGCACGGCACGTATTTATGTAATTAACGAGAAGCTATGGTACCTAGTTTTTCCTAGTGTAATAAATTGTGCAGCAAAACTTCTCTATAGAGCAAGGTACGAATTGGATTGAGCACAAGAAACGCATGTCAACTATTGAGCTCTTTCTTTTGTTAAAGTGTGAACTTGAAAATTTTAGGATAATTGCATGTATTGCGACCTTGACTATCTTTTTCAGTCGTAAAGGGGGGAACAAGACTAAGAAACGGCTGGTAAGAAGTATCATGCTTTGCCGCAACCGCCTTATATGCGCAATGTATTTTACGGATCATTAGACTTACAATTGCTTTGTGAAATAAGCTCGTGGTGACCTTCCGGGAAGTAGTACGGTTCGCCAAAGGGACCTACAATCAAGGTCGAAAGTTTCCAGAATGCGGCTTCCATGAAAGAGAAGTCGATTGTCAACGCAGTTTTAGCTTGCAGCTAATAAAGCACTATAGCAGGAGAGAGAGCGAGAGAGAAACGAAGAGGGAAAGGTAGGCAGGTTAACCGAGGACGTGCTCGGTTGGCTACCCCATACTTGCGGAGGGGAAAGGGGAACAATAGATAAGAGAGAAAAGAAAAATAATTGTCCATCATTGACTATTCTTTCCATTGACTATTATTATTATATTGACGATTGATTATTATTTTATATTTATCAGTCAGTTGCAGGGAAATCTCCACCGTCACAATCATTCATACAATCCAGTATCCTTCACGAAGTGCAGATGAGTTTTGTGGCCTTTTGCATGCAAGAATGCGTAGGCCATGGTCGAAGTTTCTTATTCCGAGAGCGCTCTATTATTTAGCAGGTTGAGTTCAGCTTGTAGAGTACATCGTTGAGTGTCAGAAGGTGGACAGTGACATGGAAGGGGCTCTAGAAGGTCATCGCACCTGCACAAGTTGCACGCGGCACTGTTGGCCATCCCTGTTAGGAATGCATAGGTTTTGGTAAACCCGACGCCCAACCACAGGCGACACAGTGAAGTTGTTTCGCGACGGGAGAGTCTAAGTGGCAGGCGAAGTCGCAAGTTACGTTCCAGAGAGTGCGAGCCTGGGTTGGGGAAATCCCGTGAATTCCATCGTAGAAGTGCGGCTAGCAAGTGATTGAAGTTGGCGCACAGCTTCACTTCTTGAATGTGTTATAATAAGCCGCTGATCTTTTTTCATGAGCCGAACGCGCAGCTTAATCTACGCTGTCATTGCCGACAATTCAGGAATGGCTCGGCAACCATTGAAATATAATGTAGTGGCCTTTCTCGAACGCGTGATGATAAGCGTGCCTTACTGCGTACACTATTTGCAGTTTGCCCCACGTCATGGGTTACACGAGCAGAGTTTGTAGGGCTGCTTTAGAATCGCAGAAAGTGGCCCAAAGATGTATAGCACTAGGCTGGTCGCGTTCACTAGTACATTCAGGCTGCGTGGCTAGAGGCTAAGGAAATATTCTGTTTTTTCTTAGACCCTGAATCCTGTGAGCGTTTCACCCTAACTGTAACATGAGAAGTCTTGCAGGGAGAAATAAGGCTAATGTGTGACCAGCGGCGCGCCAATGTTACAGTTTCTGTGCGAAAAGAAGTAAAATATGTAAGATTTTGACACCAAGATTACACAGCTTTTTCGTTGGTAAAAGCCGTTCGGCATCTCTGGCAGCCTCCGCTAGTGATATACGGATGCGCTAGGTATTGCGAAGTAACGGTTAAATTCATTTTAAAATTTTTACGTTGTTTCTTTTGCCCTTGTTTTTTTTATCGTTGTCAAACGAAACCATCTCTAGCCTTAATATTTTGACTGAATTGTGATTCGAGAAAGGACCTGCATTGATTACTTAGCGGCTTTGGCGTTGCGTTGATGCGCACGTGGATGCGGGATCGAATCCCGGCCGCGGCGGCAGCATTTGTATGTGGTGTTAAAGGCTGCCAACACTTGTTACGGAGACAGGGTTTCGGCGACCTTCAACAGCGGCTGCTTGGAGCTCGAACCAGGTTAACCATACGGAGACGGTTCTTTAGAATATACGAGATGACGTAAAAACAAATAACAGAAGTTTTACACATTGTTACAGATGAGCAATGCGCTCCAAGACAAAAAGTACAGGAACGTTGGGCGTGCGTGCTTCTGCACGCAAATGCAGAAAAGATCTGTTCGTTGTGTCTCGATGGCCTTCTTATACCCTACACCATCTGTTGTAGGTGTTATACCCTACACCACCTAACTTCTTCCTCTCTTGCTCCGTGGTGGAGGGCGTTGTCACTACACTGGTCAGCTCACACAGGGCAATGCGGAGAAAAACCACTCCCTGGCATAGAAGGGGCGCACGTAGGTATCGTCGGGTCCAGCCAACACAGAGGCATAATTCCATGGCACACACCCGATGGACAAGTCTTCGTGTTGACGAGCTTGATGATTAGGCACGTCGTGTCTCAGGCGTTTGCATCCGTTCCATTCATTGCCGCACAAAGTGAATCGTAACAGCAGGTGAAGTGCCAAAGCACCCGTGTACCGTTCATCGGGTGGTCGTCGAAAGACCACAGGTGATGAAGCTTAACTCGGAGTTCCTCCATACCGCATGCCTCATAATCATATCATGGTTTTGGCAAGTAAACCCCCGAATTTATATTTAACAACCTTTCCATAACGGTGGCATGTTCGGATCAGACAGTGCATGTAGTTTTGGCCAGGGATTTCACGATCGCACGCCTAACGAGTTTTTACGATTACGTGGTTGTTTGCTACTGTCCCTCTTAGTGACGCCCTGTGTAAAGTAATGTTACCGTTCAGTGTCAACCAAACAATTATTGAAAGCCCGAAAAATATCTCTCCCTATCATTTCCTGGTGGTTAGACTGCACATTAACTCATTTATTTTCTAATGCCCTAACATTCTTAGGGCACTTCACGCAGTTCCCGGGGGAACAACTGTTCGCATGAATTTTTAAAATCTATGTCGGTGTGTCTCTATGTACGTCCGCATCGGACCGTCCAGCGTGTGTGCGCGGGTTGCTGGGCAGTCCGTGGTCGAATCAGTAGCGCATCGGGCTACTGTGGTGAGGAAACAGAGTTCGAAACCAACCATCGGACCAACTTGGGTCACTGAGTATGTCGCAATGTGCCCTCACGTGGCGCTCTTCAACGGCCCTTTTTGACGCGGGCATGGGTCACTGTAGATACGGGGCAGGGCAGGTACCGCTGCTCGAGTGAGTGAGTGAGTGAGTGAGTGAGTGAGTGAGTGAGTGAGTGAGTGAGTGAGTGAGTGAGTGAGTGAGTGAGTGAGTGAGTGAGTGAGTGAGTGAGTGAAAACCTTACTGAGCTCTAGCAATTGTGTGCTTCTGCGGCTGGGCCGGATTCCTCAGAAGAGTCTTCCTCCTTGTGTCTTCCCCGGAGGTCTTCACCCGCTGCTTCATCCGTCCTCTATCGCAGTGGTCGGCTACCCTCAGGGTGGTTCTCCGCTGGCCTCTGTTGTTCGTGGTGCACGCCGCACTAGACCTAGCTGGTCTTCGCAGTGCTCGCTAGACAGCAGTTCCTCTCATTGCTCGGCTGCTCGAAGAAACTCCTTGGCGTCAGCTTGGATTGCTGGGTATGCGCCACTCCGTCTGTACTGGTCTCCGATGAGCCTCTTTGATGACAACTTGGGTCACTGCGTATTTGCCAGTAGGTGTGTGCTGCTCTTATATGCGCATCTTTGGCACCAACTTGGGTATTTAGCCACTGGGAACGTGGCACCCAACAATGAAGAAAAAGATCCCTTAAATTTCTACGATCCTGATCACCATCGAATCCGTGTCACAACAACGGGTTCCTCAAGAATGTCAACCCGACGTATTAGCAGGCGGCGCTACAAATGCACTGCGCATGTGCCGCTTTTCAGAGAACGCCTTTCATGACAACGCTTTATGGAGCTGCGCCATCAATGCACTGGCTATGTATCACTCTTCAATGAAACTCTCGGTGATTGGAGTTGGTGTATACGCCACTGAGTGTCCGGCAAGTGAGGGTGCAATTCTCAGCTTCCTCAGGCCCCGAAGCATCACGCTTCTCGTCTCGATAGCCACACGTGGACTTCGCGGCAGTGCCACTAGATGGCGCAACGTGTCCGGAAATAAGCGCGAGAGAGGAGCTCGAGTGCTGCACGATGCGTTTCTCAGCGTTCACGCGCACCAGTGCGCCGTGTATTTCGGACGCCACACGCAGGCTTCGCGGCGGCGGTGCAAGATGGCGCCGAGTGTTCTTAGGGAAGCGCTAAAGAGGACTCCCGCTGCAGCACACGCCTCATACATAACTCGTTTCGATAGGGACAATAAGTCGTGTCACTAACTTGATTCAATACGGACGCATTACCGTTCCACAGTCTCCGTGAGATGGGTTCCGTTTTCTTTTTGCGGCCATAGCTACGAATCGCATTATATTGCGATTTCTGATTTCTACCTGGCACTTAATGTGGATGCACAATAATGGATTTGTTTCGAGAGCTTTCAGCCTTAACCACAAGATGCGTATGCACCATAGGGTCGTACAGGGTCCCTTTCGGGCCTCAAACGACTGAACGAAGGCGCCGCCACCAGGCGATGCCTTCGCAGTTTTTAGATGCAACAACCGATAAGAGAAACTTTACCCAGCGGGAACTAAACGAAACCGACGTTTCGCAGAGGAACAGCCGGAAAAACGTAACAAGAACGTGTCAAAAAGGCTCGACCCATTTACTTTGCGTCATGATTTATTCAAAGTGGTATTCCACCTCTCCTATTCACAAGGAATGAACGTTATTGGAGAATCTAATAGCTTTCCTGGTAAGAAAATCACGGCGTATTCGTTTCGGTCTTTGTTGAGCTGTTATTTTAATTGTACATACCCTCTCGTGCTGCCCTTTCAAAGCTGATTGCATGTAATTCCATTTTTGCAATCCTTTATTTACGGTCCTTTAACACCTAAACATCTCACCATGTACTGCTTGCCGTTGCACACAGCGTCTTCCTTGTTTCGACGCCATTAAATTTAATGTCCCTGGTACTGCGGGGGCTTCCGTAAATAATCACGCAACGGGAACCACCACTTCATGACTACTGGCTCTTTCGAGCTGGTGTAAACGCGCCTACATCCTCCTCACGCCGCGCCGGAAAACCCCCGAGGTGTCGCGGGGTGAAAAAGAACAGGGGTCCGTAGAGAGGGAGGGGTGAGAATGGTGACGTTGCTCGTAACGAGGCAGGCAGACAGCGTGTCTGGGAAGGACGCGACGTGCTCGCCCTGGTCTCTCGGGCGCAATCCCCGCAGCCTGGCGGTCGGCCGAGTCGCTGTCTCCGAATAACACACTCTCCCTGTCGCATCACTCTCTCTCTCTCTCTCTCTCTCTCTCTCTCTCTCTCTCTGGTTGCTGTCAGACCCTCGTGTGTTTGAGAGACACGGAGAGCATGGGACGCCGGCGTATTTTTAGCGTGACAAATAGGAAAGGAGGGGTGGGGAAGGGATGCCGGGGAGAGGTAGGAGACAGTGAACGCCAAGGGGCCGGTGCTGCGGTGCCTATGGTCCGCCACCTATGCTGATGCCGAGGACCAAAGACAAGACGACACGGTGGTCAATGTTATGCGCTATGAATTAAAAGAAATGGGAATGGAGAAAACCTAATACTAAATTAGGGAAACTGTCTCGGATAGGCTAGTACACATTTAGTGGACATAGACCACTGTTAGGTCGAGTGAGTTCCTACCCAATAGGTACGGACTTGTCACTAGAATTGCCAAGAAGTTAGTAGCCGCACGTACTAATGACGCCGGTAGTCTTATTTACTAGCCAGTCTTGGTACATAATAATCGAAAGGTAGTGATAGTTTCCGAGGACTTTAGTAATGGTGAGTGGTAGTTAAACCGGTAGGGGCGTCTACTACTCAAAGAAAGTAGTAATATCGTTATAAAAGGAGACCTAGTGACTATTACCCTTGTTAGTTTAGCGTGGCTAGCGTAGCGGCGTGAACTGCCATCGTATGTGGCGATCCGACACGACCTGACGGCTCACTCTGAACACATGTAGCCTATATGGCAAGGATGGCAAGGCTTCACCTTTTCACAGTGACATGCCCCGTTATGAAAATGTGGCAAAGAAAGGCTGCATCCGTCTACCGTAGTATTTTCATAATAATAACTTTGTACATTTCATCCGTGGTCCTCTACACCTTGGCATTTAATTTTCAGCTCTCTGCGCAAATAATTACTGCGCTAAACAATACACAGCTATGAATCTGGCTATCTCTGTGACAAGAAGTTCGAAGGCTGTTGCAACTTTAGTAAAGAAGAAAAAAAAACATACTCGTGTCATTGGCTGGGTTCAACTAAAGAACCTGACGACTGTGATACCGGTGCTGTGCCCCTATTGAAGAGAAAGTGGCCCGCAAGATAAAGTCGCTTTACAGGGACACCTTCCTTGTTTACGTACGGGATTTACTGGTCAGAATAGATGTAGTTAATTCAGACAATGTGATTGCGTTATAGGAGAAGCGTTCGTCTTGCAGTGGACAAATTTAGTCTGATATAGATATTGTGTTGTGTGGCGTACAAAATGAATTTTAGGGTCTGCCTTGCGTGCAACATAAAGGCGTTTTTCCGAGCGTCAAAGAAGCCCGCAAGTGCATGCAAAATTTCCCCGCGAATGGCCGCTCGAGGCACATTGCGTGTATTCGCGTGCTTCTTTCACGCCCGGAAAAACTCTTTTATGTAGCATGTATTCAGCAACAGAAAACTGTGCCGGGAGTTTTTCATGTCGCTCTACGATTTTCTCGTTGACACTTTTTATCTAATTATAATATTGGAGAAGGTTATTAATTAATTAAGATTAATTATCTAATTAGGTGGAATGAAAAATATTGTTTGATTATCTTCAAGCGACGGCAAACAACATTACCTTTGTTCTGTCTAGCTACGCGGTATTTGCATATTTTTAAACTCTGGCTAAAGTTAGCTGGGACATCCTGCATACGTATACAGAGGATATGAATTGTGAAGGAGGAATTCTTGTGGTATATGTTTTCGCAAACAAGGCACACATTATAGTTCTGCACAGCTTTCGCAATGCGCAGCAAAAGGGTAATCAAGTTGATTCGTTGAGAGGACACCTCGCTACTGCATCGAATAAGGACAAGAAGTGCATATACCCCTGCACGGTTATGCAACACGAGATGTGCAGATTTTCCTATGTGTACTTCGTGTAATGAGACAGGAGACATCGAATACTGTCTATGTTCGTGTCCAAGCTACCGGGATTAAAGGGACACTCTTCGAGGGGAAATTATAAAAGAAAGTTTTCCAACATGCGTGTCTGGAACACCTTGTGTTTCCACAAGGATCCGCTATTATCTGCAAGAAAGCTTCACGCCTTCTTCGGACAATTCTGAGATACGCTGATCTGTCCGACAGGTGCTTTAAATATCCTAGTAACAGGAAAAGAGTCTCTCAGGTGGAGCCGTTGCGGACCTCAATCACTTGGATCAACCCACCTACAGCTTGAACACACCACCACCGCCACCATTAAAGGAAAATGAAACATCTAGCAATTTTTTCCGCTCTACTCCAGTCTTAAACGCGGTATCCATAAAAAGGAAGATGAAATTCGTTAAAAGACTACCTATGCATAGCAAAAATATGGGTTTTATTTCGCGCCACTTTTCAAAATATGTCTGCGAAATCGTATTAAGCGCTTTCGCATGAAAAAGGTATTCAGTCACGGACTGCAGTCCGACATAACATAAGCTGTGCTGACACATTTTCATGTTGAAGCTTTGGAAGCATTCAACAGGTAATTTTAGCTATCGTTTGACGTGAAGCTGTAAGCCAACTACCAATTTCTTTGTCAAAGTACATGTAAAACGCAGGAAGGCTTTCAACTCTGATTTTCCTATTCAAGTACATGTAGAGAGGCGTTATTGACAACTACTGCATTGGTTTGAGTCAAATTTTGTTGCATTTGAGAGGGAAAGTGACTAGTAACGCTAGACTGACAATTATGACAAGTGACTCTGACTAGTGACTCTAGTTCTAATGACTCTGGAAAACGCAATGTTGATTGAGAACTTCGAACTTTTTACGAAAATTCTTGAAAAAGGAAAACGTAAAAAAGGCTGAAGAACAAAGTTCCCAAATCCGCAAAATTGCGCCATGAATTCATTTCGTGGTTCTTTAACTGCTTCGGTCAGATCATCTAATGCAGGTAAGTGAAGAATTTTTGTCGACATACGTAACTATGTTACAATATTTACAAGAGTTTCTTAAAAGTCTTCCTCACAAATTGGTGGTATACTTCAAGGCGTAGGAGATGCAAAAAATTGTCCTGTTTAGGTGTATAATTAGGTGAAGTTTGCGAGATTGTGGTATCGTTTTTTGTTACTGTCATACTGAGGTCTTGCCGGTACTTGAGTATTTCTCACTTCCTAAATTTTTCACCGCTTTTCTGAGAGGACTGATGTTCTAACTTAAACATCTGCTCGGTAATGTGACTAGATTTTAAGTTCTTTTAAATTGAAGAAACCTTATCCAGTTTAGTTTATCCAGTGGTAGTTGAGAAAAATGGTTTGTCTGTGCCGATGTATTTAAGTAGCAGCTCCCGAGCTAAAAGGTCCTCTGAAAGACAATGTTGTGTTTCTTTTTGTTTTTTCTTAAGCGCGGTGAAGTAACTTGATCGCAGCTGTGCTGACAGATCATTTTCATCTTATTTTCTCATCATTCCACACTTTCCCGTTCCCTGAGTGAGAAGTTACTGAAACACTCAAGCTTTCATCTCTTATTTATTTTGTCCCTATCATTGTCCTGAATAAATGAATTAGTGAATTAAACTTTATTTAGCTATATACGATGTTATCTCGTTTGTTTGCTTCAACAACGTGCAGAGGCATACTTAACAACAGAAATTTCTTGAATTTGCCTCACGCAAAATAATTCATTGTAAATTCTTCAGCTGTTGACTATCTGTTACTTGCCCACGTTGTGCGACGTGTTGGTGCGACGCAGCGCGCAAGACAACTCCTGCTGGACAGAAGGAACAGTGCCCTGGCAGCTACCAGGCATCTCGTAACGCTGGCTTGATGAGTGCTGCCCAGTGCATACTCACGCAAATAGCACCCTCGAAGGTCGATTGGTAGTGCAAACAACATTTTTCAGAGCGATGGCTCCAGTACTCCAGATACAAACCCAGAAAACGCCTGATTCCGTAAATCTGACCTTCAAGCTCAGCGGCGGTCACACTGGGATTTAGCCTGCCCGTACCAGCAGCGGCTTCTGCGTACGCGGCGTGGGCGCCCATATTTACAAAGCGATCTGCGGTATGGGCAAAGTGCGCCGAGTGCTGCTGGCTTAATGCGCGCTGTGCTTTCAACGCTTAGTTCGCGTTGAAGTGAGACGGAGCATGAAGGTCAATTCGCTCGCTGCTGCTGCTGCTGCTGCCGTGCCGAGCAACGTCTCTGTGTTGTCTTGTTGTGCATTTCTAGATGAGGTAGTTGCTGACGGCGCTCAGCAGCAACAGTGTTCTTTCCCATAGCAAACAAGACCGTGCTATCGCTTGGCAAACTTGGTTAAACTCCGTTTAACCACGGCGATTTCTTTTGCACCCATATATTCTCGGAAATTCATTCCTTTTATTATATGTCAGTGTGCTGAAAGGGTGTTTTATGCGAAATACACACCTTACACAATTTAAGAGTGCTCGGGCACTTCAATATTTCTAGCAAGTAAATAGCAATGAGTGTCCATTTCCCAGCGGTTCGCGCCAACTCACTGTTCGAACACGTCTTATGTTCACAGTAGGCTATAGAAAGTGTTCAACCGGCTACTCTGTGTACATAATGTTCCGTTGACCGAAGTAATCGAACTATAGAGGTCTGGCTGCCTTTATCTGACACCTCCGTTGTGACCACTGCCCATGTATATTTTGCTCTCAGAGTGGCTGGCTTTCCTGTGTCTCTCTATCTTAGTACACAGCACCCGCCTTTCTGAACAATAACGTGGGCAGGCGCACTGAATTCACAACGGCAAGTGTCCCAAATAGTGCTTTCTAGACATCTAATCGTGAATGAGTATGGCTACGTGAACCAAGCGGGCAAGTGCCGCGCCATCTGTCGGGGCAGCGCCGTACATTGCGAGGAGGGGGGTCTTCTGTGTTTGCCGCAAGATGGCTCTGAGTGTGCGCCAAGCGCAGAATAAATGTAGCGGAAACGTACTTCGCTACTCCTTTAACTGCGACTTCTGTAATTTAGATACTGATAATTACCGATATACACCGCAGTATAACTTTCTACGGCTCGTTTCTAAGGCAACACCGCATTCACTAGAGTTGCCTTTGTCCCGCTTTGAACCATCGAACTCATGGCTAAGTGGTAGCGTCTCCGTCTCACGCTCGGGAGACCCGGGCTCGATTCCCGCCCAACCCATCTTGCAAGTTGTTTTTATTTATTTCCGAGATTTTTCGCTCACGGCCAACGCCGCCGACGCCGGCGACACGGATTTTCTGCGGCTCGAGCTCCTTAACGCTATCGCGTTAAAATTGCTGGTCTATGTTCGCGGAGACGAGATCCGACAGAAACTAGCCATAAACAGCTTCGCTGTAAAAACTTGGGCAACGCTTAAGTTTTGCCTTCAAAGTAGAACGTGAAAGCAAAGAGGAACCTTTCAGTGTTCCTCCTTGCTTCTCACGCTTTCAGACAACTGCAGTTTCTGCAACTCTATATATTTAGCGGAAAAGCTTGCGGCAAACGCTATGCACGAACGCGAACATTCTGGCTCTAATTTTTAAAGAGAAGCTTTCTTTGCCTCTTCCTTCGACTTTCCCGCTGCTGCGGCTGCTGCTGCGGCTGCTGCTGTCCGCCACGCCCCTAACGGCGGTCCCGTCAGGACGTAGATGAGACGCAGGCCACTAACGCCGGCCGCGTTGGGAGGTGGCCATGTCACAAAAACATAAAAGGCTTGCGCTGTCGGTCTTTTGTTTCCTGTCTTTTGTTTACGAGCTCTCATTCTGCAGTTTCCGAGGAATAACTTTGTAAACAATGTCAGGCAAGGTATGAGCTACGTGGAGGGCCTGCGCGGTTGTGGTTGAGAATGATTTTTGCCAAGCGACGCCCGCGGCGTCGATACCGGATTTTCTGCAACCAGGGTCCTTTAACGCTATCGCTTTAGTACATTGCAGGAGTGTGGCACGAAGGCAAGACGACCAGAAAAGCTCATGTCAAGCTTGTGCCGCGTCGCATCTGCAGAATACGCTCAGGACGCATTACCAGGCGTGACCCCTTTCAAATGCTGCGCAGGAGCTGCGACGTTTGTCTCCATGCTCTCCCGCAACAGCAACGACAGTAAAGGGAGGAGGTGGGAGAATGTTAACAAGGGAGTAGACAGAGAGCGAGAGGAGGCAATTTTGTGAGCTACAACGCTACAAACCAGAATGGCGCCGAAGCGTGCACTTAGTGCCAACGAGACGAAGGCTCGCATAAAGCGCCGAGCGGAGCAAGAACAACAAACACAAGCGTAGCAGGCACGGTAACATTTGACATCCCGTCACGACTGACGTATGCCGTAAGTATATCGCCGCCAAATAATATCAATGAACGCAAACAGCAAAGCTTCGCTTACATCGATTCCCACAGTGCGTGGGATCTGCATATTCTTTAAAGCGAAGCTTTCTTTTCCGCTTCCACCGACTTGCCGGGTGCTGTGATGGTCCTGCCGCGCATGCCGCTGGGTTTCTTGCAACAACACCAGATGGCACTCGCCTCAGTGCATCACGAACGGCGTCGCCGCGGGCCGGGATGCGTAGTTTGTGCTTATGGCACGTGCTGTGCTTGCTTTTTTATGCGGCATAAAAGCAGCTGCTGGGCTGTGTAGGTCGCGAGCTGGGCCATGATACTGAAAACGTTACAGTTGTCCGTAGCCTGAAGAGAGCAAATGCGAAAACATCCGTGTACTAAAATTTAGGTGCATGTTAATTATTCCGGAGTCCCACGCTACGGCGTGCCTCATAATCAGATCGTGCTTTTGGCATCTGAAACCCCATACTTTATATATATTTTTCTGAAGAGGGCGCTCGGAGCTGGCATGTGAATAGCGTGCTGGTCACGCATGTAGAAGGTCGCGCATGTAAGCACGCGCCAGAAAAATGGCTCCAAAGCGTGCGCTTCGCGTCGAGGACACCCAGACCCGCAAGAAGCGACGCGCAGAGCAGGAGCGTCTTCGCTGCGCAGCGAAAAGTGGGGCAGACCGCGGATGCATGTATACAATGTATACATATAATTTTATAATAAGTAATTGAATTACCTGCAGCCCATAATTAAATAAAACCTTAGCACTGACAACATGACTGACATTGCTGCGTGCGATGTGAGTGGCTGCGAAGAGAAGAACATCGACCGCTTATTGCGCCTCCGTCCTCGATTTGAATCACATAAACGATCACTCTCAGACGGATTGCGACAACTGCCAGACCGGTCGCTGTCAATAAAGGCGCTACTAGGAGGCCGTCTCCGTCACTCATCGGCCCGTGAGGCAGTGAATTAAGGCGCCTTCGGGCTGTTGGAGCGCGACTTGCTTGCGCGCGCGTCATTGACTGCGTGACGCTGTCCGCCCACCCAGTGCACGCATCTTCCACGTCTTCCTTTCCTCTCACTCTTCTATCTATTCCCCCTATACCCCTCCCTGGAAACATAGGCAAATGAACAGCAATTGGGCACTACCCCAAGTTAAATTTAATGACATAATGCTCCGCAAGGGCACAACCACAAAGAAGACACACAAGTACACGCCACAGGTGCGGCTGTATATGAGTGTCTTCTTTGTGTTTGTTCCCTTGTGCTGCAATGTGTCAGTAAATAAGTGCCAGCTACACCAACAACGTGTCCTGCGGCGCAAATCGAACATTTGCTTGTGAAGCAGTGCCCCATTCCACAATTAACAGACGAAAAGCAACAAATTGATGCAAGAGAACGTTTTAAAAAGGGAGGATAAACAATACTTCCTTTCGCATTAGAATAATAAATAGATGAAGCGCTAGTGTACCGAATGTTGTTCCTTCCCGCACAAGTCGTACTACTACCTGAAAGGTACCTGTGTTTGTTCGTTCTTTTAAAGTGTATAGACTATTTTTTTTCCTTCGTAGTGCATCAGTCGCACCGCTACGTGTATTTGCAACGTGTGCTGAAGTGTCTGCGTTCGACGTAGTACTACCACATCTGCTGAGCGGGATCTCAGAAGGTTATTAGTCTTAGCGGCATTGTGCCGTCGTTGGCTGCACCACCAACAAGCGAACGAGGAAGCTGCTTGTGCAAGAGCCCTGCGATCGACGTTCACACCGACACAAGAAGTTTGCTTTCTTGTTAAGTACATATGTAGCACAACTTTCCTGCGGAACCAGAGAAACGACACTATTGGATAATGGTTTCAAACAGCAAAGATTTCATGGTGCCCAGAAACCTTGCTCGGCCAGGTATTCGTTTTATGGTCGTACGCTACGCGATCGTTTGCGTCTCGCCTTCCCGCGTGCAGCGATAAAAGCATAGCAGTGCCGTTTAAGACCTTGCGGCATCATTTCATTTTGGGTCTGCTCGTTTCGCTTTCCGAACGGAAAGCTCACGCACGTCAACCCGTACCCAAAACTGCTTTCTGGCTACGAATGAAAAGTAAGCAGAAAGCTTTCTGGCTCGCCTGACGAATTTGCAACATCCGCAGCGATTTTCCCGTTAAGGCAAATAAACAAGACTGCACAGAACTTGACGATTCTCGTGTCCCGTGTTCTTCGGGCACGTGATATGAGCCGCATTCGAGTGTTTGTGTCCGCGAAAAGAGAAAGCAGCATATGATTAGCGTGCACAGAAGCAGGGCTGCGCACGCGTCAATGCCTCACAAGATTTGTTTTTTCCTTCTTTTGCGCATAAAGTGTGGATAATTGAACAGCTAGAATTGGTGCGATGCTTGCATTCATCTAACAGAGCTGGTAGCCCCTTCAGCAACGCCGTTCATGAATACGAAAATTATTGTGCTCTCTATTCACTGCGAGGGAGCAAATAATAAAGTGTCTGTAAATGGCTACGCACACAATATAAAATATAATGCTTCTGATTCGTGCACACTGCACTTGCCCGCTAATTTGTTATGTTGCGGGTTGGTGTCCTTTGTCAGTGTGAAATGATGTTCGTACTTGCTTCGTGTCGAAGTCTTACCTAAATACGTAGGAGATCTTTTCCTGTGACTGCGTACAGCTTGTATAACATAGAAAATAACTTTATTGTACTCGTAAAAATCGTAGCAGGTTTTAAAAATTACGGGTTTTTTACGTGTCAAAACCACTTTCTGATTATGAGGCACGCCGTAGTGGAGGATTCCGGAAATTTCGACCACCTGGGTTTCTTTAACGGGCACCTAAATCTAAGTACACAGGTATTTTCGCATTTCGCCGCCATCGAAATGCCGCAGCCGTGGCCGGGATTCGATCCTGCGACCTCTTGCTCAGCAGCCCAACAGCATAGCCACTGAGCAGCCACGGAGGGTCAGTCGTAGCAAGTTAACAGCACACGACGATCGAGGTGACAAGGCAGGGTTAAAGTGCAGTACAATTATTGTTTGCGGTAGCGCGCGACACAAATAGGATAATCGCCTTAAAAAAAAAAAACTAGGTATAGCGTCAGAGCGGCATTATAGCGTATTAGAGGTCACCTAGCCTTGTTCTTACAGCGCCTCAAGCCGAAATAAAAGCTACATAATTAAGCAGATCTCGCAAAAAAAAAAAGCTTGGTCAACTGCACGACATGCGCTGTAACTGCAGTGAAGCAGACGACGCTTCAGCTCCGTTGAAGCAGACGGCGCCGCAGGGTGCTCTCGCTAAGCTATCTCATTGGTGCATTTCTGTCATCTGAAATGTGATTACATTAAAGTAGATACACTTATCGGCATCCATAGATGATATGACGGCTGCAGCGCGTTCGGAACCAGCCATTGCAGGCGGCTGGCAACCATAAGTGCGCAGTTCCCGCAGTCCAATAATAATAATAATAATAATAATAATAATAATAATAATAATAATAATAATAAAGACATGGTCGCTGCCCCTACAATCGCTGTTATATGTTTACAGGTTCCTGGAAGCTCAGTTCTTGCATGCGGCTAGTAGGGCAGTATAACACTACATATGTGGTGTACACTGTAGTACAGATAGCAAACTTAAGAGGAAGCTTTAGCTCGGGCCCAACTCCGACGCGGCCTATTCAAATACATGTAAAACGCAAAAACGTTTTTATGAGATAACCCCTGGACCTATTTTGATAAAATTTGTCGCATTTGAAAGAGAAAGTTAAATTCTAGTGACTGTTGGAAGCGGAATTCGATTTAGGGCTTGAATTTTCTTAAAATGATTTTCAAATATTTGACCGTTTGAAAGAAATAGAAGCACGAAGTTTACAAATTCATAGCTCTGCATCAAGAAACGATATCGCGGTTCTGTAAACAGCATCCATTAGATCATTCAAAGCGGACAAATCCGATATGTCATTTTACATATTACGTGAATTTGTTACGTTGGTTACAACGGTTTTGCAAAAGTTGTATTTCCCTATGATTAAATTTTTTTATATTCATGTGTAACATATCAATTTTGTCCGCTTTAGATGTACTATTAGATGCAATTCACAGAGTTGTATTATCATTTTTAGTGGTTAAGTTACAGAGTTGTAAACTTGATAGTTTCGTTTACTGAAAATTTCCGATTTTTGCCAATTTTTAATAAAAAATTGACAATCTAACTCAAAAATTCAAAACCAACAGTCACTAGATTTTAAGTTTGTCTTTTAAATGCAACAAACCTCGTCAAATTTGGTGCAGTGGTTGCCGAGAAAAACGAATTCTCCTTTTACATGTATTTAGATAGGAGCACTCGAGCTAAAGCTTCCTCTTAAATGCCGCACTGCTTGCCCTGTCTAAGGAAATACTCAGGTTTTTCCCGGATACCGCGCTCCGTAAACTTTGGCTGCTAACCGTTGTTGGCAATTTCTGTTTATTAGCCCGCGAGACATTCTTACTTTTCGCCTGCTGCCCATTTAGATAAACTAATGTAACTAGTAAGAAAATTTAGTTGAGCGTCCATGCGGCTTTCGTTATGTCTCTTCTTGTTCTAACTGCATAGCCTTGCCGAGCACCGCCGCATGTGCAAAATAGAATAGACTTTATTTGGGCAGCGCATTAAAAGTGGACTTGTAAAGTCGATTGACGCAAACGCAAGTTAATGCTTGACTAAACGTACGAGCCCCGGAATCCACCAAGAAAGAGGTACAACCCTCAGACCTTAGCAAAAAGAGGAAAAGAGGAATGCACTATAGATGAAAACAAAAAAAAAAGTGCTTAGTTATGAATACATTTCGCAGATGCACGAGGAGCAAAATGATTAGACGTCTAACCTGGCATAAACTTCGTGACACTCGGAAGATAACATTGATGTAACATCACAAAATCATTTAGTTTACAAATTTGTTTCTTGACTTTCTTTGTACTTTTTTCGCAGGTAGGCTTCACCTTTAAAAACACAACTTCTACATACACTAAGAACTTTAAAGGAGTGAAGAATAGGTGGTCATGCATTTGCCTTTTAAACTCATGCCCTCTGAACGAACGAACCGAATCACTTTGTTCAATAACGGATTCGCATCATCAGTGCTTCTTCAGATAAGATGACTGAACGTTACAAAATTGTGTCGCCATACTCTTCTGCGGTTCTTTTGTGCGGAGGATTTCCTGGCACCCGGCAAACGCAGCGCGCTTGCGGGTGTCGCTGACATCGCCTTCCGGTGACTGGACGCCCCATGACGCTGCTGTCGCGTTACCCCCCTTTTTTTTTTTTTGCGGAAACGAGCTCCCTCCGCGGGCGCTCATCACATGGCCAATGCACTCATTGGTCCTCTTGCCTAGACTCGGGCTTCAATCGTGTCAGGCCTGGCAGATATATTCGGGCCCATGCGTCGCTGATCGTATGAATCCCTGGAAAGGTGCCAACACTTTCCTCTCTGGAATTCGTTTTTCTTGTTTTAGGGTTCTTATTTTTTTCGCTTCAGCACCCGGGAGCGGAAGCGCACTCAGTTCCTATTTTCTTGCCGAAGCTTGAAATGTTTTTTCCGTCCCGGTTCATTAGTTGTCCCTCCTCTTCCAGCATTTTCTCGTTCTCCCCTGTCGCTTTCAGATGTTTGCCGTCAATATGGCGCCTAGTTCCTTTTTTCTTTCTTTCTTTCTTTCTTTGTTTTTGTTACAAAATTCTGTTTTCTGACTCGTTTGCAAACGGCGCAATTCCATTTGTTCACGTAGATGGCGTGAAGAAGCAAATTTTACTTGAGCGACAAAGTGAGATGTCCAGGTGGCTGATTTAAAAGCTCCGATAATTACCGTTTCAAATATTCGCATTAAGGCACTTGTTCCAAGAGACATTTAAGCCGATTCTTAGTAATGTAAAGTCATGCTTCCTCTGTACAAATTGTAAGAGTAGCGTCAGTTTCTGGATACATTCTCGCAATGTTTGCTGCAACATGAGTTAGCGTTTCAACGAACAATTTGCCAAAAAGCGTGCGCCAAGCAGTTCGTGATGATCGCAATCATAAAAAAATTCCAAATGCCGGACGCTAAAGAAATTCATATATTCACGCCAAGCAGCATAAGATCTTGACATCACTGACATTTCCGGTTGTGACGTAACTTATTATTGTTTTTGTTTTGCTTGCTGTTAGTTTTTACCCCGGTACGTATAAAGACGGCGGCGGTTGCAACAAGCATTCATTTTCTTGACATGCAGGCTTCTATGGAAGCTTCGCTACCAGTTTATATGTACCTTGCAAGTTACGTGAATAAACCTGCATATTCAGTGACCTGAAAGCGCAATGGCAGCGCCAGACATATAGCCCTGCGTATAAAACGCGCTTAAAGACGACCACCCATACTACGGCGAGTTCATCTGGCGGACCCGATAAAATGTTCCTGCCGAATTTAACGTGCCGCCCTGAAGCGGCTCTTTTCTCCCTGAAAGGGAACGTCAATCACACCGCTGTTGCACAGCTCGGAGGGCTCCTGGTGCAGCGATGTTCGCTCCAGCTTCCCAATTATGTCAGCCAGTACTCGAGCTTTCTTTAACTTTGATGATAGGACTCGGCGATCGAACTGTGCCTAAAGGTGGGGTGCGTTTATATCGGTGTTTTGACCCTCGCCTTATGTCTATTACTGTTCAATCGAAGCAAAATTCCACTGGCAGGCTCCAGAAATCCACGTAAAGGAAGTTTACAAAGTGGAGAGCAAAAAAAAAAAGACAGAAAGCATAAACCTTCCGATTTTTGATTATATGGACAGCTCTTTCTATACAGAAATTCCGCATTCGTTCATATATCTTGGCCGTAAGTCGTTCTCGTGTACTTAAATACAAGACACAGGGTGAGGATTGTCATCGCGCCATCATCTCGACGTAAAACGAAATACACATTCTTACCAGCAGTTAAATCTTAGGTGTTATGTTACGCTGAATTGAGCAGTGTTTCAATAAGAAGTAAATTGGGAAGAGCTACCAGACTGAAACTATCTTCTTTTAGGTCTTTATCAGGCGGCCCATCTTTGTCCATATACAACCTGACCGTTTTAAGGACACGGACACCAACCGGTGTTCAATTCGGGACCTCCCAGCACAGACACAGACGCTCCATTAAAATGCATGACCGGTGCACTGATGAGGTGCGTGCACTAACTGTCGCAGCGCGCGCGGTTTCACGACGTCATCATAAATAAACCAGCGCTGATGCTACAGAAGTTAGACCATGGCTCTTTACCTGCAAGCGCTCTTTGCGCCTAAACTAACCTGAGCATTGTCAACCTAACTATGACTGAGCCAGAACCGCTAACTCTCACTCTTATCGCTACTTGAAGCTTTTGTACTCGAACCGCGCGAGTCTGTCTTCTTCTTTTTTTTTTCATCTTTCCTCAGCTCGCTTGCGTGTTCCCCAGAGGGTGGCTTACTTCTTCTAGAACATCGAGAAAGCCGAGGAAGCATTTTAGTGCTCCACCTCGCAATCACGCGTCTTTTAGGGGCAATTTTCGCGAAGAGCAACACTCGCACTTTTCGTCTATTTTGCTCGCGTACTGCAAGCCCGAAAGTTGAGACGGACATTTTCTGTTTTTTCCCTTTTTCAGGAAGTAGTAAAAAAAAAAAATAAGTCCTGGCCCGCAGGCGTTCGCAATATACGGGGTCTTAACCCGCGGCGCGAAGACAGATGCCAGCGAGGATTTACGAGCCCCGAGTTTGCGTTTACTGCGCCCTCGGGGCTTTGGCTGCGCGAGGGTGTTCGTGCGTTCGGCGAAACCGCGCCGTAACTCAAGCGTCGTTGTCAAGCGCGCGCTTTTTTCACCGAGAGTTCCCACGGAGCGTCAGCGCGTTCCTCGGCGGAAACTTCAGTGCGGCACAAAAAGCGGGAGGTAAACTTTGTTCGCGTGTAGTGTGGCGTAGGTGCTTCTGGCCTCCGAGACAGCAATGCGGCCTTCCCATTAGCCGAGTTGCTCGATCGTCGTGTAACCCCTAACGGTGAACGCGACGGCGAAGTTTACGCGGTAAAGGAAATTTGTGGAATGCGTTGGCACGCTTTAATGGAAAAATACGTTTTGGCATTTTCACTTTCTCTGTTATATAGAGCTTTACAAAATCTTGTACCCTCTGGTGGCTCTTCCTCAATCCCGACAATAATGGTCATCAATCTTGATCGTGGTTTCTTTTTCCTGGCGCTCCGAGCCGGATACCTTCCTGTCTGAAACGGTACGCCACGCTGTCGTATACTGTAATGCAACTTGAAAGCGCCGGATGCACAGCGTTACAGTAAGGAAGTCCGTGCAAGATATATCTGGCACTTACTATTTGAAGACGAGATAAACCACAAGGGCTCCGATTTTTTTTTTTTCTATATAGTGTACTATCTGTTTCCCAAACAGAGAGCGTAAACACAAATATAAAAAGGTAAACAGTGACCGAGCCTAGCAGTTGCGTTAACCGTGCGGTTACAGTATCAAAAATGCATGGAGCTTCCTATAGTATACACCGTAAGCAGTGCCAGCCTAAATGTTCCGCATTGCAAAGGAGAACCGTAGCTTCATAGAGCGTGTCCAGAGGAAGTCAGCGCGTTTCTCCGCTGAAGCTTTTATGCCGGTACCTGCGTGAAGGATGTCTGCAGAACGGATACCAAGAGCTGAAGATACACTTCTCTGACACCTGTGGCTCGGCGTGGGGTTCGCGAACGCCGATTCCTTGCGCACTGAAATGACTGACAGCCTTGCTCACGTGCAACTGCGGTTGGGAGGAGACGATGAGGCATCTCCTCCGTGACTGTTCCCGTTACCCTGTGGCAATATAGTAAGTGCTGTCGACCGCGTATGAAAAGCTGGACGCTCGCTCGCTTGACGGAGAAAAGAAGATAGGGCACTGGGCTCCGGGAGCAAGTTTGGCACTGAAGGCTTTAAATGGGTCGCTCCGACACTTAAGGACGTGAACTCTGTGAGAGACTATAAGAACTTTAAATTGTGGGGTTTTGCGTGCCAAAACCACTTTCTGATTATGAGGCAGGCCGTAGTGGAGGACTCCGGTAATTTCGACCACCTGGGGTTCTTTAACGTGCACCTAAATCTAAGTACACGGGTGTTTTCGCATTTCGTCCCCATCGAAAGGCGTCCGCCATGGCCGGGATTCGATCCCGCGACCTCGTGCTCAGCAGCCCAACACCTTAGCCACTGAGCAACCACGGCGGCTAGACTATAAGAATTTTAGCACCTATAGTGGGCGCACGTATTTTTTTCTATCTATTCTGTGCCTTTTTTTTTCTTTTGTAAGACATTTTATTGAGTTGATGCTTTTGCAAGCATACATAGGATAGCCAGCCGGTAACTACACTGGCTTGCCTTCCTGCTTTCTCCTTCTTTATCCCTCTCCTTCTTCGTGTGACGTTAGCGCACTTGTTGCCTCTGGGGCCATTCTGGAGGCAGTGCTACGTCGCAGCCCCCGCAAGCCACACAACCTTAACCAATAACTCAGCAGGTCTACCTCGAAGCTGTCGCTTGACAGAGATTTACCCCGACAGTCCTCCACCGAATGACGTCTACCCAATATATATTTAGTAAGTGGATGTTTTGGTTGGCATATCCACATCTACCGGAATGAGGCAGGAGCACAAATGCTTAATTGTGCCCGGGGCCACGATTTCGTGAACGCAGAGCCGCCGATACGTCTTATGGTTATAACCCCGTAACGAGGCGCACAATTTTAATTCACGATCGTAAACTACCGCGATTCGTGCGAAAGTGAAGACGCGCGCCCAGCTTAGTCGCATCGAGCTATAGCAACTTGCCGATGTCATCCATCTCGGCTCGTACAATTGCGTTTGCATTTGCACTCCCATTTGGCGGGACCGGCTTTGTTAGCGTTGCGTAGTGGCGATAGCGTCGCGCTAATAACCCTGAGGGCGAGGCACGGTGGCGGCTGCGTTTCAATGGGGGTGAAATGCAGAAACGCCCTTGCGCCTTGCACTGGACGCACGTTAAAGTGGTTCCAAGCAGTCAAAATTATTCCGGAGTCCCTCACTACGGCGTGCCTCATAATCGAATCGTGCTTCCGGCACGTAATACTCTGGGTATATTTCCGCGGACCTATCATGTCCGCTTAGGTGAAATCTTCCTTTGCTAAATAAATATGGCGCGTTTACGCGTCAGGTAAATAACTCGCCGAGGTTGCTCAGTGCTTTGGTGCTCTACTGTTGAGCGCTAGGTAGCTGCTTCGACTGTTCACAACGGCGATCGCATTTCCACTGAGGAGAAATGGTCGCCCATATAAATTCTAACGCATGTTAAAGAGCCCAAATGCCTCTACCGCAGCGTCTCTCAAAGCAGTAGTGTTGTGTCGGGACGTTAAACTGACACTAAAGCGAAAGAAATTCAAGCAGAGGTAATCTACTGTTACTAAGCAAGTGTGCGGATAGTCTAAACGCGTCTCGTTTTAAGTGTTACACAGCATCCGGGCTTCTCTCCCGCGCTTCCTTATGGACACACGACGCCGTCATCCGACACCGCCTCCAAGTCCGCGAATACTCGATGACTCAAGTTGACGTAACAGCGGTTCATTCAAAAGTGCCGCAGGCGCAGTGGCCCATGGCTACCATAATGGCGCACATTTTTAAACTGGGGTAGCTTTGTGATGAGCCAATACTTTGGTTTGATAATTGAAAAAAACAAACTGGAAATAACCATTGTAATGTCTGCACTAAACTTCGGAATGCTTATTTAAATAATTACCAACCTTTCGCTAATTAACTGATTGGATTTTCGTTTCACGACCCATGCTGTAGGTCTGTAACTGAAGTCTGGCGTAAGTAAAGTGGTATCTACCTTGAAAGAATTTCTGATACATATTTGAGCAGCAGTAATGTACTGCTTACTGTACGGTAATCTTGTAAAATATTCCCGCATTTCATTTACAATCCCTACGACATATCGCGTATACGGCTTTACTGTCCTCATTGGGCTCCATTGTCTAGAAGAAAAAAACATTGAAAAACGGGCAAGAAAGTGTGCCTGCATCACAACATGCTTGCTCCTTTGAGTTATTGCCCGCAGAAAGAGCGAAATAAAAAACAATGATCTTAGCACGGCCGCCAGGCCTTCTTCTCGTATTAAAGGATTAAAGAACGCATGTGTACAACTAGACAAAATGTAATCGATTCAGTAGACTTCACTCTAGAGCTTCTTTTTCTCGTCTTCCTTCAGCAACGTTCCGTAGTGATTATTCGGCGTGTCTGCTGGTCGGCCCGAATTATCCCTTATTGAAACAAGGAGAGAACATCAATTGAGCACCGCACCTCATCGAGGTCCGCCGCTTCGTACAACTGTTCATCATCAAATTAATTGATTATCGTGCAAGCGCGTGCGGTTCCAATCCCATTAGACGAAATGGCACGGCGCTCACGCTGTTGTTAGCTTGCTCCAGGTGATTTCCTTTTTCTTTTTTTGCAAGACTTGATTTTTTTAACGTAATCTTGCCATTCTCTCTCTCCGTATCCCATACTGCTTCGTCTTCTTAGGTAGACAGGGCCACGCCATTGTCTCATTTATTCTTCGCTGATTCCGTGCAGGGCGATGCATTCCGGCTGGAAAACCAATTTTCCGGCTCCTCGAACCGGAAGCTGGAGGACGGAATCCGCGGGGCTAGTTCTTGCTTGCAGGTATATGAAAAAAAAAAAACGAAATCAAGAAATTGAATAAAAAGTACTTCGTTTCTAAAAAATTACAACCACGAGCAGTAACCAAAAAAAAAATACAAAGAGAAAGAGGGGGATAAGTACAGAAAGAAAGATCCATTACGCTGACGACTTTCAACATACGCACATTGTCATCGTCAGCTCACAAAGAAGCCTCAGCGGAGCCCCCGACCAGTTTAGAACGGTAAGTTAAGAAAGTGAAATAACAAAAAAAATAGCTTGCATGGGTGTTCCCTCATAGCGTGCAGACATGTGATTTCTTGCTCTACATCAGCATGCAGCACTCGATGCTCAATCGATTCAATCGGGCGTGGTGGCGAAGCGGGGACGCAGTCCGCGCTGTTGTCCACTCCTTGCAAGCTCCACCACCCGCAGTTATTCGAGTGGCGGAAGCGAGAGGTAGCGGCGCGAATACAACTGGTCTACCAGAAAAGAAAAGAAAACGATATGTGTGCTGAAAGTTTTTTTTTCTTTTTTTGCTGAAGAGGACGGGCATTCAGAGGCAAAGAAACGAACAAGCATCACCTTTGTTGAAATATAGGGTTCCTTCCGAAGAGGAAGCTACAAAGTTGCGATGGTGTCTTGAAATCCAAAAATAATTTTCGTTTCTTATTTCTCGCTTGACAGGCAGAATTCAAGCAAAAAACAACACAATTCCTGCGCCACCGCAGCTGTACAGAATTAAGACAAATAAAGAGAAATGAATGAAGTCTGGCAGCGCTTCAAAGATATCGTCGCACTTCAAACGCTAAAGGGACTGACAACCGATATTTAAAGACCCAGTTTTTTTATAGCGCAACGAGGAGCTCCTCCTCGGTAGTGTTACCACCTGCGGCGGTTACTTGCAAAAGTGTGTGGATATATTTTAAACAGAATTTTTCGATGTGAACAGCTGCTAAAGAAAGAGAGTGTCTTTCCTCCAGCGACGCTGAGAGGTGAGAGTGATGCTGGTAACCCGCCTCGCAAATTGATAAAGCCGCCCATCATTCTGCTTTCACACATACAGAGAGAGAGAGAGAGAGAGAGAGAGAGAGAGGGAGGGAGGGAGGGAGGGAGGGAGGGATATAAGGAAGGCAGGGATGGTAACCAGTCAAGAGTGGTTGGCCAGCCTACGCTGTGGCAAGGGACAAGGGGAAGAGAGAGTAGGGAGAAAGAGAGGGTATAGAGACGTGTACGGACAGTACTTCAGTTAAAGCCGCTCTCGCAAACCAGACTTTCTGAGAAAGCACAAAAGTGCCTTCACTGCCTTCTCAGCCGGTGATCGGTGGGGACGGTGCTCTAGTACTGTCTGTTCACTCAGAGGACGATGATCTGGTTTCCTCATTCTGTTGGACAAAGATTTTCCGTGTGCTTGAAATTGAGGGCAGTGGCCCAATAAGTGGTCAATGTTCTCTATGCATCCGCAAACATCACATGCAGGACTATCAGCCATTCAGATTAGAGCTGAGTAAGCTTTCGGGAAGGCAACTCCGAGCTGCTTTCTCAGGAATGCAACAGTGATCTTGACGTACATTTTGACCACCGATTTCGATAATTAAAGTATCGTACAATATGTTTGCGTAGTTGTAGAGACCTTTCTGATATTTCTACCGCGTTTGTCACAATGTACAGGCATACGTCATGGCTGCCCGGCCGCCGACGTCGTTAATCTGTCGATAAATGAGCGAAGCCATTTCATTGAAAACGTCAAGCGAAGGCAGTGTCACTCAGTGGAAACGAAGGATTATCTGCACATTGTAAGTTAGACCAACTTTAGGATAGAAATAGTCTACTGCACTTCAGCGCTAATAAAAAGAAGAACCGTGCACACTAGTAGAAGGTCACCTGATAGGTCCTTTATGCATCTTCATGTTTTTGCCGCGAGGTATGCCGAAGGTCATTTTTCTCGACATTAAGTGAAGAATTCGAAAACATAAATCAACGTTTATAGAGAAAACAGGGCTCACTTTAGCAAATACGATAGGCAATCTTTGTATCAGCTGGGTTATCTCGATTGATGTTCTGAGCGGTTGT
Source organism: Dermacentor variabilis (assembly GCF_050947875.1). Classification (NCBI taxonomy): domain Eukaryota; kingdom Metazoa; phylum Arthropoda; class Arachnida; order Ixodida; family Ixodidae; genus Dermacentor; species Dermacentor variabilis. The sequence continues at coordinate 5,688,087 of NW_027460335.1, forward strand.
CTGTCCCTCTAAGATAATAGAAAAAGGGGCGTCATCCAGCGCTCATGTGGAGGCTTCTGAACAACAGCCTAACGCTAACATAAGGGTAGGAGCACTTTGTAAATAAGAGTGGTAGGTGTCAGTACTTCAATTATGGGGAATTAGACAATATTTCGGAAAAATTATAGGGAACAAAATTAGACAGATTATCTCTAAGAAAGCTTGCGTAGAATACAGTTGAATTTACTTTGTAAATTCATAGATTGATTGATTGATTGATTGATTGATTGATTGATTGATTGATTGATTGATTGATTGATTGATTGATTGATTGATTGATTGATTGATTGATTGATTGATCGATCGATCGATCGATCGATCGATCGGTCGGTCGGTAGGTTGAATAATATTTATTTATTTTCTTAGTTATTTACCCGCCATGGTGGCTATAGCGGTTATTGCGTTGCGCTGCTAAACCCGAGGTCGCGGGATCGAATCCCGGCCGCAGCGGACGCATTTCGATGTGGGGCGAAGTGCAAGAACGCCCGTGTCTCATGCCTTATGGGGCACAATATAGATTCCCAGGTGGTGAAAACGAATCCGGCGTCGCTCACTACGGTGTGCCTCTTAATCAGAGCGTGGTTTTGCAGCGTGAAATTCGAGTATTTAATAAATCTTATTTGATTACGTTGTTTTTTATTTATTTAATTTCACGACCCTATGCAAGACACGGGCATGACCGTTATGTAGTGTAAGTCTCCGGATTGTCACCAAGCACGGTTTTCTGGTACACAGCTACTTTTCTTTACGCAAGCGCTTTTCCGCTCCATTGCTGCCTGACGAAAAGGCGGCCACTATAGGCACATGAACCCGAGAGCTTTTGCTTAGCCGCTGAACACCGTAAGCACAGAGCCACCATGGCACCCTGTTTTTGCTGTCCTGCTGTGTTCATGGGACTTATCGTACCATAAATTATACATAGCGCCCTTGATAATGGTTGAACCAGTACATCTGGCTTAATTTAACCCGTCCATGTGATGAAATAGGTTGTAGCGGATCACGAACCAAGAACCGCCGCCGCTGTTCTCTTTTTGAAAGCATGCGTAGCCAGAGTGCAGAGCAATACTGGCTTTAATCAGTAATCCCCGAATTACGGCAGCAAAGCAGGTCATGACAACGTAAACGGCACTCCCCCGCAAGTGCATGTCTAAAGTTTTGCTTATTAGGGGGAACCAACGTGAAAAATACTTAGTTTTCTTTATACTGTTTTCCTCCGTTGGGGGCACTACGCCAACTGATTCAAATGTAAGCCTCGAACTGATTTATGCACATGGTGTTGGCGACGTGGTTTGGATGAAGTAATCAAGGTTATTCTTTTTTCGTTATTTACGGCATGTGGAACTTTCCTATTACTAGTAAACTTTAGTAATTGCAGTCAGCAGACACAAAGGATTAAATTAAGATAACATCTGGGTTTCTGCACGTACGATAAGCATGATCCCATTATTGAGCAGATTGTAGTGAGGGTGTGCTAGAGTCGCTGGAAAAAATTTCAGAGTACCGCAAAAGTCGGGATTTGACTGGCAACACTGAGCGGCCACCGCCATATACCTTCCAAGCCGACCGCGTGTCGCGGGAAGGCCGCCGTGTTGGAAGAACTTGATATTCGGGGACACATCGGGTTGAGTCTTTACTGAAGCACAAATACTTTGTACCCGGAGATATTGGTTGCTAAGAACGAAAATAAAATGTTATTTTGTGCGAAGTAATGCAGCCGGTGGTTGTTTTGCACGCCGATAGCGTTAACTGCTGGAACTGTGCTACGATTGTGGGCAACAGCTCAGCGCTGCTATCGGGAGCTTATGCAGGCGTTTCTTTTTTTTTTTTTTTCCTTCCTTGGAGCGAGCTACGAAGGAAACATTTCGTCGCTTCGAGCCGGAATGAGGTAAGCTTGTGCTTTTGGGCATGAAGATCGTGGACCGCCGCTGGCTTCGCTAGATCTATTGAATGTTTCCAAGCAGGACGAAACTAACATCTGACAGTGTCACAGGCACGTACGTTCATTGTATAATTTCACAAGCTAAATCGGATACATTTAATTTAGCTTGTAAACGGATACCGCGCGTTCTCGATTCTGCCGGGCGACTTCGCCCGCCGTATACGCACGACACACTGCGACTGCCGTGTGCGCACCGGTGCTTGGCCGTGATCGTAAGACGATCTGTGCACAGCAGGCGTAAAAACCAACTTCGATGACCATTTTGCGCACTAAATCTTGTGGAAGGCCAATATGAGCCATTTGCGTAATTACAGCAACGTATATGTACTTCTGTACACTGATAATGAGCGAGAGTTTGCTACATGGCGATTTACGAACGCGGCTGTCTAGTGCGTTCATGAGCGGCTACTCTTCTCAACTTATTATGACTGTTTTCTTAGACTGCCAAGATTTGCTGCCTGTGTAAAAAAAAAAAAAAAAGCAGAAACGCCCGCTGGTGACGCAGCATTTTTTTTCCTAAGTTACATAGGCGATGTATAAAATCCTTGTGCTTTTAGAGCGGTTTATGTAACGTGCGTAGTGACAGAGTGAAACTAAAGCTACTGGGTGTTCTGTTGTTTTGTATTTCTCGTTATGCATCAAGCACAACATTATTTGGGTATGCACTGTAGCATTTCAACATAAAACATGATATGTATGCTGACTTCAGTTCATTGCATGTGCTCGGCTTACAAGCTCAAAATTTGAAGCACGTGTTGTGAATATCACCTGGGCATTGGTTTCAAGCTCGAAATACGTACGTAGAAATGAGCAAAGGATAACTGTAAAAAAGGAAGTATCATGGGCCTCGTATTGACCATGTTTTTATTGACTGCGATCGTCACGATCTGCGAAAAACAAGTGCCATATGGGTCGAGTGACTCGAGGCGAGAGCGCGCTCACGTGCGCGGAGAAATCATGCGAGTACCCGGTGCACGTGAGGACGCGAAATTCTCGCGCGACAAGTGTGCCTTCGCGTGCCACGAGCACGGAATAACCGCGTGTGTTGAGCAAACAACGCGTACGCGTGTACCCGCGTCAAGCGTGCAAGACGCGAACGATCCCTGCAATGAACTCCTATTTTAGTAGCATCGCTAACAACGCGTGCACTTCGCTTAAATATCTTCTAAAACAGTGCCGAAAAGCACAAGCAAGGTGTACTTATACCTCGCACACGCGGGCGTTTTTTGTAGGCTTGAAGTTCTCCCGACCGATTTTGTGTAACCACGCAGACCGACGCTCTCGGTCATTTTTCCCGGTCAGAATCCAGAAAAAAGTCTTTCCAGACTCAGTTCGGTTGCTGCATCTGAAGGCGCAGCAGCCAGGCATGACTTCCTTGCAGTCAAATGCGAGCGCGACAATCGGAACACAAGAAACGTTGGGAACCTGCGCTGCCTGCGCTCTAACTTAGCCGGCCCGCCCGGCGCTTGGAAGGTATATGGCACCCCAAGGCCACGTGGTACGGTTGGGCCAAAGAACGCGTCGGCGGCGCGGGGAAAACGAATGCGGTGCTCTCAGATTTTTTCCAGTGACTCTAAGGGTCTGCCGCTTTTTCTACCACCTGGCGGAATTTAAGTGCACCAAATGCGTGGTTACACGGGCGCTCTTGCATTCCACGGCCACCGAAATGCGGCCTGCGCAGCCGAGAATGTAATTCGCGGCCTCGTACTTTGGAGCGCAACACCACATCCCCTCGGCCACCACGGAGGATGATGCAAAGGGTGCAGTTGCACATAGTAGCTCTCGGTACATAGAACAGAGAGAGAGAACGTGAGAGACAGGAAAAACCATATAAGTTGGCCTGAGCTAAGAGCCCTCTAGCCTTTCCCTCTTTTTAGACTTAGACGAGCAGAAGGAGGGATTTATAAGGGGTTACGAAGAAGACAGGAAGTATAGGAGGCGGGTTTAACACGCATTCGTGTCGAGAACATCCCTTTATCCCCCACGAATCGAAAGCCATGCTGCACAGAAATTGAACGAGAGCAACGATTGTTCGCTTTGTTGGTAAAATGGTTTTCAATGATCCGGTAAGACTTTTTGAGTCAATTGCTTGTTTGCAAAACGAAAGGAAATGGAAAAAAAAATATATCGAATTTTCTTGTGGTATGCATGTCTTAAGTAAGATATCGAGCAAGACAATGCACAGCTGTTACCGACATTTCGGTTTTCTTCACACAGCGTGAAACACTCATCCCGAACTGTCCAGTAGACCGGGAAAGAAAAACACTTCAAAAACCTCGGGTATTTGCGATTTGTCGTGCCGCGGACTGCTCGAGACGCCGAGTGTTCCCCACTGTTTATTGGCTGAAAACAGCGCCGCGGGCAGTCCATGGCAGTCCGGGAATACAAATTGAAGACAAGAAGCATAAATCGCACCGCATTAGAGGCAATAATGATGAGCGAATGCACAATAGAGGCGTTAACTTCCAGGCAACGTTTTAGTAAAGAAGCGTAGCACTATAGTACAAGCACATGATAGGCATTAGGTATGAAATTGTTGATACAGCACCAAAATGACTTGATCATATGTGTCTTTTTGTGAATTTTGAATTGGTCACCTTGTCCTTATGTAAACAATGAGACACCCATTGCCGGTCATGGATTTGGACTTTAGTACAACGTTCCTTCAATCAAACCTTAGTTGGAAGTTATTCCTGTTCTTCGCATTCTGTCTTCATCCTTGTCTCTGTTGTGCTATGATTTTTTATGCGAAAGCATTAAATGGCCCATTGAGCGAAAAAAGAGGCGTCTGTAGCCGCGAAACAACACCTAAATTCCCCATTGGCTGCAATGGAGCAGAGCGAGGGAAAGGGAACGTCAGCTGCACTGCTGGCGCGCCAGGTGTTGCGTCAGGGGAGAGGGCATCGCCGAGACGCCATCTCACCCTCACTTTCGTGAGCACGTTCCTTGTGCGCTCAAGCTCTCGCCTGCGTTCTAACCTCGCCTCGGTAATCGTTATAAATAAATAAATGTATAAAAAAAAATGAAATAAGTTCGAACGCAAAAACGCTGATGGTAGTGACTTTCGAACCTGCGACCGCACGCTCAGGAGCCGAGTGTCTTACCCACTGGGCTAAACCAGCGCTTCCCAGATTGCAGGTCTGAACACTCTTCGTCGTGATGTCATGTTACTTGGACCGAAATTTCCATAGCCAAGCCCGGCGTGACGAAAGTGCTGACGTTAAAATTACCGCGGCTTACTCGGGAGAGTCCCCATTAGGTTATTTGGCACTTGGGCAGTGTAGCATGACGTCCCGGATCGATATGCATAGTCCTTGTGCAATCTAGAAGGCGTTGGCCAAGCGTCTCAACGTGCTCGCTTGGCCGCTAACAGTTCGTAACTCAAAGGACCACTCAGCGGCGTTTAAGTGCACATTAATACTTTCGCATTTATAACTGCGAAGGCGGGCTTGAGTGTCCCCGGATTGTTGTTCGTCGTTATGAGCTAGCTAGCCCCAAAACGTTTTGCTAAGTCTAAGATACCCTCATTGTAACATTATGATCTTATCTCTTTTTTTTTTACTTTTCTTTTACTCATCTTATGTAGCTTTGCTTTAAGTGAAGGGCGTCCTCTCGAACTTCGGTTGCTTTTATTAGTACCACCTAGTAGTTAACCAGGCAAGCAAAGAAAAAAAAGCAAGAAGAATCACTGAAGCTAGGCTCAGGGAAGTGTCCGATCGACCCCAGTCATTATTCCTGCCCCGGTTGTCCACCGAAATGGGCCGGCGTGATCCATCGGCGCTTTCTTCCTCCCGGCAGCGGGATCCACCGGGTGCTGTACAGGGCTGGCCATCATAAAGCACGCGTACAGGCAGGACTGAGCGAGAGACCTCGGTGGCGAGCTTTACGACCGCAACCTCCGGTGGCGCTCAGTGCGACAAGCAGGGGTGGCGCCTTCGCGGAGAAGCGGGATAACAGGCGCGATAACGCTGGTCCACAAGAGTGCTCGTAAATTGCGGCCGCGACGCATGTATATTGGCGTCCTCTCGGGGACGGTGATTCCACCGTGTTTCCACCTCTCGAATAGCCGCTCGCTCTCTACACCGCGCGCGATTCCTCGTGTCTGGTAGCGACCTCTAGGGTTGCCGTTCAGCGGTTCACTTTGAGTACGCGCATCCGTATGTCGGTTGCGGCGGTGGGAGATCGTGGCGGAGGAGATCCTGGAGCTGGTCGGCGGATTGTTGAAAGAAGAAGGACTGGCTGACTTACAAGGGCTAAACACTGCTAATTTAAACAGATCACAGCGCTACCCGCCACGGCGGTCTGGTCGCACTGGTGCTCCACTGCTCATCGAAAGGCAGAGAGTTCGATTCCTGGACGCGGCGAGAGCATTTCGGCTGAGGGAGACTGTGGGCGCGGCCCGCGGATTTCAATTCACGCTACCACCTCCCCCCCCCCCTCCTTAGGTTAAATAAAGATGAGGTTAAAATAAATCCAGATTCCTCCACTATGGCATCACTCGCCTCATACATATTGCCTTGGGAACTTGAGCCCCGTGTTCTTTGGGAGCAGTACGAGGTTTGCTTGTGCTCTTCTCTCTTTTTCTCTGCGTCTCTTTCTCCCTGCAGGTCTTTTTCTCTTTTTATCCCCCTACTCCTTCCCCCCGTGCATGGTGGCCAATCGTAACTACCTCTGGTTAACCTCCCTGTCTTCTTCATTTACAATTTCCCTCTCTCTCTCTCTCTATCTCTCTATTTCTTTTTTTTTTGCAACTCCGTGACAGCTGATAAAGCTCTCATATGGATCTGCAGCTACAACCAGGTGTGTATGGGTCCCCTCATATATAGAGAAAACTATGGGCAACATGTTACATTACTGTGACACGTGAAGGGGAAAGCATGCTGCACACATGGTAATGCATTGAGTTATACCATCGGAGGGATCAGGCTTCGTGCAAGACATAACGAGCCGGAGTGAGAAGTAAACGTGTGCATCTGTAGATCTACCTCCTTAACGACCCATGCGAGCCCCTAACGCACTGCCTAATGGTTTCGTTGTTTCTTTCGTTCTCTCTTTCTTTCTGTGTGCTTTCGTTCGCTCGTCCATTCTTTCGTTCTTCCTTTCTTTGTACTTTTTTCTTTGTTCTTTCGTTCTTTTGTTTTTTTCGTTCTTTCGTTCTTTTTGTTCTTTCCTTTCTTCATTGATATGCAGCCATTGAATCTTTGTTTGCTTACGTGGGTATCAGCCGTTCCTGATGATGATTTTCTTTGCATTACTGATTTTTTTCGTCACTGGACTAGACGCGGCCTTTTTCGGGCATGAGTCATTGCAACGAGCCACTTAAGGCTTTCGCTTTAAAAGTTTAATGCAGAGACGCTAGCCTCAGGTGCATTCCCCTAGCCAGCTACTCCGCGTCAGAGCAAAAGGGAAAAAGAAGGGTCTATAAGTATGACCAAAGAAGGAAGACGCGAAAACAAAAAAGGCTAGTCAAAGCCTAGTGTCCTGACCCGTACGTTTTAAACGTGAAGTAAAGCCTCGATGGCCTGGAAACTAGATTTAACGTCACGCCACGGGCCTCACGTTATTTGTCAACGCTAGCCAGCTGCAATAACCAGTACTTGAAAGGTACACAGCGACAGTGATTAATATTCTTGCCACATGTAGTGCTGTTATCAGACGTGGGCCTGGACGCCCTTCCCCTAGCTACTTGGGCCCGTATTAAAGGAAAGAAGATCTTATGCTAAATATACCTATAAGAGCGAATTTCCGCTAATCTTGATGCTGGCTATATTAATAGTGAAGTATGCAAACCAATAGAAAAAAAGAGCGCTTACGAACGAAGAGTTTTGTGAATTTGGCCCCTGACATTTATGAAAACTGCCTAGTTTGACTCGGTCGCGGATAGCCGGATAAACTTCTTTCGCTGAAATACATTCTTGCCCGCCACCCTTCCTACCCTTCACGTTTTCTTCAGTTCACAATCACAAACAACACAAAATCTATAAAAATTTTTGTTGCTATAGGCCGCTATTCAACCATCCGAATCCTTCTATTCTAACCAACTAGTTACGATGCGAAGAAACAGCGTTCATACGTTCTGTAGGTTTCAAGCAGTATGCACTTCACGGCGGACGACGTGTACCCTTCCTTTCTTTCTTTCTTTTTCCTTTCTTTCTTTCTTTCTTTCTTTCTTTCTTTCTTTCTTTCTTTTTTTTTCTTCGCGGGGTGGGGGTGGAGTGTGTGTGCTTACTCTTTGCATTTCAGCCCACTCTGGGCGCGCTGATTGGCTGCATAAAATATGCACGTCCTTCCGGCGGGTCGCCCAAAAAAGCGGACCGCCACTATAGTACCACTATTATGGCGCGAGCGTCGTAAATAGGAATTACCGAGCGCGCGCCGGCGTAGTCGCGTATCTTTCCCGACAGCTCGTCAATATTTATAACACCGCCGACGCGTAGCCACGAACAGCGTGGAGTGGACAGCGCACGGCAGTATGCGCTGTGACCGGCCCGTGGCTTTGATGACCGCTGCATCTCGGAAATATACTGTGGTCACCGTTAACGGTACCATACGCAGATGTTCATGTGTCGCTAGTATTCGTTTCCCTTTTCGTAGTTGCCGTTTTATCTGAAAGTTCATCGGTACTGTTTGCTTTTGTAAAACGCTCAAGACACGTCAAATCATTCCTTCGAGGCGCCTAGCAAGATGGCCAGACAGAGAGAGAGAGAGAGAAAACAAGAGTAGGAAAGGCAGGGAGGTCAACCAGAACAGCATCGCGTTTGCTACCCTACACTGGGGGTGGGGGAAAGGGGAATAGAAAGAGGAAGAAAGGGAGAGAGTAAGCACTTATAGCGTCCTCGATCACCTTGCCCCGGGGTTGCCCCGAAACCAGAATGGTGCGCCTTGCACCGCCGTGGTGGCGCACTGCGGAGGGTCAACATCGAGGACAAAACTGCACCCATTGCAGGGTGCTTGCATGCAGCGCTACTTTGCCCCTGGCGCGCAAGACGTGCGCGAACACGCGCGCGCGCACATTTTGTTGTTTGCAGGTGCTGAGCATCTGCGGCAAGCGCTCGAACCTTGTCAAACTGCGTGCTCCGACATACCTGGTTGCAAGCAAACACCAATGGATATTATAATTAATCCTGACGAGCCATTCCTGACGACCCTTTCAACGAACCTGTCCACTTTCGGCCGCTCTTCACCACATTGTTTTTGGAAGAGGTCGATAAGCATGCCGTCTTCGCTGTCAGACGAACTTGAAAAAAACTCATCGATTGCGGCAATTAGCAGCGCTTCCTTTCTCGTTGCCGACATCTCCACTGGCCAACTCCGTCAACTCCGTTGCAACCGCAGCTATCGGGCCATAGCATCCACGGTTGTGCAGTCGGCAGTGCGCGCGCGCGTCCCGCAGTGCTTGTTGGGATTGCACCCCGGCGCACCGCCGATTTTCTCGGTGCGAAACGGGGCAATGGAAAACCGCTCCAACAGGGTGCGCTTCCGGTGATCGAGGATGGTCGGTGCGCACCGGTGCGGTTGATCGAGGACGCTATTAGTAATGCGCAGAAATGCGGGACATGGAGCGCGCTAGACACCTGGCGCCCTCTCTCGCGGTTGTTCTCGGGGCGCTGCGTAACTGAATCGTCAGCCGAGTTGAAAAAAAAAAAAATAAAGAGCAACCTCGCTGTTAAATACAGTGATCAATGAAGGATTTGGCTAATATATCAGAAAGATGCAGTTGCGAGTGTCTTCACAAATTCCAGCTTCATAGTAATAAATCTTTACGTCCTTTGGTAGGTTAGCTATCTTAATTGCTGACCCATTAAAACAGTTATAGAACCAATTAAAGCCTTCATTAATACCACGTACGCGATACAGCATATGTAAAAGTAATATCTACCATGATGTAACATCTACCATGATGAGTACATTGTGCACGTCATCCACAATACATCGTCAACATTACCACTTGTCATGGCGCTCTTTGGCCAAACCTGGACCTTGCGCCATAAAACACCACACATGAAATGAAATGAAATTGTTCATTTGCCATCCTGTACATTTACAGATGGAGGGACTGTAGATAAAAAAGCTGCCCTTCAACAGCTTGACGTGTCCACAATCCCTGTTTTCTGCAGGGAGGCAGCATAACATATGCTCACATACATATACATACATATATATAGCTGTGTACATAGCTTCAGTGACATGTTACTCACTCAGACTTTGCTTCATGTCAACAAAGAAATGCAATAACACAGATACATAACGCTACCAGATATTACATCGAAACCGTATACATCAGTTTCAGTTCCTTGGATGATGACGTGAAAAGATCAAATCGGACCAAATTATAGTAATTTAACAGTGTTGGTATTATGTATTTAAGGCATTGTTTCCCATAGTTTGAACGTGGTGTTGGTACTAACCAATCCTCAAAGTGTCTTGTAACGTAACTTGTCGATTTTCTCTGAAGTTGGGCTAGAGTACGCAGGTTGCTGATGTTTCGATGGATTTCCAGTTTATATACATGACTCAGACGATATCTGTAGGGATTGTGAGCTGGGATTACACCAGAATTATTAAAGAAGGTTATTGTCGATGCTGTGTAGGAAGCGTTATATGCGTGGCGGAGATACTTCTTTTGCAACAGGTGAATATGTTCTAGATTGGTGGATGTTGTATTACCCCATACTAATTGGCAATAGTTTAAATGTGATTGGAAAAGTGAATTGTACAGCAAGAGTTTAATACGCGTGGGAAGAATGTATCTCATACGGCCTACTACACCAGTTATTCTACTTATTTTGCTTAGAACGTGTTTGACGTGATTGTCCCAAGACATGTTCGCTGAAAAGAAGACACCCAGACATTTGAAAGTCTCGACTATTTCTATAGTCCTTGAGTTTGGTACAATGTCTTGATGGGGAGGCATTTGCATGTTTTTCGGTCTGAATATAACTGCTTTTGTTTTGTTTGCATTTATCTTCATTAAATTCACTCTCGACCATTCCTCTAAGGATTTCATTGCATTGTCGCATTGTTCTATAATAACTTGAATATTATTACCAGTGAAGAAAATACACGTGTCGTCCGCGTAGATAATAAACCTTGCCTGAGAGTTAGTATTGACGATATCATTCAGATATATATTAAAAAGCAAAGGCCCTAAAATACTTCCCTGTGGCGCTCCACAATGGACAGGTCTAGCCTTATAAGTAAAGGTATCGATTTTCACAATTTGTGTTCTGTCAGATGAGTAGGATTTGGCAAGAGATAGTGCCTGTCCTCGTATTCCATAATAGTTTAATTTCTCTAATAAAATGTTATGATCAACTAAATCAAAGGCCTTAGAAAAGTCTACGAAAATACCAACAGCTATAGCTTTGTTTTCAAACTCTGTTAATATATGCTCTTTTTGCTCTACTAATGCTAACTCGACTGACTTTTTCTTACGAAAACCAAACTGGTGTGGTGTTAACAGGTTATGTTTTTCAATAAAATTTTTCATCCTCGAATGCAAAATTTTTTCAAACACCTTCGAAAAGATTGGCCAAATAGATACCGGCCTGTAATTACCCAAATCATTACGATCTCCTTTTTCATATAGAACGGTTACATTCGCAGACTGCATCTTCACTGGAAAAATTGCCGATTCCAAACACATGCTAAAAATATGGGTGAGTATTGGGGCAATGATTTCAACTACATGTTTAATTGGGCACACTTGAAAACCGTCAATATCACAACTACTGCTATTGTTTAAGGTTTTTATAACTGACACAATTTCATACGGTGTGATGGGCTGAAGGTATATTGTGTTCTCATTGTTAGTGCAAATATATTTACTAGCATGACAGGTCGTAGCGTGAGTACTAGCCATATCTGTGAAAAAAAAATATTAAATGAATCAGCTAGTTCATTATCTGATAATTCTTTGCCATTAATTTGTAACTGCAATAAAGGTTTGTGGAAATCACTACGATTCAAAAGTCCGTTCGACCTCGCCCATAGTAGACTGTGTTTATGGCTTTCGATGTCCAGGAAAGATGAGTAGTATGCTGTGCGTGCATGCCGTAACTTCTTAGTTAACTTGTTTCGATACTTTTTAAATATGGCAAGGTCATCCGTTGATCGCGTGTGGAGGAAATGTTGGTATAGCTTGTCCCTCATTTTCATTTCATCGTGTAAATGAGGTGTAATCCATGGTTTCCGGGTTTTTCTACTTCTTCTGCGTGTCCTGGAAGGAAAGCTGTGGTGGTATAGGTGGGACAATATATCAATGAACATATTTTAAGCCTCATTGGCATCTGTTAGGTTAGTTACCACATCGCAATTTACTGTCAAAAGGGTATCACAAAAAAATTTCAGAGTTGTGTCTGTAATTAATTGGTATGACAGTGGTGGGAACTTTTTTCCTCTTAATCCGCTTATTTCAGAACACACAAACACCGGCAAATGGTCACTGATAGAACAAGATAAGACTCCGGATTTAATGTTTGACTGTAAGGAATTAGTTATAAATAAATCTAGAGTTGACTGGCCTTGAGGCGTAACCCTAGTACGCGTGTTGATTAAGTTGACAAAACCGTTCGATAATATAACCATATTGAAAGAATTCGATGACTGACTATTCGAACCCATGTCAATGTTGAAATCTCCGCCAGCTATTAAAGTTTTGGAATTATGATATTGAACCACATATGCAAGAAATTGATCGTAGAACTTTATAAACACCGGTATATCACCAGGCGGTGGTCGATAGCACACAGAAAATAGATGCTTACCAGTGTACAGTGACAATATTTCATAGTCAGATGAAATCACAGTATAAGAATCAAGGATTTGACATTCAACGTCATCTGCAATCAGCAACGCTACTCCACCCCCTCGAGAGTGTGACGTGTTTAAATAGTAAGTATTATAATTAGGCAACCTAAATATATCACTTTCAGAAGTGCTCCATGTTTCGGTTAGCATGATAACGGAAAATTGAAAGGAAAATGCGGTAATCAACTCCTCCAAGCCCGACATTTTGTTTCTCACAGATCGCGTATTTAGGTGGTAGATTTTACGGTGGTTGTAGGTAGGAAATGTTGCTACAATTTCATTTACATCATTTGGTAAGTAAAACTCCACTTCATCATACAACCTTCAGATATTGCAACCAACTCAACTGTTTAGAGCTCCTCAAGTTCATCCTTATCCTTAATGTGAACTGCATGAGCTCCCTCGGTCTTCCGTGCAAGGACCTTACCATTGACGTGCCAAACAAACTTATAACCCGTTTGCCTTGCCGTTTCTTTCGTAGCCCGTAGAAGCTCCCTGCTGTGTCGAGTCAGGTTTTCTTGAAAGAAATTTGGAGGGTTGTCGCCAGTGAGGGTGTACTTCTTTCTTAGCCACGCGTCTCTGGTCTCTTGCTTTGTGAAGCGGATAATAATTCCTGGTACCTTGTCTCGCTTAGCGAGCAGCCGATGCATGGATGCGATATCAGCCTTTGTAAGCTGAGGTACTCTAAGCTCATCAGCGACTTCATTTGGAGAGGTCATCAAGTTTTCACCCTCCACAACAGGGATTCTGTGTACTTCCAAGTTCAGTCGCCTGCTTCGGAACTCAAGGTCATTCACCTGTCGTATAAGGTCGTATTCTGCAGATGCACGTGCCTTTTCTCTTTCTTCCAGTTCTGTCACCCTTTTTCTTAGCCCCTTGATTTCAGTGTCTTGCTTAGTTATCTTTTCTTGAAATTCATCGAATTTCTGGGATAGAAACTGAGCCAATTGTTCTGGGCTATTTACTTTTCCTATTAAAGCCGGCAAGGCCTCAAGTTTCTCGTTTATCTATGCAAGAACTAAATGTACGTCAACTTCATCGTCACTGCGACTACCCCGAGGGCCCATGCTCTTACATGTCACGCACTTCCAGGCCTTCTTTGCCATTTCCGATTTAGATTTGTATGACTTTTCCAGCAGGCCAGCACACTTCCCGAAGTGGTACATGTGTAAACACTCGCTACATTTCCCAGACCCTTCATCCTATACAGGTAAGTGGCACGATAAGCAGGTGTCGGGCGTACTGCAATAAAGGCACAAACAGACAAGAAAAAATAACCAGGAGCTAGAAAGTTCTGCAAAGCAACTACTAGTTAAGCATGTTGTATCATTCTATAGCAGCAATGGCAGCAGTGGCAGCAGCGACAGCTTAAATAAGAGAAAACAGCAGCAGTACAAGAGAATGTCAAGGATAACTAACCTGCAACAGCAGTGTACACAGAATCAGACATCATCATCATCATATATAAAAGCAAGTCGAGACCATCCCCACCACGAGATCGGCTTATAACTGAGAGCCCACCGAATTGGTTCTTCGCTATCTGCGTGATAGTTGCATATTTCAACGTACGTTAAAGAACCCCAGGGGTGCGATCGGAGATGTTGTTCGGCGCGTTCGTTCGGTTACCGGCGCGCGCGATTGGCCTACTCCGCGCCGACGTCGCCTCCATGGGGCGCGGCCACGTTTTTTGGTGACGTCAAAATGACGACACGCTCCTGTCAATCATCCTCTCAGCGAGCATTTCGTCTGCTAGGCGCCGAACCCGACGGGAGTTGGAACGATCATACGGCTTCGCATGGCGTGTCTGGGGGATTGGATTGGATCCAGTCGGCGGCTGCGGCATGGCACGTTCGGATCCAATACATAGTTTAATTCGAGAAAAGGGCGCTTCCGTTGGGAACTTAGGTTGTTGCGCTGGCGTTTCTAGAGGAAGGAGGAGAGCGGGTGGCGGTGCGAAACGCGTTTGATGAAATGGCAGAAAGTTAATTCCGGCGTCGTTTTTGTTTCTCGAAACAAATAATTCGCTGGTTGTACAGCGAAATAGACCCCATCATCGGTGCCAGCGAGCCACTGGAATGTTGTCACCGCCTCTTGAAAAGTGCGCCACTCTTCCCATCGTTTCTTTTTCTTTTTTTCTTCTCGCTGTGCGCGACACGAACTAGGGACAACGCAAAGAAACTAATCACACGTACTACTATTTGAAAACGTGTTTGGGCTTGGAAAGAAAGAATACATTTTTTTAGATAAAGATTTCATTCATTTGGAAGACGAGGAATATTTCGTTTTGTAGTATACTGTCCGCAAGCAGACGACAAACGACGGAAGTAAACTTCCGGGGAGGTCACCGCTTCCTCATTGGCTGTTCTTTTCGCCCCGTTGCCACAAATTTTTCATACTGCCACTTAGCGACGTTGCAGCAACCGAACAGAACGCGTATCGAACAAAATATCTCCGATCACGCCCCGGGTGGTCCGAATTTCTGAAGTCCCCCCACTACGGCGTGCCTGATAATCAGATCGTGGTTTTCGCAGGTGAAACCCCGTAATTTTCTTTTTATTTCAATGTGATACCGTTTGAAGGTGAAACAGTCGAGCCTTCTATATCTTATCGATCTCTAGGCTTACCGCATCGGTCGAGCAGGTTTGTAAATATCGTCAGAACCCTTACTAAAACACGCACGACTGACCTGTTTCACTTAGGGCTGCGAGGTCGGGAAAGATCGGGGCCTGACGCGCTCTCCCGACGCTCGTCCAACTTTTGTAGGGCTTAAACGTCGGAATAGACAATGTTCGCTACCAGCTCTTCGGGAAGTCGAGTTTCCGGTGTGTTCCAGGGGCCGCAACATTCCAACGACCGCCAGCTTGCACGGCACTCAATAGGCGAAAATAAACAGCTTGCTGGTGCCGGCGTTCTGGGCACGTACGTGCGCTTCCTCGGCCCCTGAGGGATCACGGAAAACTGCTGGCAAAACTGTCCACCTCAGCGTTTCTTTGTTTCCGCTGTTAGACAGAAGAACGCCATTCATATCCACCGTTTCAAAATATATATGGTCATGTTGCTGCGCCTCGTGGTCGAGTTTCATCGAGATAGCAATCTTATACAGACGCTGGATGCACGCTCCCGCCGTCGCCGCCGTGCTGTCTCGATATCGCCGGCACGGGCACGGCAGGCACGCGAAGGGTTAGAATGTACCCAGAGACGTCGGAGTGCGTTTGGCTGCAAAATCAACGAAATGAATCGGATGCACCGTCAGCGCTAAGCTGGATGCGCTCCGTGGCGGAGCGAAGAGAGTGTCATGCCTTCTCCTGCTGGCACGTGGGTTCTGCGCGCTGTGAACTCACTACCTTTCCTGTTCAGCTGCTAAGCGCATGCACTGGTCAGGGTGGAACGGACAGTAAAGGTCAAGCTATTGTTGCGTAACATTTCCTTGGGCGGTGAATGTCTGCGACGGCTTCTTGCCCGTTGATTTCCTGCGTCATAGAAGTGCGACGCCACCGAAACCACGATGGCGGCGCTCCTCAGCACACGAACGTTGGGAGACGCCTGCTAGCTACCAGGGCGCCTTCTATCTGCCCGGCAGTACTTAGGCAGTATTTACCTTGTATACCGCGTGCACGCGCGTACAACACGTTGCACCCGCGTGTACGCGAGTGTCCCGTGTTGCAGAAGGAACAGCGCCCTGGCAGCTAGCAGGCGTCTCACAACGCTGACATAGCGAGGATTGGCGCCAGTGGCGTTGTAGGTGTAGCACCCCGATGGTGTACGAGATGAGACCGACAGAAAACGGTCGGAGTTACTCAGCTCCATACGTCGGCAAAACTCACTCTCGAGTCGGCTCACTCAGACGGAGCGAGTGAGTCTGAGTGAGTCGGTGCTCACCACGAAAGAACCTCGGGGTCTGAGTTTGAGCGAGCCCTGCTGAGTAGAGTTTTGGGGAATCTGAGCTTGGGGTGAGTACTAAAATAAACCGTATACTTAATAAACCTTAATATAAACCGTATACTTAATAATACTTAATAAATAATAACACTATAAATAAACCGTAAACTGTAGTCTGAGCAAGTTACGCCGATTTTCTGACATGCGGCGTTGCACAGCGGCGTTGCACAGCCAGTAACTTGGCTTCTATCGCGGTGTCGAATCGAACCGGAGCGAAACCGGAACCGAACATAACCGGTATTTTTCGCTTCTTTTTCCAGTATCCCCTAACTGAACCCGAACCGGAACTTTCTCAGGAACCACTCCGAAATACTAGGACCATAAGTTCCGCTAAGGGTATTTGTTGAAATTATTATTATTATAGGCACATTATATACATATATATATATCACCAATATTTATGTTATTCAGTATTCATGTTATTAAATTACAGACGACGCCTTGCGTCAGTTTAGCTCAGCAGACCAGAATGTTCTCTTGGGAACTGTGCGCACAGTGGACGCGCACAGCGTCGACAGCGCGTCGCCGGCGTTGCGCCGCCGTCGTCTTAAGACACTTCTAGGGGCAATTTGCTGGTTTCGGGCACGTTAACGCAGTGGTTGCACTGGCCCATACACGTGTTTCACTTTGTATTGTACGTTTGGTACTTACTGTCGCTTTTTCAACATACGTGGGATTTTGTCGAGATTTTCCAAGTCAAGTCCAGACACTCACAGCTTTAAAAAAAAAAAATACAGGGTGAGAGAGAGAAGATTTTTCGTTTCGGCGCTCGGATATTTGTGCAATTTACTTATTTCAAGATACCTTCTTACATGCTCCCAGAGACATTGCCTAAGGGCAGCGTAGACCTAATGTGAAAGCACTAGTTAACAAAATATTAAAAACTCCGGTTGCAGCAGTAATTAGAGACATATGAAAACAGCGACAATAAAACTGAGACAAATAGAGTTAATATATTCACCGGCTAACATATAACTATGTTTATATAAACTCAAGGATTAACAGCTTCATGTGTTAAAAGAGGAAAAAAAACGAAAAAAAAAAACGCGCGTCCTTCACACTGCACTCATCTATCAATAAAGCATCACATAGCAGTTGACACTAGGCAAGGTAATTCTGCCTTGAGAAAAAGTTGGTATAATACAAACGAACAAAGTGAACATATTGCTGTTGAAACTCAGGTCGTAGGTAACACATGACTACAATACAATACGCGCATGAATAACGTATTAAAAGAATAATACTAAAACAAACGCAGGATAAGAAAACTGATAAGGCGTAATCGTGCAAGGTAAATGTAAAACTGTATGATTATCAGATGTCTGAACTTTTTTGGTGTCCCGTTCGAAGACCATGATGTAAAAAAGGTCGTTGCAAAGGTCAGTGGCTTCAGGCTTATACGCTAATTTCAGACATTTTGGTTGCGCCATAGATGCGCATGAAACCGAAGTGATTGCACAATCTGTGTGACCTGTAATGAGAAACATTCTTGTGGAAAATACCTTTGGGTTATATTTTTATCTCATAAATCCATATGACTTCGGTCAAGGGGCGATCTCCTTCTTTATTAAAACCATTTTACCCCCCCCCCCCATACCATCGATTATCACCTACGACGCTTTCTGAACAATTTTTCTATATTGTTCTTGTCCTCATTATTCTTGGCTGAGTAGTGTAGTTGGGTGACTGGACTTTGTGTTATTGTGGTTCGGAGTTAACGTTTAGTTTTGTTACGTTTAAGTTTATTCCTTTATATATATATATATATAAAATTATAAAGGACGGTGTACAATCAGTGCATTTTACCGGTGCTGACCTATGGGCACAGACAAAGAAGCTTGAGAACAAGTTAAGGACCGCGCAATGAGCAATGGAGCGAAGAATGCTAGGCATGGCTTTAAGAGGCTGAAAGAGAGCGGGTTGGATCAGAGAGCAAACGGGTATAGTCAGTATTCTAATCGATATTAGGAGAAAAAAAAATGGCGCTGGGCAGGTCATGTATTGCGCAGGTTCGATAACCGTTGGAAGGGTTACAGAATGGGTACCAAGAGAAAGAAAGCGCAGTCGAGTACGGCAGAAGACTAGGTGGGGCAACGAATTTAGGGAATTCGCGGGCGCAGAACAGCGGTAATTGTAGATCGCAGGGAGAGGCGTTCGTGTTGCATTAGACATAAAATAGGCTGATGATGATGGTGATGATGACGATGATCATGATGATGTGAAAAGGAGACGCCGGCGTCAATAAAAGACGACAACATATCCTAAGTACGATATAGCATAATAATAATAAATGTATTTGGGATGTCGGGGTAGCTGGCTATAAAAATAACTACCTTAGCATTTCCCTACATTTATAAAAGGTCCTTGTGTTCCTTTCGCACGACATCGCATAGAAGCTCCGCCCTGTAACTACCAGGGAAGCTAGCTGGACAGCAAAATATAAATAAATAAATGAATAAATAAAACTGAGCTGTACTCTGGCAGCTTGCAGCCGCGCTGTGCTTGCCCGGCGAAAATCGAATAAAAGACGACCCACGCAAGCCAGCTCGAGGCGTCCCCGAGGCCAAGAACCCAACTCGCTATCCCCCGTATAGTGCATCAAAAAAGAGTAATAACACTAAAAGCGCCGAGGGTTCTGACCCGCAACCCCGACCCCGAACATCTTGGTCTCCCTTCTCCCGCGCTTCTCTGGTACACCGCTCTCTCCCCCAAGCGCCAGCTAGGAAACCAGAGAGGCGCTGCGTTCAACGTTCCGCTGCCGGCATGACCCTTGTGCGCACGTAACCCAGCGTTCCCACTGACACAGTTTTAGTGGAATGTTTACGTTTTACGGAACCCACGCCGTACTGGAACGCTATGGCAAAAGTACTAGCATTTCAGCGTGGCCGTAGTAAAACCAAGGTCCCTGCCATAGAGGTTCTCATGCCATTACTTGGGAGATATATGCTGCCACCGTCTATGCGAGCTTCATAACAATCGTTGTGACTACTTCGGAATGCCGGGATATGGGTGTCCGAGGCTTTGTCTCGAATGTGGTTCGGCCTACAACATAGGCATGCATGCACTCATAAAGTATTTCTAAATAAAGTCGTCACAGAATGGAAACATTCTGTGACAAAAGTGTAGCGAAGCTAACACAGACATTTGAGTCTGTACTCCAATTTTAGCGGCCCACCGGTACATTCTTACGTTTCATATAATAATGGTGCATTCAAGCACAAGTCCTCATGTTGAATGAAAAATTTTTCTGTGTAATATTAAAGAAAAAAATCCGCCTCCATTCCACTCTATGAAAGTGGACGTGAAGCGAAGTTGGTGCGTACGTTAGACAGGCATCACCAGCCCAACTTGCGTCAGACGACATTGCACAAGCACCGCCACAACAAGCGACGTACGTCTCGCGCACGCAAACGTGTGCGGAAGTGCAGCATACATCTTCATTCTTCTCGGCCGTCCGCCAAGGGCAAGTGCCTTATATTGAACTAATGTTTAAAAGTATATTTTTTAAGAGAATGTGTAAAGCACGACTTACACCCAAGCTGCAGAGATGATAACTTCATATTGTTATTTGAATGTACGAGAAAACATAAATCTGTTACGCGAAAATTGAAAGACAAAGCCTTTTTCCAGCTGCCGATGGTGGCCTGTCCGAGTGGCTGCGGCCTCTAGGTGGAGGTACCGTTAGCGTAACATGTATCCTCATTCTGGTAGACGCTCCGCCTTGTGCAAGTGCGTAATTGAAGAAATTGAATTTCTTAAAAGTAAAATGCCTCAGAAAATTCGTAAATTACGACTTACACACAACTTGCAGACACGAAAGCATCTAATTGTAATTCGAATATACAGGAAACATGAGTCTGTTACGCGGAAACTTGCACACAGGCCCCTTTTCCAGCTCCCGTCTTTTGGCTGAGCACGCCACGAAATATCCTCATTAACTAGAAGCGAACATCTTCTCTGTAATACAGCTTTGTGCGTACTGTTCTGGTAGAGACTGAACCATTCCGACAGACGGAACGGGGAAATCCAAACGCGCCTTCAGTATGTTCTGGCTATGCGAGAACGAGCCGATGCAAAGCCACCATATCCCAATATTTCAAAAGAGTTTCTTACAAGTAAGTATTCACATGCATACAACAGCGGCGCAACGCCAGTTTACTCTCTAGGTAACAAAGTGAAACACTCTATGGTCCTGGTATAACGCTGCCATAGCTCTACAACAGAGCCGATTGCACGCAGCGTGGGGGTACGTCCGCTTCGTCTCTTTGTCGTTTTGCAGCCAGTCCAGAGCTAACGTGCTCGTCTCGCATACCGGAGGCCCGGGTTTGATTCACGCCCACCGCAATATAGAAAATTTTTTTTGCAAAGCCCTTCATTTACTTTGTTTACGGGAGCCTCCCTGAGAAATGTGACGTCAATCCGAGCATTTTTTCTTAGTGTTTTTACTCTTTGCGGCGTCGGCCAATTTTGGTGCCATTTTTAAATCACACCGACGCCGACCTACTTTCACGTAATGGAGCATTTAATCTTTCGCATAAATAGATATCCGGATCATGTGCGGCAGCTGTTGCAGTACTGCGTAGTGTTGCGGTTGGCGTGTGGCACCCCGTGCAAAAAGGATGCTCGACCACCATGCCTCATCGAAACGAAGGGTGAATTCCCAATTTGTTTTGGTTGTCTCGCGGAGTTGCCGGTCTGGCTGGCATCCCGCAGTGCTTACAGGCCCCTTTGTGTGTGTGCGACTTTAGAGGAACCCTTTCCTCGAACTGTCAAGCTCTACAGGAGAACTTCCGCTAACCAACGTCGCCTAGAAGAAAGGAAAAGCGCCTACTATCCCGGACCTGCGGGTTGCCACCTGCGGAGGCGGGCTCGTGAAAGATCGCGGGATGAGTGGGTGCCTACGCCAAGCACCGTGGAACTCAGTGCATATCATGTGACGTTGACGTGCGCAAGATCCCGCCTACGACTTTAGTGGGCCTATTTAAATGGCCCCTTAATGTACGTTTCTTGAACGTCATTATCTTCTTCTCATCCATCACCAACCATTGAATAAACCATGCAAGTTTCGCACTAGAAATCGTCTCGTCCTTGCCTGGTTACCATGGTCTACCGGATTCCTGCAGCCCATCGACAACGCCACGCTACCCTATGGTAACGTCGGTGTAACTTCGATAAACAGGCGTCGCAACAACTCCGCAGGGGTGGAGTACGCTACCTTGAAGAACGCAACAGTAGCTAGCATGAATGGGTAAATCTTGATTAGCAGCCTCACTTTCTTGTGTGTCTCTGTCACACTGTTATGCCGTGTTTCATTTGGTTCCATCAATGTTGTGTCCTAAATATAGGAGTAATAAATATCACCTTTCATCGGCTCGAAATCCTTATGAAAGATTACCTTACTGCGACTTCTCGGGCTTCATTTTACTACTGGATAAATCGCACCGTAACTTTGCCTGCGATGCTGTATTGAACAGTGTCGCAACACCACCGCTTGAAGTCAACACGGGCGCGGTATGCCGCGACCCAGCCACCAGTTCCTTTAATGCAAACGCATTAAACACGACGGTTAGTGGGTCTTCGTCGTGTAAAGTTGTGGCAGAATGTTCAGGTGGAGCCGAGAGTGACGTAATCGTGACAACAATAGAGAGAAGGGGATCTCCATGTACACCGCGAAGTGCGGATGTGTGCTAGGATTTATAAGGTGCGAACGATGGTGTTAGACTACGTTACCACCTCGCCGCACGCCGCTCCGTGATCACCTGCGTTAGCGCACGGGTTTGTTGCCAAAAGCTAGCAGCATGGGCGACAAGGGATCACTTCGCTGCTCGCTCTGCTTCGTTGGCTTCCTCGTGAGGCGTGCGTTACGTAATTCGCTTGCACTCAAAACGAGAGTGACATCACCGATTTCCCCAGTCGCCAAAATTTCACACCTGAGCAGGCCTGTGTCGGAAACCGTGGATGCTGAAAGACGTCGTCGTATATGACTAGAGCGACAACAGCTAGTAGCGTTTCTGAGGCACAATTGGGCAAATGGCTACTCGCCCTACATGGTTAACGAGACGTTGCCATATATCTTTAGTTAGCGAGTAAGAAAAGGCGCAAGAAGAGACACACCAGTTGAAAGGGTGGGAAAAGGTATGGGAGTTTAACACATATAGAGTTAAGGATACCGTCTGCCCCACAATAGTTTCACCTAGAACCCGTTCAGGTGTAGCCTTACGAGGCCACCAGTTTTATTTCGATGCAGATTATCTGGACGCGCGAGGCGCATTCGCATGGTCACGCTTTGCGCCGCTGTCGTCGTGCTTTCCTGCCATCGACAGCGCATGCGTCAGTCGCGTGTCGAGGGTTAGTGAGTATAATGTTCTTACACCGTGTTAGTGAGTAACCAGAGACACGAAGTGCGGTTCGCTGCAAAACGAGGAAGCGAAGGAGACGTGCCGTCAAGGCCTTCGCCTAGTCGGGTCACTGCAGGCTGAGCCAGGACAGCATTCGCGTTGCGCTGCTGAGATTAGCGCTGTGGCTTCTCATACTGTCCGTGCGCTATAACGTTCCAGATGAGCTGCCTTGTGTGCGCACTGGTCTGCGCAGAACAGAAAGTAAGCGTTAAGGTAACGTTATGTACTGTTTCTGTAAGGGATAAGAAAAGAGCACATTGGGTGAGGAAACAAACGCGAGTTCATGACATCTTAGTTGAAATCAAGAAAAAGAAATGGGGAAGCATGGGCAGGACATGTAAATGAGGAGGGAAAATAAGCGATTGTCATTAAGGGTTACGGACTGGATTCCAAGGGAAGCGTAGCAGGGGGCGGCAGAAAGTTAGGTGGGCGGATGGTATTAAGAAGTTTGCAGGGACAACACGGCCACAATTAGTACATGACCGGGGTAGTTGGAGAAGTATGGGAGAGGCCTTTGCAGTGGGCGTAACCAGGCTGATGATGATGATGATGATGATGATGATGATGATGATGATGATGATGATGATGGTGCACTGTTTCACCCCGCGCTGACTAACGTCAACCATCGAGGTACGACACGTGTAACGCCCCCGGCGGCGCTCTCCGTCGCGCCAGCACTGCGTAGCTGCCAGGGTGCTGTTCCTTCTGCTGGGTCGCTTCATCATGCCGCACCAACGACTAGTTGAAAAGCCTCCCGAGGAGATTGAATGCAACGTTGAACCTCGCTAACGCTCGTGGCCCTTTGGGCGAAGGCACCTAGCTGTTTGTCTGTTTGTCCTTTTCTATTCTTTCTTTTATCTCGCCATTCATAATATATTGAGGCGAACGGATATAAATGGACTTCGTCTTAACCCTATCTGGGGCCACGAATGTGTACGCGATAGTTTCGCTGCTGACGCTGCGTTGTCCATACGCTGTGTATGAGGTTTCTACTGCGTGTGCACGGAGTGCGCCGGCGCGTCTTTAGGCAAGCGCAACCTGTGGAAGTGTTCAGTCGTAAGTGTATGGCGCATAGAGGCCACAGTGCCCAAGTCAGGGGGGGGACACTCCGTATACATCCCATTGGCCGTTTTCGAGCAGACGCTCTTTCGACGCTAGCGCCAAGGTCCCCTTCAGTTACGACCCTAACCAATGGGCGACGCATTAAGCAAAATGGCGGCGCACATGATTGTTTACGTTGTCATGGCAACAGCAACAGCAGCTGCGCGGCACCTCCTCTCCCAAACGTTTTTCTTTCCTTTTTGTTTTTATTATGCCGACCCGCTCCACTCCCTTTCCCCCTTTCCCCCATGCCGCGCGCGCCGCTCACTTTTTTTTTTTGTTTTTTTTGCGCGTGGTGCGCCGTGGGCTATGCGTTGGCACGCACGCAGTCTTGCCCATACTTATATTATACCAGCATGTGCCGGGACATAAAAAAAATTCCACTTCCAACACAACAGATGTTTAGTCTCGCTTTATTGACTTCGTTTCCGAAAAGAGATTTTTCTTACAACGTGGTGTGATACACGCTCAAAAAATGAGCAAAAGTGAGAGGTGCATGACATGTACAAGAGTACTAAAGACAAGAGTTCACAGATGGTGAAATAATAAAAGAAAGTGCTAGAAAATACGAAGGCCATTTCATGTACACACATATAAAAAAGATTTTTATATAACGTCCTCAAGATCTAAATGTAGACGAGCTCCTGATATGTGCACTAAGATATTGCACAAAATTGGACGATGTGTATGACATAGTCATGACAACTACAAAAAGGGAAAACTCACTAGTAATGGCAAAAACAATGACACGCAAAATACCTGAAAGATAGAATAAAATGCTAACATTGTTTGATTGAGAGCCATACCAAAACAAAGCTTACTTATAAATCTGCACGAAAGTATATGAAATGCTTGACATGTTCATTGCTGCTGAACAAATTGAAAAAAAAACATGGCAGAAAAAAATAACATTGTACTAAAAACAAACACACATTATCACATTATTTTGCACTTGGCCACAACTTGAGTAACGGTGGCAAGGGGAACAGAAGATAGTCGGCTTTTGCAGCAGCACATAGAAAACATTCGCAGAAAGGCTTATTCCTCAATCAAAGACCAGGTAAAACAGGCCAACACGACTTTTCTTTCTACCCGAATGCAATGCTTAGCAATAAAATTACGTCCCTTAAGGCACTAAGTCGTACCTACTGGGCTCTCCCTTGTATAATAAACACGCACTGCAAAAATCTGCATGTAGGACACTTGCAATGCTCATGCTTTCCAGAGGAAAAAAAAGCGTATCATGCCTACACATGAAGGTTGTTCGCGCGGTTTTCCCATCGGGGGTTACTGAGATAGTACACAAACACTAACAGTAATTTTTCAGCTGTTAGTTGGTTTGTAGAACGTGATACACAGAAAAAGCACTGAGGGCGGTATGGAAAGCTGGGCAAGTTACTGAAGTTGCAGAATGAGACTTGGCACAGAAAAACACAAGTCACAGACCAGGTGACAATGAGGAGGAACATCTATTTGTCAGCTTTCTCTACCGGGAAGAGGCAATTGGTGTAGCACAATCAAGGCGCGACGACGTCCGGAGCCTCATGGAGTACACAAATGGACAGGGCTGTATTCGTGTACATACGCCTTCTGATGTCCTTGGGTCTGAGCGCTCACCTGTTGTCTTTAAGCACCCGGAACAACCTTGCAGGACTTGTTTTTGAGGTATTTGTGCACCACTGGACGATGCACGAGCGGTACGAGTCGTGAAACGGGTGAAACATCGCGGAGCACAAGCACACAGCTACCGAGGACCACAGAACTGACGAAACTAGCCACGTCGGTCAACGCACAGCAGCGCACGCATCTCGATGACAGTAGATAACAAAAATAAAGCGTTACGTAGCGGACTAAGCAGCAGCCGGGCCGGCGGGGATGGCACGGCGGCGCGGGCGCGTAGACAGTCGAAGGAGAGGGAGTTGGAGGGTATTACGAGAGAGGGCGTAGGGAGAGGAGTTGAGCGGGGGAAGGACTTGGCCACCTGGATCGGCGCGCGTGCGCGCGACAATCTACGAGGCCGTGCAAGGGAAACGGATTTTCGCGTCGCCCATTACAGAGATGGCGTCAATTTCCTGTGCCACCGGAACCGGGGAGTGTCCCCCCCCTGCCCAAGTTTTCTTCTTTGCGCCACGCAATATTTTCCGTCGTGATACCTTGTACCGGTTTCGCATCGTCACCTATGATGCGGGAAGTTGCAAATGCATACGCTTGCCTTCATAAATAGATTCTACTTTCTAAAATGTTTTTTTTTTTTATAAAGCGGACGTTGGTCCATTGTAAAGGCCGCACTCTTGGTCACATCGGTAGTGTACACAGTGTCGCTTCCATGGTTCTGAAAAAAAAAAATCATGCTTGATGAAATTCTTGTCCGCACGTCTTAAGGTATACTTCTGGCACAAGCGAATGTGAATCAAGCATGGCCGGTTCACTCAACTATGTTCTCGCATTTTGTTTGCCAAATGAACGCCCATTCTTTTATGGGGATAAGTATGTAGGCGTGCCCTCATTACTAGTAACAACTGGTTAGGCATTTATCAGTTTACGCAAGAAACTTGAGAGATTGGGAACTCGACGTCAACAGTCGGTGATTCCGCAGGTGTTTTGTGCCGAATCAGCGAGTACGCTTGCAAATATAGGTAACGCTCTTCAACTTTCGGTAGTAGGAGGCCGCAGCGTCAAGGTTACGTGAACCTCTTTCGCGAATGTACAGTGTCACCGTCATCGCATGGGGAGTGCGCGCATACGCTGGACACCTAATTAATGTGGAAGCACTTTGGGCACTCCTCAGATTTAACGAATTTGGTTAGATTCTTTAAGTGGGGAATTGAACTGCGAGCACTACACACCATGAAGCATCTCCACAAAATAAGGCAAAGTGCGTCGCGATGCAAGCTGCTGTAAACAAGACACCAGCTCACCATGCCAAGGGCGATTGTTCACTCTGACTACAGCGTTGTAGCGCTGCTGACGGTGTCCCTTATTCGATTTTTGGCATTGGTACCTCATTCCGATGGGAGGAAATCAAAGTTAAAAAAAATAAATTATCTGTTTTGTTTTTCATGTTCGCTAAGTAATCCCTGGTGGTCAAAAGTAATCTGGAGCCCTCTAGTATGCCCTTTCTTACAAAACATTATTCAATTTCGAGATGTTAAAGACATCATTGTTGAGAAATGATTGCGCTGTAACGCATTTTTTTGTTGCAGCTGGCTATATAAACGTTTCGAGTGCTGGTGGTTCACATCGCGCGTCCGCTGGGGGCAGACATCTCTTGTTCACAATTTTTTGTTCACTCGTAAATCTCGGGGTGCGATCACCGCGGCATTTTCAATTCCTTGTTAGTCTTAAGGAATCCTACATAGTCGAGCAAATAAATGGAGAAACGCCGCAGCAACAAGGTAGGCACAGAGGAAAGACGAAGTTTCTACAAGACTTCGTATCTGCCGATCGTTTGTCCCGTCCTTGTGCTACGTTTGTATTAGTACTTACAAATTGTAGCATTTCATACGCTATTGGCGTTTCTGCATTACTTGATTTCTTGGCCTGAACACTTATGTGCACATTATTTCAAGTGTCCGCATCGCGCGCGCTGCCTTTCTCATCCATTCAAGCATACTGACTGTACGTGTCCGTCACTGTGGACAAGTACGTGTGTTTACGCGTTTTGCTCTCTCAATTCCTCATAATAAATTTTTGGATTTTCATTAAACAACCAAGCTGTTACCTGCAGGAAAGCGGGGTTGCACCAGAACCACCCAGATGACTACCGTCTGTGGATCCATCGTCCACGCAAGTGATCCCTGCTGGACTTTATTGAGTACAGTAAACCATATGCACGTGCGTGTATGTACGTGTACTTTCTCTAGTGCGGGCAAACTGCCAAACGAAAGAAGAAAGAAGCCGGCGACAAAGCTGTGCGCATACACAACATCAGTAAACAAGCCCGTCAACTACGAGTGCGAAGCAGCGCTTTTCTGAGGACCGAGAGTTATTTCGAATCCGCTTCGAGTGCAAAGACGTGAAGCGACAATTTCTCAACCTTGACCGACGAAACCGGAAAAGGAAAGAAACTCGCGCTCAGAAACAGGCAAGCACTGTGCCACGTCTGCACTTGTGCGACGAGGAGCGCCCCTCTCTGCGCTGCACGAAAGTTTCGCGAACGGCGAATTACGCAGACGCGGGGGCAGCCCTTGCTCGCGAAATCGCTGTCTCGGCGTAAGACGGCCGCGGCGTCCCCTCCAGGCGCTCGACGGTTTGTCTTCATTAGCGCGCTGGATGGCCGGCCAGCCGCACCGGCTTCCTTTCGATGCCAGATTTACGATCGTCCGGGGAGATCGTCTTCCCACTGTCTGGCCACCACTTCCATCGCCACCGCTGCCAACCTCTAGAGGGACGCGGCGTTGGGCATTCGAGGGAACGCCGCTGCAGTGTCAGAGAGGGGATATCGCGAAGTGCTCGGGAACATTAGGGTTGGCGAGAAGGATTTTTCCCTCGCCCACCACGACCCGGTGTGCAGCGGTAGGAGAGCTCCGGCAGCGGGGTGTTCTCTCCGTAACATATGTAGTGCGCGGTACGTAAGCGATGCCGTCGATGGCTCTGGCAAATATGACGTACGCATTGCCTTTTCACGTGCCGCGATGATATTATCGGGGCGCCGGTGCGGCCGTTATTGAAGCGAAGAAAAGGATCGTCCGGTCTGGGGGCTTACAGACGTTTGCCATCTATCCTTATTCGCATAGCACCATCGCTCAGTGTCGGATAAGATTACAGACGCGTTCCAACACACCGTGCCTGATGAGCAAGAAGACGCGAAGGTGATAGCTCCAAAGGGTCTGGTGCGCGAGGCCTGCTTGGTTTCGCAAGTCCCTTTGTGGCCATGGCAGATTGCGTCACTTTGTATCGCTATAATGCTCTTGAGCATATATGTGTTGCATGTGCCGACATCAATACCTGATGCTGCGGTCGTCAGCCGCATCGGTCGATGTATAGGATCTCTTAATGGTGTTCAGGGAAGCTCGGTAAGTTTATTGCTCCTTAATTATTTGTTTTCCGATAAAAAAAGGTAGCCCTGAACTCTCAATGATTCATGGGTTGGCTGTTACACCCTGAAGCAACTCCTGAAATCTCTTACGCCATGTTCCATTTAAGTTTCATTTGCCAATTACCACCATATTTTACAGGGCCAGGAACGTATCGACAAGTTCTAGCAGTACAGCTTTACACACGGACAACAGAAAGGACTTCAGCAATGTACTCGTTGTTTTTTCGTGCTGGTGCAACGTTATGATTACCAAAGCCGCTGTATGAGCAGCAGGACATTGTGTATCACCTGCGGTGTTTAAGATCAATTAGAACCCTTAATTTGTATATGCAAGTATTTTTTAGCCTTTAACACTGTATTGAGAAATGCTCCAAACATTTGGTACAGCACTCGACTTTTGCTGCGGGACGTTCTCCGCTCTTGGTGGCATCCTAGACTCTCATTTCCTCTTTACTAAGATAGAACTCCTGTGGGATACAGTTCTGTATGGGACGTGGTAAATAAATCGCGCGCCTGTGTCCGCATGTTTATTTTCTTTCCGCCTCCCCTTCTTTCATCACTGACAATTTCTGCTACCATAGCGTGCCGAGCCTGTCGCTATAGCAACATCACTAAATTTTCTCTTTTCAATATATTTTGTTCTTCGTTGGTTTTTCTTTTCTTTTTTTTTTAATGTGCACCCAAATTGAAGTAGTTGGCAAAAAGCACTCACACACGATAAACACACGCATCAAATTTTCCGCATTCGGCCTTTGTACGAGTGCCCTCGCCGCGTCCAGGAACCGAACCTCCGACCTCGCGCACGGCGGGAGCACACCATGCCTACTGAACCACGGCGACCGACGGAGGCGCTGTCACAGACTTTGACGTGAGCCACAGATGTCAGTTCTCCATGAGTGAAAATGCGATATTCTCAATCTCGCAACGTCATCAGTCAAAGAGCCTGATCGTCTTTTCGTTTATTCGGCATTATAAATACCGCCGCGTGTTCATCGTTTTACTTGCCGGTGATTGCTTTCGCGAAGTTACAAGCCGCGACGTGTTGAAGTTGCGAAGCCGCGCCGCTATGCGCACTTCCGTACAGCATAAGAACACATTCGCTCGGGTGATGGGACATTGCGGTTAAACGTTTTGGAAAAAAACTGCATAAGTCGCCAAGCAGATATCATAGCGTACGGAATGTTTATATACGCTAGCCCTTGTACACTTTCGATACGTCGAGTCGGATAACGCTGTAGAAGCTGGCTCTGCCCACTGGGCACGGAAAACTGGCCTTTTCCGTGAAAATTGTTTCAGTAAAAAAACGCAATTAGATGCTACTATGTTCCAACTCCTTATAAGTTGCTAGAATCCATGACATCGCCTTCCTATACACGCACACGTATCGCATAACTTGCACTGCAATCGGACGCAGATGAGCACATCATTGCTAGAATGCACGTCATCGCGACAGGTGGACAGGTGCAGCTGTTGAAATGGGCAGCCGATATGAGGCGCTTAATCACTTTATCCTTTTCAAGTTCCACTGCAGGTTTCCATCGTTGATCAACCTCCTGATTTTTCTTGTGTCGGTAACAAATAGAGAGAGAGAGAGAGAGAGAAAGGCAAAGGAAAGACAGGGAGGTTAACCAGAGATTTTCTCCGCTTGGCTACCCTGTACTGGGGGAAGGGCAAATGTATGCGATAGGTGAGAGAGAGATAGAAAGCTCTCCATGCACTGGCACTAGTGTATTTGTTACGTATTCCTTGTTGCCTTGTCGGTAACAACGAATACAAGTAGCTAACCCGGCTCTTTATGTTGGCTTGCTCCTCTGCTCCTCCCATCTGCATTCCTCACAGCTCGTGCAAAGAAAACTAATTTTCAGACAAAGTTACAGGCAACACTCAGATGTTTTCTTGGGAAGTGAGGCCAGCGCTTCGTGTACATGCCACCGTGTGCCGGGATTCGGCGAGCTTTTAATAATTATCCCGTGTTTGTATTAGCACGCGTGGACGGAACCGCAGCATTTCCAAGCTGGCGAGCCCAAAGACACTAGTGCTAGTGCATGGAGACCTTTATTTTTAAAGATTTATTATGACCAGTGAATACCGTACTTGTACACACACCGATATGACGACCAACATCGACTACACTACATAGATTCGTACAGAGATTCCTGCAAAGAACTTTGGCTTCCCCATCATTCAGCTGAGAATGATGGCTGAGACATTGATCTCCCAATGTTCTTGTTTGTGACGTGAGACTCTCTTGCAGCGTTATTTATTATGCTTTATCCTTCTAAATTCTCAGGCAGTCGTAGTATTTTGAACGCCTGAAGCAAGAAGTTTCTGCACACGGGGAAATTCATTGCAAATTTTTGCCTTTAAAAGCAATATTTATCTCGCATTTATTTTATTGACGAAGTAAAGTAAAATCTATGCAAACATCATCCTCATACTGGCTTAAAGAAAACCCTTGCAGCTCCCGCAGGCACTCGTGCCAGAGTTCCCTCAAGCAAGTTTGCTTGGAAACGACGCGGACTAAACAGAGTAAGAAGGGCAGGTAATTAGCTCTCCTAATTTTAACGCAATAGCGTTAAGGGCCCCGTGTCACCTAAAAATCCGGCGTCAGATGTCATTTTGGCAAATTATTTTTGAACCACCCATAGACCTTTCCATAGACCTTTCCATAGACCTTTCCATAGACCAGACCTTTCCATGTGGCGCAAGAAAACTACTGAACTAATTGAATTTATCAAGCTGAGATACGTAGAAAAATTGTAGAGTACGACTTACGCATCACTTACACACATGGTAGCATCTGGTTCTAATTTCGCTATACGGGAAAACATAATTCTATTACGCGAAAACTCAAAGAAACCCCTTTTCCAGCGTTTCTACCATCCACAGACTGGCCACGGCGTCCGCCATTAGCGCGCGCCGGCGCGTGAGTATCTCGGGGTCCACGCAGTGGCGTGCCCGGTTCCTTGCAATACCTCCAGATGGCGCTCGCCTTCGCCGCGTCGCGGCCCACGCAAAAGGCTGCGTTTCTACCAGAAAGCCCGCCTTCGTGCATAGCGTTCGCGGGCAGCATTTCCCGGTGGATATTAAGGTTATATGGGCTCCAGTTGCCGGGAAGCGTCAGAAGCGGTCAGAGATCTTTGAATGCTATCGTGTTCCGCTCTTAAGGGCGATGCTTAAGCGCCCTCTATCTTTTTCAGCCTGTTCATGGCAGCTGAGGGAAAATATAAGTAAAAAGCGATCTCTTCAGACTATTGTGCGTATTTTAAAGAATGTTAACTACAGTGAAGACTTTGTTGTTTCATAGAGGGCGCTGCACCATATCGTTACAAAATAATATCGCGTTAGGCTTTCCCAAAAACAAAGCTAGGATTTCCATTAAATTGTTCGGCCTTTCATTTTCTTTTTCAAAGCTTCTTAGTATCTTAGATGTTCCACACGAAGAACAGGCTTACGTTTACGGAGGAGAATCTTGGTTTCAAGAGTATCTAGCTTTGTCTTGGCGTTCCAGGAATTTGTCTTTACATACTCAGTTACTATATCTGTATAACCTCGCTCTTGTCTCGCTGAGATCACATCTGAAAATCGAACATATATTCTAATGGGTATTTTATTAATCCTCTTGGTCCGTTTGTCGTCTCTGATGTGCGTGATCTTCTGCGCGTGCTTTCGTCTTTGTAGTCCATTTCTATAGATAAAAATGACTTTTCTTTTTAATTCAAGGCTGTGGACATGGGACCTTAAAATCTTTGTTTATTGAAGACGCTTCAATTTTTGTTATATTGTTTACCCTTCAACCTTCTTTTGGAGAGCCACCGGGGTTCACTCAAGAAGCTTTTGCAACAGCGCTATTTCTTTCGCATGCCTTTCCGTTTTGTTACGCATATAGTTTTATGATATTCTTGATTCACTTGGCTTACGGGAGCATTTTATCAGATTGGGCAGATAACTAGTCATATAGGCTACAGTGCAAATATTTCCGTGAGGTTTTTTTTTTTTCCTGTTGCTTATAATATATTAACGATTGATTCATTCTTTGATAGATTGATTGAGTGATTGACAAAAAATACAACGAGGTAATGTTTGAGTCACTGTAAGGATGTTTTAAGCATTTTTAATGCACTTTGTTGAAGACATTAAATACATTTTTATTTGTTATCGCCTCATTTCACTTCCACGTGTATCCGATATAAGACAATGAATGTTAGAGGAAATGGTGAATAAAGCAAATTTCAAACTGAGAAATTTATCAGAGCAGCAATACAGCCTAACCGCATTCAGTGCTCGGGAATGGTACCTGAAGCCTTGTGCTGGCCTGAGCTAAAAATAATGGTCACATTAACATGTCACTAGTACAATTTCGGTATTGTCACCGGAAGCTCCAATAGTAGCGGAACGGTCGATGCCGTCGCGGGAGGGGGGGGGGGGGCAATTTACCCAGCGTTTGTGGGTAAGCGTACCGGAGCTCGGGGGCGTTAATCTTGTTGTACACTTCAAAGCCCTTGTCGTGGCTCGCAGACACTAAAACGCTTGTGCGACAAAACGCAATTACCTCGTTGTTACCCCCACCCGGAAAAGAAACGCTACGTTTGGATCGTCGAAGATGTGGGAGGGGGAGTGTATGGACGGAGCACCGGAGCGGAGCGCTTCCTTCGGCGTCCAGAATGAGCGGGAGCCCATAGCTATTCCTCTCACTTGCTTTTCCTATTGTGCGATGCTTAGGAAAATTTACGCCCGAGGCGCTGCACGTTTTGTCAAGCTCTGCGATTCGCACCCTCTGCAGCTCGCCGCCATCGCGCTCTCTTTTTTTCCCCCTCTCAAGTTCTCCCATCCCATTTCTTGTTCTTATTCTGCTGCCAGAGTTCACCAGGGCTAGTACCTCCTCTTTTCCCTCCGCAATCGACTTTTCGTGTTAGGGGAGGAGCCGGTCCCCGACTGTCTGTGTGGGGATTCGAGCCTCTTCCAGGGAGAAAACTCCGAGGTTGCTCCTTACTTCCCAAGTTCGAGAGGGGGAGAAAAGAAAGGGAAAAGACGCGCTACTGAGACCCCAGCCTCCGAAGCGCACGCTCGGGGTTTTTCTTTTGTCTCCGTGCTCTAACTAACGAGCTGCGACGCGTCGAAGCGGCACGTGTCTTCTCCGTCGTCGGCTTGAATTGGCAGCGCATTCAACATTTCTTCGCTGATAGCGAAGAAAGTTAGTGCATTAAATAAAAAGGGAACCTGAGATAACGGCGCCTTCTTAATAGTGACATACTGTTGCCGGAAAACAGTCGAGGCAGAGCGGTTGAGGTCGTGCGAGAGAAGGAATAACTTAGACTATATTGACTAGTCACTCAGGGGATGTTTATTTCGTTTTGCCGTTCTGTTGCGTATTAAGGGCTTAGAGAGATCGTATAGAACAATGTTGATGCATACCGAAACTGTAACGCTCCCTTTTAACTCTTCAAATGCATTCATTAAGTTAATGGAAAATTATTATTAGCGAGGAAAGTGAATGCAAGCTTTTTTGTCTATGCCCCTCTGAGGCTGTTATTTCTATATTTAGTTCGGATTGAGATGTTATGTCTTTGAAGGCACTTTCTACCGTTCAAACCTGTTTACCGCAGAAAACAATGCTCAAGACTCGCTAAGTTGGGTCGTTGATTCCTTTAGAATGCAACGTAATCCTTGTTCATGAACCAACAATACGGTAACCCCCAGCAGACGCCATGACAGCCGTTGACGTCACGGGGTGAGAGTGCGGAAACCACGACGTGGCGTTATCAACCATCCTTCCTTTTTCCACCGTGTCTTCGGAAGGCTCCTCTGAAAGGGTCACCAGGTCTTTTCGTTATTCCAAACGTCCGCATTTATTAACCCAGTTGTACTAGTGATTGTCTGAGTTCGTTTAGTTGCAGATTTCATTAAGCGTGAGACATCAAGAAAACTTCTCAGAAGGCAATTCATGCAGTGGTTTGAGAAGCACCAATTGCGAATCCGCGAGTACGAGAACCTCAGCCTGAGTTTGGGGATGTATCATATAGTATCGTAGAACTATTATTGAGTCGTAGTATCGTAGGACATAGTATCGTGTCCGGCTACTAAAAGAAAAGCCACATGGAGCTCCACTACCGGATTTTGTCGCCATTTTGTTGTTGTGAAATTGTTTAAGTTTAGCTAAATTGCGCAGAGAAACTATAAGAAAATGTACATTAAAAAAAATATTTACACCTTTCAGGGCTCATCTTCTCCTCAAACGACAATCGGCACTTATTTTGCGTGCACTTCCTTTCTTTAGCGCTGCACGGACGTTACTGGCCTCTCAGGAACGCTGTGTCACTCTGATACCCGCACGCCACTCGCGATCTGAACTTGCCAGGAGTCCAGCGCTAAACAATGGGAATTAAAGCAATTTAACGGAAGCGTATTGTTTGGCTACAACGCAAACCCAAAAAGGTGCAAAAAGTTTTGGGCGTCTGTGATCCTCCGTTAGGATCTGTTGAGCATACAGTCTGTATTCATGATTTGTGGCGGAACAGACAGCGTGTTCAAGAAATCGTCATTACTATTGTTCATGTTTAGGCAAACGACACTTAGCGAACGAGTGTTGTGTACCCAATCCTTGCTTTTCGTACGTGTATCAAGCAACGAAGGATGAGTGCAAAGCAGTCTATCCCGCCAACCGATACAGATTTTTCATTCAGGAAGCTATCACATTTGGAGTCCAGATGCAGAAGACGATAGCAATGTAGATCAAGGTTCTTTTTCTTTCTTTCTTTTTTTTTTCTTTTTCATCTTCGTTTTTTATTTCCTTTCTTGTGGCGCGTGTATAGGCGGGGCAGTTGAATCTTACATATGAAATCACACAGTGCGAATTTACCGCTCGTTCTCGATGTCCGTTTGTCGGAAAAGTGACACGCACAGACATTAACTGAAAGAAAAAGACATGATTCTCTCTTCAAGGCAAGCTTCCAGCAAATCCCGATTCTTGGACTGGGATAGGAGTGACCGCAAGGCAAGCGCATCAGCGCGTGTCCCAGAAAGGAAGACTTGCAAGGCTGCGCTTTCTCTACTTCGATCGGTTCACGATGTCTTCTTCTCTTTCCAAACCCGCACAAGATGCGAGCGCTCGCTCCACCTCCGCTGCAGGCCTTGAGCATTACGTGGCCGCTGGTACGCTCTCTTTGTCTTCCATCTGTCGCCGAAGGGGCAAGCAGGAAAATGAATACACCGTCCTCCTTACGCTGTCCTCCTTTTGCTTCGGATCGACGGCTGGGAAATAGGGAGTGCGTGTTTGTGTATGTTTGTATAAGCGCGTGCGCCTGCACTTGTGTGACCGAGGCGGCGTTGCGGGACGCAATATGGCTCGAAAGACGGCACCTTGCGGACAGACTTTCAATTTCCGTCGTGCTCCATTTCCCCGTCGCTCCGTTATCCTGTTTTCGCTGCGTCCGCCGCAAAGGCGAGACAGCTGTGCTTGTAAATGCAAACCGCGTAATGGTGCTGAATTCAGCTAAGCGTCATGTTGTTTGTTGTTTTGTTGGTTTCCTTTTCTTTCTTTCTTTTCTTTTTTCTTTCTTTCTTTTCCTCTCTTTTTTTTTTTTTTTTTTGACGCTTGCACGCATTTTTATTTGTGCCAAAGTAGCCTCTAGCTGGTAGCGCGGACGCTGAATTACGTATGTATTTATGGGGGAAAAAATAATAGGCGACGCTTTCGTTTCTTGGCACATTTTTCAATTTGCGTCTTTTTCCTTCTCTCTCATTTCTTTTCTTTTGTCTTGGTTCGGCCACTCGGCGTCATTCGTGGATATATTCCCAGGTTTTCATGCTTCCGCTTTTACAGAAGGGTGCATTTTGCTTTATGAGACGCAAACGTGACCTTTTGTTTGAGGTTTATCTATCACATGAAAACAAGAAAGTTAATTTAACAGACGTTACTTACCTGTGCCTGATATGTGTATTCAGGTGTGTTTCCTCGCCCCCTACTCAAGCAGTATCCAGACCAGTGCGTAACCCGCCGTGGTTGCTCAGTGGCTATGGTGTTGGGCTGCTGAGCACGAGGTCGCGGGATCGAATCCCGGCCACGGCGGCCGCATTTCGATGGGGGCGAAATGCGAAAACACCCGTGTGCTTAGATTTAGGTGCACGTTAAAGAACCCCGGGTGGTCAAAATTTCCGGAGTCCTCCACTACGGCGTGCCTCATAATCAGAAAGTGGTTTTGGCACGTAAAACCCCAAATATTATTATTATTACCAGTGCGTCACAAATGGAACGTTGCCGCCCCGTGTTCGCGGCCCAGGCTTGCCTCGTTGCGCTAGAACACAACTACTCAAGCTGAGGGTGGGCTGCGTGAACGTGCACGAACGTTTAGACAGACTGCCCATCTTGTACGTCTTGTGGCCGCTGCGAGACACTTCAGCATCTTATATTTGAGTGTCCCGCTTTCAGTGTGCCGCGCATGTCGCTAGTGAGACACTATCATCTCCTTGGCCTGCGGTGTACGACACTCGACGAGTGTTTGTACCCCACTGGTTGTGCGTCCGAACGTGACCAGGCCCATCGCGCTCTACTCACTTTTCTAGAGTTAACTAACTTATGTTCACGTTTGTAGCGTCGAAACTATTTTATTCAACATACCGTAGTAGCGTGACCGTCAGTGACTGGCCCTACTGCGTGTGATCTGTACTGGGTTCTACTTTATTCTTTAGATTTGGCCTGTTGCTCTGCCTTTCCTCTTTCCACCCCTACTTCCTATCTGACATTTCTGTGTTGCTGTCACCTCCCTTCAGAAGAGTAGGCAGGCGTTGTGCCCCTTCCGGTGGCAGTTGCCAGCCTGCTCCTCGCTTTCCCTTTCCTGTGAATTGTATATATGTGTTCAAAACAAATAATAATAATAATAATAATAATAATAATAATAATAATAATAATAATAATAATAATAATAATAATAATAATAGAGAGTTTTAGAATAGGGGCCCCAAAGAAATAGCGTCGAAGCCACTGCGCATGCGCAAGACGCAAACTCCGTTTGGGTTTTGCGTTGGGAACGCTATTTCACCGATTTAGCGGGAGCCCAAATAGCGGCCCCAAAAGCTGTGCGTCGGAAAACATGGCGACACCCATCGAAGCGACGGCTCTAACCTAGCACAAAACTGGGTTCGATTCGCGGTAACGCGTGAAGTTCGCAAGCTAGGAGAAGTGAGTGCTGTTATCGCTTTCTCTCAACTAGCGTGTGTTATGAAGATTGACTCATTAGACGCCGCTGATTTTGAATTCGATTGTGGATATTATGGCTTGTAGGCCTAACACGGCTAAGCTTGGCTGGTGAAGGCTAGTAAAGTTGGTTTGCTCAAAACTAAGCGCAACTAATTGTTTGCTGCTTACAGAGAATAACCTCTAAATTGTAATTAAACGCGAATACACGCAAGTAAAAATTATTATTCCTATCATAAAATGGTATAATTTATTTAATTATTTCTAATAGTTTTTCTTTGACGCCGTAGTGGCGCTGTCAGCGCAAGACGCTATCTGCAAA
This sequence comes from Dermacentor variabilis, assembly GCF_050947875.1. Classification (NCBI taxonomy): domain Eukaryota; kingdom Metazoa; phylum Arthropoda; class Arachnida; order Ixodida; family Ixodidae; genus Dermacentor; species Dermacentor variabilis. The sequence goes on from NW_027460335.1 coordinate 5,726,865, forward strand.
CGTCAAACCCTATTCTAAAACTCTACACTCCTACGTGCCCCAACGCTAACACCCGCAAAGCTCTTTGGGGCCCCAAACTATTGGGGCCTCTATTCTAAAACTCCCATTAATGTTAACTCTCCAATAATGTTTCTTAGGGACAGAAAGGTCAGATTTAATATTAGAAAAACTGGCGAAGAATCGGTTTGTAAGTCTGTTGCACCGACGGTTTTGGGCTTAACGACGTTAGGCAAGCAGCAGAATCGTCAATGCAGATTTTTCAGTAGGATCTGCCCTGGCCTTCGCTTCCGAGCCGATATGCAAAGGCACTTATGGCTTCATTCCAGTTTTGCTTTGTCGATGCTGCGGTCGGATGTCGGTCATGGTTATGTTACCTATATAACGGCAATATTTTATAACACATTATCAGTAAAAAAACTGAAAATGACAGCAAGACACATACGCGAGCACATTCACCGCCATTCTTGAGCTTTCGGGAATTAGCCGAGGGGATCAAATTTTCTTTATTAATAGTCTCGCAGGGACTTGAAATTCGTAAAGGTGCTCCACAGCTACAGCTAGGACAAGTGCAATAAATGAAGAGCTCTGGTTTAATTTGAATTACTTAAACGTTTCCTAATGTGCACGTACATACAGCATTTTTGTCTACAGCGCGTCTTTTGGATTTTGTCTTGATTGTACTGTGCATGTAGAAGCCAAGATTCGAACCGGCAACCTAAATTTCAGTGGGGCACAAAGTCCTCTGAACAATTGGGGCGTATTGTCGTAGCCGTATTCAGTTCTCTGTGCATGTAACACATGCTCAATAACGCCGAATGCATACAGAGGCGTACAACACATGAGTAAACGTCCAATGAAACGACGGTCACTGCAGATTCAAGGTTTCAAATATTCCGTCTTCATACAGAGCAAGTATGTCGAATGCTACACATGACTTTCTTTTTTACATTCTCCTGTTCTTGCCATTTTTCGCGCAAAAATTGCAAATAGTGGCGATAAGCGCGACGTTCTGGTTTCCGAGCCAATGACGGTGCGGCGATAAGTGTTGCAAACGAAATGTACCCCTGCAAAGTATGGCACCGCATTGCGCCCTGTGTTTTCATGCTGTCCTCTTTTGGTTGCTTGGAATGCAACATGAGAGATCGTCCGTCGTTCAACTCATACACTGTCACATTGAGGGACACAGAAATCACTGCGGTCACAGGCCGAAGCCGCTGGCACCGAAGGAATCGAGCACATATTCGAGCGTATCACGCGTGTAAATGAAAGAGGTGTGGGAGGAGGTTATCCACACGGAGACAGTGTTCTCCGGTGTCCAGCTTCGGCGATGCTTTAACTGCCGCGAAATTTTGCGAGACTGTAGGGCAGGATGCGTTCGGCTTTTCCGGACCGCAGAGTTCCGGCACTGTGCTAGCTGCGCTAAGTCCGCGTACCACGAACCCGGTCGCTCGTATAGTCACCGACACCTCTGGAGCTAGTCTTTATAAATCATGAGAAGCTAACAGCATATCTGAGAACGATTCCCAGATAATATCGCCCCGGGCTAACCTTACGAAGCAAAAGGACCGGTATTTACATAAAACAAATTATTCCGTTAAAACTCTTCATAAGTGCACTCAGGATGGCAGACATAATATTACTCATTAGCGAACGCGAACGTCCAATGGCAAACAGCGCTTACGAAGAAAAATCTTAACGAATTTGGTCCTAGGCGCCTAGCGGCAGTCTAGTTTGAGCCGCAGAGAGTGGCTGCACGAAACGGGCCCTCCTTGTATACAAATAATTTCATGCTCAATTGATGGCGTTGGCAACCCAGGTGAATAATAATAATAATAATAAAAACATGTGCAGATCTAACCCACATCTTGAAATGTATGTGAAGCGAATCTTTCCTGAAGAGGTTAACGGAAATGCCCTAACTTCCGCCATTTTATTCCTGCGTTCTTGGCGGAAAAAGAAACTAGCACGCACTCACGTCTTCTCACGCACCCGTGTATACGCAATGGCACGCACGCGGCAATCACCTCAAAGAGGTAGTTGACGTTGGCGCGATAGAAGTTTAAATGAGATCGTGGCGTATTTAAGTGTACTTTTGAGATTAATGTCTGCTTTGACATCATTCGCAATTCATTTCCTGCCTTTCAAAGATCGCTGCGACCCACCACTTGAAACGTTCGTGGTACTTGGCCTACATAGCCTTTGGCGCAGTAGAATGTTTGAGAGGTACGCAGAACCACCGCGAAGCAATTGGTCGTCTTTTCAGGAATCTCTTGCCTACTTTTGCAGTGGGTACGCGGCACAAGAAACAGTGTCTGACTGGATGCCTTTATTGGACGCTTGCACGGGCTTGCCTGTCTTTGGATGTGTTTTCAGTAGCCTTAAATTTCTGTAACCCTTTGTTTTGCTTATTTTGCTTAAGATTCGGCTGCCATGTAATAAAGAAAAGAAAAGAGTGATTGTGACCTAATGGTGAGAGCATCGGGTGGCTGTGTTGTGGGACTGAGGTTCCTTCCCACCAGTGGGCGCGTAATTGATTTTGTTTTCTAAGTGTGAATATTCCATCTGCTAACACAAGGGAATGCTAATGGCGAGTATAGGATATAACCACGGCGTTAGAGGAAGCTTTAGCTCGGGTGCTCTCATCTAAATACTTGCAAAAGGAGAATTAGTCTTTCTTGGCAACCACTGCACCAAATTTGGCTAGGTTGTTGCATTTAAAAGAAAAACTTAAAATTTACTGACTGTTTGTTTCGAATGTTTGATTAAGGTCATCAATTTTTTATTAAAAATTGCAATTCAGAAAACGAAATTGACAACTTTACAACTCTAACCCAGCAATAAAAAAAAGATATCGCAAATCTGCGAATCACGCCTAATAGTACATCCAAAGCGTAGAAAATTGATATATTACACATGAATCTCAAAAAATATTGTATTATGGAAATACAGCTTTTGCAGAACCCTTGTACACAAAGTAATAAATTCGCGTAAGGCATAAAATGACAAATCGTTTTGTCCGCTTGCAATGATCTAACGGATGCCGTTTAGAGAATCTCGATATCTGTTTTTGATGCAGAGTAATGAACTTGTAAACTTCGTACGTCTACTTTCTTCAATTTTCGAAAATCTATTTAACAAAATTCAGGCTCTATATCGAAATTCCGCTTCCTACAGTCACTGGAATTTAACTTTCTCTCTCAAATGCAACAAATTTAATTGAAATCGGTCCAAAGGCCATCGCAGAAACACTGTTTTGCGTTTTACATGTATTTGAATAGGCCGCGTCGCAGTTAGTCCCGAGCTAAAGCTTCCTCTTAACGCTGGATATCTAGGGGAGGGATGCTTCATCTCCTGCTGAAATTGAACCGTGGTAAAGAGCGAGAGTGCGATTGTTGAAGCGTGTGGGTCGGCGTGGAAGGGTTGTCGCGCAGCCTTTCGAGTGAACGGCGAAGAGAAAGAGCAATGTCAATGAATTCGCCTCCGCGTGTCAGCTTTCTCCTCTGTGTATTCCTTCCTCTGTATGAAAGGACGCTTTGCCTCGGGGATTCCTATCTAAATACGTTGGACGGAGCGAAGGTTTTCGACGCTCTGCCAGGCACTATTTGCCTTTTGGTCAGTTACCTTGACAACTATGTTTCCGTTGGCTAAATGACCTTGAATTACTCGAGCGTTGCCCGGCATGCACTGTACTGAATTAGATTATGTTTGTGGCATTTAGGAAAAGCACTTCAAATCTGTGCAGTAAGCGAATTTTTTGTCAATGCCTAAGTTGTTCTTGTTTTCTTTTCCTACTTTTTGTCGAAAATTGCAAATTTAAAACAAAACCCAGGTACGCGATTTTCAACTTTGTAGGTCTGTAATAAATAACAAAGTCACAGCTCTGTAAACAGCATCTACTGGGTTACTAAAGCAGGCAAGCTAGGTGTAGTATACACTGCTCTGAAATATGCGGCTAGTTTATAAGCAGAACCTTCGCTAAAATCTCGTGAGCATTGTAATGATTTCACGTAGACTGCGAATTCATATCCTATAGTTTCTCTCTTCACATGTTCTAAAATGCGGCGTTTATAGGAATGCAATACTTTATTTTTTTGGTGCAGAGCTACGAATTTTAAACTTCGCGCTTCGATTCTTGAAACGTTCTTTTTACGGTGATTTTCGCGAAGAGTTTAATGTCCTTAATGAGAATTCTGCTTCCTAAAGTCGCTTGAATCTAGTTGTGTCTCGGAAATGCAATAAATTTAATTCAAATTGGTCGATCAGTTGGGGAACTCGAGCCAGCTAGACTGACTTCTTACGCTCGCGCTCTTAAGATCCATTCACAACAGGGAAGCGTGTTTTCCGCCTGCCACACTGCGTTTAAATCATGCCACACAAGATGAGCAGAGGCTGATGCCTGCTGAGCGCCCACACTATATTCGTGTCCCGTGCTTACTAGGGCTTGCAATATAAGAGGCTTCTAGATGAGCCCTTTTGGAAATTGGCTTCCTTCCTGTTCTTCGTCGGCCGCCATCGATTAGGGACTCAGACGAGCCCTCTAGGGAGTCCCACTTCTATCGCGCAAGGTCCTTCCCCACCGAATGGGGTTTTCCGCGTCCTCCTAATCCACACGCCACCCCGCCGGTCAAGATTAGGCGGCCCGGGGCGAAGGTCGTAAGCCGCGTAATTTACTTATAATGCGCAAGCGCCAGGAGGTCGCGAAAGTGGGTCTCGCGGGAACATATGGAACCGAACAGAAGTTGTGGAAAAGACCTAACAGAGATGTTTCGTCTTGAGACCTTCTTGGCTATTTATTATTGCGACGAAGTTCGCGTACATCTGGTAATGTTGTTTTTCCACTCAACGATGAGGACAGGCACACGAAGTTCCCGTTTTGAGATGGTACGTGTCAGAACAGCGACGTCATGCAGAAGGTGTTGATAACCTTCAATATTCTATGGTTCTGTTATGCAACACGTCCTAAGGCGTATTTTGTAAATGCTTACAGGTCACTTAACAAATTACGGGGTCCAATGTTTTAAGAGGCCTTGCAGCCTTCTTGATTATAGATCACTGCGGCGATGTACGTGAATGTCCGGCAATATTCCTCTGTCATTCACCTATCTAACGAAAGGTTCTCGAAATATTTAGGTACAATATGGTACATAGCAGAATATGTATGTTATTCAGAACCAGCTCACAAGGTTGTATTCGTTCTGTGACTCTGTGACTCTGACACATGGCAAAGTCACCGAGAGCTTGAACAGTTTACAGGTCATTTCAGTAAATTTGACTGACAGGCATTTCTTCGTGACTTTCAGTCGCATAATTGATGCCAATCGTACCTCATTTCCATGGAACTACATGCCTGCAGCAAGACCATCCTCATCTTTATGGTGCCTGCACAGACCTGACATGCGCCTCACCATCCCAGGAATCATGAAGAAAGCCAACATGCCGTCGTTTGCCCTTAAGGAGGCCACATTAGAACTCTTACATGAGGTGCACAGTGGCCGCGTACACGTTTACATCGATCGTTCAGTCGCATCTGCAAGTGCAGCTGCCGCTGTGGTGATACCAAGATGATCCGTCAAAATACAGCTAAAAACGTCACATGTATCATCAACGACAGCTGCTGAACTGCTAGCCCTGCGTGCGGCTCTTCATTTCAGTAACGAGGAACCATGCCACGCGTGGTCAGTCTTCTGTGATTCCAAGGCAGCCCTACAGAGTGTACTCTCAGCACTGAGCCATGGATCACATGAGCAACTCGTCGCAGAAATCAGAGAATTCTACCATCGACTAGTTGACGAAGGACACGATATAATCTATCAGTGGTTGCCTAGTCACTGTGGCATACATGATAATGATCGCGCAGACGCAGCTACCCGATCTGCCCATGACGGCGTCAACTGCGTTGCCATCCCTCTTTCGAGAGCCGACGCAGCGAAAAAACTTTCCGCACTTGCGCGTGACCTGACATTAGCCCAATGGAATTCGTCCGATTTCACAATTGCACGCCTCCATACCCTGGACCGTAATTTACAGCTCCATATTCCGCCCGAGCTTCCACGACGTGACTGCACCCTGCTTGTCCGTCTATGGCTTGGAGTAGCATTTTCAAATGCCTTCTCTTTATGAGAGCAGCATTCCGGGCAAGTTGGTAATCCATTGCTTAAATGATATTGCGCGACATAAAAAACGACACGGACGTGAAAGAAGACGACACACCAAGCGCATATAATGCGCTTGGTGTTGCAGTTGTAATAATAGTTAATAGGTAATAATAATGATAATAGTTAGTGATAATAGTTGAAAGATTGCGCTTGGTGTGTCGTCTTCTTTCACGTCCGTGTCGTTTTTTATGTCGCGCAATATCATTTAAGCCTTCTCTTTCCTTATCGGAATGGCCAACAGCCCACTGTGTGACTTCTGCGGGTGCAACGAAACGATCGAGCATCTTCTTTGTCAGTGCTCTCGTTCTAACCCACAAAGAGCAGTCCTCTCAGCCACCTTAGACAAACTGGACAAGCGCCCAATGACAGAAAACAAGATCCTTGGAACCTGGCCTACGCGAACATCAGCGCGATCCGCTATGAAGGCACTGCTGCGATACTTGAAAGACACGGAACTTTCTGACAAATTGTGACTGTACACTGTGTGACGTAAGACTGTACGGTGACACTGCGTAAGACTAGGAACGCCTTTGCGGGCTGCGTGACAGTGCCCATAGAAATAGTTCGTGTGTGCGTGCGTGTGTGCGTGTAGATTTTTTTTCGTTTTTTATTTTTCTTTCTTTCTCACCTATTGCATCCCCTTGCCGCTCCCCCAGTACAGGGTAGCCAATGGGAGATAATCTCTAGTTAACCTCCTTGTCTTTCCTTTGCCTTTCTCTCTCTCTCTCTCTCTCTCAGTAAATTACGCGATCCGACTATGATCCACGTTTCATGTTTGCTACACTACGGTGGTATATGGTAGATGGTTGGTATGGTAGATCTTATTATCGCCCTCAATCTCTCAGCACGATCGCTAATAGAGTGGCTGGTATTACAAACGGCATATCTAAATGTTTCAAATGTTCTACCTGTTCCGGATTTAATTGTTTTTTTTTTCATCTGTGCAACGGACTTCCCGCGGAGGTCACTGAGATGTCTTTAACCCTGTTACGCGCACCCTTCAGGAGAGCATATAATATAACATAATTAAAGAATGTATTGTCAAGGAGGGGTCACCCATAGTCACGGTACCTTGTTCAATTCTACTAGTTTTCCTTCAAGAGCCCTCTAGTCCAGGATAATGCGGTAATAAACAATATCTTCCTCTGGAATTGAGTGCGCTGCGACAGTTGACTTGACCGCACGCTTTCTGTCCCTTGAGAAAGCGCATTAGGGAGCGTGTTTGCTGCGCGGCGGTAATAACATCGAATTAAGTTTCGTTCCTTTATTCATGAGTCAATATTTATTTATCGAATCGTAATTAAAATTAGCAACACCACATCACGATTTCCGCAAGAAGCTTGCCGTTCGCGGAAAGCAATGAAAGTTATAAGCAACTTTTCCATTGTGACTGACATGTGTCCAGTAAACTGTGATACAACTTGAACAGTCGGCGTCAGTTATAGCGACAAACACAGACTCTGGAGTCAAAAATACAAGACCTATCTGGTCCCATTTTCGAAGCCTTAATGTAGATTCGCGATTGCCATGCCATAATAGCGACATTACAAGGACCCTGTCAAAAATACCGCGTGCATTGTAATAAAAAATTTCACGACGCTTAAGCTTCTACTTTAAGAATGGGACGCTATAGTATTCAAGGATCCCAAGGCGAGCTGAAAGGCGAGCTTTCCGGTGGAAACGTGGCCTCTTGCGAGGGCCGCGATGCTGCGGAGGCGAGTGCCATCTGGTGGTGTTGCAAGGAACCGGGCGCGCCGCTTTAAGACCTTGGAGATTTCTGTGCGCCGGTGCCTGCAAATCTCGGAGGTCATTGCCGCTCTAGGTATGGTAGAAACGCTGGAAAAGGGGTTCGTGTTTTGAATTTCCGTGTAACGGAATTATGTTTTCTCGTATATACAAATTACAATTCAACGCCATTATGTGTGTAGGGTGTGTGTAAGTCGTACTTTACGATTTTTCTGACGCATTTTACCTTGATAAATTCAGTTATTTCAGTTACTTCTTTGCGCAACATGAAGGGCTTGCGTGGTACGAAACTATTTTTGCCGAAATGGCGGTCGGCGCTGGACGCCGGCGTGGAAATTTCGGCGACATGGGGGCCTTTAACGCATTTGCTTTAAAATTATGTGGGAAACCATCGAAGGTGATTGTCGAAGTAAGCGACTAGCTTTCTAAATCCTCTGCATTGTATGTGAAAGTCGATGGGTGCAGCATTTCTCCTGTTGCTCGATGGCCTTGTTGGTCTCCTGCTGAAGCTAAGCATCGTGTTGCTTCTCCAACTTCCAATGCTTTTCTGCCACAGCCATCGCAGCCGCACGCTGGGCTGCCACTTCAGCTTTCCACTAGGTTCACCATCCTCTGGCATGACGTTAGTGCCTCTACGACTAACAAGACAGGTCCATCAACACAAGTGACCTCCTTTCTGGTCGCTTGCTATGCTCTGTGGCAGCCCTCTTGTTCTCCTGAAGGTGCTCCCTCCCCTCATTCTATCAGTGGAGGTCTGGCAATAGACCACAGCGTGGGAGTTGAGCAAAATAAAGCAATTAACTTTGAAACAAATTGCCCACTCTCTACTCAGTCAGATCAATGATGCCTTGCAATACTGCGATTGTGGCTTTTACTTGCGAAAGCAGGATGAAAAGTGGTAATAAAGCCGACAGGCGAATCATTTAGTTACAGCTGCGTAGTCAAGGTGAGCTGGGGAACGGGCTCTCCCAAATCACTGTTTCCGCACTCGGGACAATCGAGCAATGACATGAAACTAACAGAGGAAAATAAGGCGCTCAAAAGGGAGCTAGAGCTAAGCCCAGAGGAAACCAGGCAACTAAAGAAAAGAGTCGATGATTTAATAAGATAGTTACAGGCACAAAGAAAGGGCAGCCCACCCATATCGCCACCCAGCCCCGTGCCCGAACAACAGATACAACAAACACAGTCAGGGGAAAAGAGCCTAGAAGAAAAGATGGAAAGCTTTATGCACACCATGCAGGAGCAGATTGCACAGATGCAACAAAAAATGGCGCTGCAGGAACAGACTTTTCGCAGCTACATAAAAAATCAAAACACACAGAAAATCACGAGCGAAGCCAGGGGCAGGCTTTATCACGAAAGAAGATTCGGATCCGAAAGCCAAAACAACAACATGGCGAATACAACATGGCCGGACAAAACACACTAAGCATATGGCAATGGAACTGCAGGGGATACCGGTGCAGCAATACTCCTGCAGCAGTACATAAACACACAAACCGCACCCCCAGACATCATCATGTTGCAAGAGACAAATGTCACGCTAACACTCAGGGGATATACATGCCAGGAGAAGGGCCGCACGGCGACACTAATTAGCAACAAACTAGTAACCATAGCACATTGCGAAATATCAGATACCGGGATAGAACACGTGATAACTGAGGGGATACCCAAGAAAAAGCACAATGCAAAAATCACGTTCATAGTAAACTTATACGGCCCGCCCAGACAAAAAGATGGCAACTTTAGCAAACCTTTTGCGGGGGCAGGCAGGTTAGCAAAATCCAAGACCCTTTTTATAGCAGTGGACTTTAACGCGAGGGACCCCAGCTAGGGATATAAGAAAGGAGATAGGAAGGGGCAATTAGTTAGCATGGCCGCGGAGGACACAAACTGCACCCTCATAACGGATGAAAATCAGCCAACGCGTCTAGGCAACAGCGTTAGCCCAGATACCTGCCCCGACCTAACGTACGTTGAAGGAGCAAAAGAGGTCGAATGGGAAAACTTGCTGGAGAACCTAGGCAGCGATCATTACGTACTGAAGATAAATATAGAAGCCGAGAACATCAAGAGGAAGATTGGCACAGCCCACATAACGGACTGGGACGCCTTTCGGAAGAACAGTAAACACATGAAGGGGGAGATTACTTCAATAGAAGAATGGTGCCAACAGCTACAGCAACTACAAAAATAATACACGCAAGAAATAGACAGAACGGAACAAACACCGGAAGTGGACCCGCGGCTACTCAAGCTATGGGAGGCGAGACGCGGGCTCACGAAGAAATGGAAAAAACAGAGGCTAAATAAGAAGCTAAAGAAGAAGATTGCTGAAGTCACCCAGAAGGCAGAGGAATACACAGCGCAATTGGCACGACAAGGCTGGCAGCAGTCTAGCAGCTCACTAAACGGCACGCTCAGCACAGCCAAAACGTGGCGAATGCTCAAGGCACTCATGGACCCAACCAAAACCAAATCTGCGAGCAACAAGGCCCTTAAAAACTCGCCCACCAATATGAGGGACAAGACGAGGAATTATCAGAGGAAGTCCGGATCAAATGTTATGGCCGGGACAAGCCGCAAAATACGAAGGTGACTACCAGGGAACGGAGAACCCGGAACTCGACAAGTCATTTACAAGAGAAGAGGTGTGTGCCGCCATCAGAGCAGTCACCAAAAACACGGCAGCAGGAGCCGATAAAATTAAGAACTCCTTGATCCGCAACCTCAGTGATGAAGCGGTGGCCCAACTCACGGACTGCCTCAATACGCAGTGGGAAGCGGGCACGGTACCAAAAGAGTGGAAGCACGCGGGAGTGTTCCTGATACCCAAACCCGGTAAGAAGCTATAGATAGAAAACTTGTGGCCCATCTCGCTAACCTCGTGTCTCGGCAAGCTTTACGAAAGAGTGGTCACCAGAAGAATACAGCGATACCTAGAAGACAACGAACTGTACCCCCACAGCATGTTTGGCTTCCGGGCGAACCTGTCAACACAGTATGTCTTGCTACAAATAAAGGAAGAGATCCTTAACAAGATCCCCAAAGCAGGCGAAAACATCATCATGGCCCTAGACCTCAAAGGGGCTTTTGACAATGTCAGCCACGGAGCCATCATGGAAGGGCTAAACAAGACCAACTGCGGCAAGAGAGTCCACGATTACGTGCGGGCATTCTTGTCAAAGCGCACGGCGACAGTAGGACTCGGAGACCTGCGGAGTAATACCTTTGACACGCCTAACAAGGGTACCCCGCAGGGCTCGGTCATTTCGCCAATTCTCTTTAACATCGCGATGATCGGGCTAGCCCAGAAACTGAACGAGATCGAGGGCATCCAGCACGCCATGTATGCGGATGACATCACGGTCTGGGTAAATCAGGGATCATTTGGCCAAAAAGAAGAAAAGCTTCAGAAGGCGGCAACATGCGTCGAACAATTCGTCAAGGAGGGAGGCCTTGCGTGCTCAACCGAGAAATCAGAAATTCTGGGGATTGGAAGGAACACAACCAAGGAAAAGATAGAAGTGTATCTGGAAGGTCAAGTCATACCAGAGAAGGCCATAATACGCATCCTCGGCATGTGGATCCAGAGCAGCAAGCGGTGCGGAACCACGCTAGGCCTGCTCAAGCAATCGACGGAGTAAGTCAGCAGGATGATCACGAGAGCCTCGCAAAGACGGAGCGGCATGAAGGAGGGGGCCACGATCAAGCTGGTCAGGAGCCTGGCAGTCAGCAGGATCACGTACTCACTCCCGTACCACAACATGACGCAACAAGAGAGAGAACAAGCCGAGACTCTCATCAGGAAAGCATACAAGACGGCGTTGCATCTGCCCAGAAACACGTCGAACGACAAGCTACGCAAGCTAGGTATCCACAACACATTTGAAGAGATAAAGGAGGCACAACTGGGTGCGCAGCTGCACAGGCTCCTGCAGTCAACCAGCGGCAGGGCGCTCCTCAAAAGATTAGGCTATAAAAACATAGAAGCAAAGAAGGATAGGATGGCTAACATACCAGACTCTTTTCGCCAGACACTGAAAGCCAGCCCCCTACCGAGGAATATGTACCCGAATCTGCATGCGGCCAGAAGACAGGCGCGAGCAGAATACGTAGAAAGACACCTGGCCACTAAAAACAATGTGGTATACACGGATGCAGCCCTATACCCGTGGGGCCACAACACCAAAGAACATAGAGTGACCGTGGATCACATGGGAGAGCTGATAAGCAGCGCAACCCTAAGGAGCTGCACGGTAACACAGGGGGAAGAAGCAGCTGTGGCTCTAGCAGCGGCGGAGGGTTACCGTAGAAACAGATCCTTGATAATACTCACAGACTCCAAAGAAGCATGCAGAAATTACACGGCAGGTAGAATCAACAAAGGGGTGCTGCGAATCCTGCTCGAGGCAGGGCTTCCGAACGAAAAGATACTGCATACGATTTGCTGGGTGCCGGGTCACACCGGAATAGAGGGTAACCAAAGGGCCGACAGTCTAGCTCGCGAGCTTACATACCGAGTGGGACAGTCAGTGGACCCGGATACCACTATGACGGTGGAACCAACGTGCGCGGAAATACTAAAACATCACAGAGGCAAAAGGATAACATATCCACCACCCCACCCATCTTTAACAAAACACGAAGCAGTCGGCTGGCGAAGGCTGCAGACAGGAACATTCTCCAATCTACACATCCTACATAAAATGTTTCCCAGTCAATACAGGGACACATGCCAATGGTGTGGGGCCATCCCAACACTATATCACATCACATGGGAGTGCAGAAATATCTTCTCTTTCCACAAAGAGAAAAAACCCAGTGCGGAACAGTGGGAGGGCCTGCTCGCCAGCGGCGTGCTCACAGTCCAAAAAGGATATGTGCAACACGCTCTCAAAGTGGCTAGGATCAGCGGTGCTCTGGAATAGAGGCGCCGACAACTCAAGACGACGGAGGCTTCAGTAAATCATGAAGACCTCTGTTAGCCGCTGAAAGCTGTAAATAGAGCATTAAAGTCTTTCCTTCCTTCCTTCGCTATATTCAATCGACGTTTTCTTCGCCTCCTGGGTCGATTTTTCGCGCTGCTACTGCAGTCTTGCATGCCTTGTCGGTAGGTGGTTGAGAGCGTGTAGTATCTACATGGGACGAGAGCGAGGGAGGGGTGCGAGAAAACGCCGTAAAAAGGTGAGCAAGGAGAGAGGGAGGAAGCGCCGGAGATGGTGCGGGAGGGGGCAAGGGGTCGAAAGACGATCTCATAAAGAATGCCTCGTTTGGCCTCTCTCCAATAAAAGAATGAAAAAAAAAAACCGAACGGCGCTGCACTGCTGTACCAGCACATGCACATTACTAAAAAAACAAAAGAAGTCGCGTATTGCTCCCTCTTGGCAGCTGGCAGATAACATTGCGCGGAAGTTTTTATAGCTCTAACACAAAATCCCACAACATTCCGCGGCACCACAAACGTAAACTGTAAGCCGCATGTGTCATACTTCTCCATCCACGCGGCCTTGCTCACCATTCTACCCGCACCACAGCGTCAACTTTACACTACGCAAGCGACGGTCGAGTGCATCAACTGTTGTGCCACGATGCGATACGTCGTGTGAGGCGGTGACGGTGCAAACCTTCTCGCTGGCTGCGAACAGCGGCTCCAAGTGCGCCTCAAGCTAACACATCGCTCATTGTGTTTCCTGCTCACTGCACAGATAAGCACAATTGGTGCACCCAAGATAATGGTAAATCTTAATTTGTGACTGTAATGTTGTACCGAGCGATCGAAAACGTCAAAACTCGGTGCCAAATTAGCGCCTATTTGAGTCAACCAGCGCAAACACTAAACAAACATTCGTTTAAACCGATTCCCATAGTACGTGATATCCACATGGTCTTTTCGTTCCTAATGCTTTTTCGTCAGTTTGTTACATTACGTTGCGAACATGCAAATTTCCATTGCACTGCAAATAGGAAGGGCACCGGTGCTTTTTATGTAGGGGATTTAACAGTAAAATAGGCAAATTTGCAGTGTAGTGGATGCGCCTATACTACTCTCTCTTGAGCGTTCTGCTATATACTCTTCAAATATAGAACACATTTTCATCCGCCGCACTGCAGGATGTTAAGTTTGATGTATCCTGGCCGGAATTCTACAAGTGAAAAAAAATAAAGAAAACTGAGGCCATGACATTTAATACTAAAAAAAATTATCGTGTGTCCTTGCTCTGTTGCCGCGAAGTTTATTTCAATGCTTCTACGCCGATATTAACTACAATTAGGGAGGGATGGCTCCAACCATACTTCCGGCAACACATTAGGATACAGCCGATCCATCACAATTTTTTTCTGGCACATCTTTTTAAAAATCTTTCCTTCTTCGCTTGCGCCCTGTTTACGCCGCAGCTATCTGTCTCAGGCGAGCCGTTAATTGAGATACCACAGCGCCACCTCGCGCCTCCTGGCCTCGTTTCAGGGTCCATCGGGTGTCGCGCGCGCCCGAAAACGGGCCACTAGTTTTTCGCTATCAGACGGCAAAAGCCTGCCGAGCCGTGAACCCTTCAGTCGAGCGGCGTGTCGACGGTCGGTTATCAGTGAGGCACTACTTTGGAACGACGACGACGACGGGCCGGGAATACCTGAGCTCCACCGCGGCGCGACGTCGCCCGCCCGGCCGCCATTTGCATGCGTGCCTGCGTCTTCTTTTGCCGCGCCATTAACTGCGCCATTGCCAACCCTCGACAACGCGCTGTTACCCTTTTCCGCCGCCGTAACGAGCGCCTCGTTTCTGCCTCGTTAGGTCGGAGAAGTTTCTTACGCCGGTGTTTGCGGCGTCAATTTTTCGCGATGCTTAACGCTACACACCCTGGCGAGGGGCGGTTCTGCTAGTGTAATGCAGACAAATTAAAAGCTTTTCGAGGAAGGATGAACACGATGATTTATTCCTTTCTTTTTTACCTTCTTGCGGTAATATTTCTATCCTTTTCTGCATGTCATATTTTATGTATTTATCTGCGATCGTCGATTCCTGATTGGGGCAATCTTCGTAAGAGAAATTAATGGTCTTCTTGAGGCCAAGAATAGCCCGTATGGAACGTCGCGGCACGTGCATATATTAACGTAAAAGCCACTGTGAACAATAATGCATGAAAACTGCAATGACAGCATGATTGTGTGATACTGCTCTTGTGCATCGTTCAGCTCACGTCTTCTAACACGCCTTTCAAAGCCCCTCCCGTCCCCCCGTCCCCCTTTGGAGCTTTCGATGGTTGGCATAGATTATTTTTCGCGATCGTATTTTCAGGCGAAACCTGCCCTTTCTGATAAACTCGTTTGCCCACATCTTTTAAGCCGAGAGCTTAGTTTTCTAGGGTTCCTGGTGCTACTGAGTGTTATATTAAATAAAACAGTATTTCTTGTGCCTGTGTTTGTCGTGAGATGTAAGTGTCCGCTAGTTCCATTTGCATTAATTGTCAATAAAAAATTATCAGGGCTTTCTGTGCCTTTCTTTTTCAACATGAGTCCACACAGGTGTCTTTTTAGCGTCTGCATAGAAGTTAGTATATATGTTTTCACTGAATTCAAGCTTGTTTCTTTCCAGGCTGAAGTAGGGCGGCTGCCTTGCCCGCTTTTTTATAGCCGTCAGTTTATTTGAGTCCTAATTATAGGAAGCGTAAGTGACTGTCAAATAGCAGTGTCATGAGGTATATAAAACTGTCTTATTGTCACCGCTATTCATTCTTCAGCTTTTCCCCGCTTTTGTTCCTTATTACCAGACTTTTCAACGTATCCCCACTGTGAAGCCGAACTTTCTTCGATGTTGTCTCCTCTTCTCTGAAGGGTGCAGTTCCGATCAGAGGGTCGCCGCGTCGTGAATAGCGTTATATATTCTCGAATAAAAGCAAGCACCAGTGATTAATGTGCAATGCATGGTGGGACATGTATATATTGTGCGTGATATGAACCGTTGCCAGAATATCTTCTACGACCGACACCCCTGCTCCCCGCTATCGTTTATTTATTTAATCGTGGCTTCTTTTTCTAGGCACAAGGTTGCCCAAGACAGAGCTAGTCCGGCGTATTGTAGCTATGCTGTTCCAGTGCCATTCCTTGTGTTGCTTCGTCAGTGGTCATAGCGACAGTCCAACCGGGGTGTCAAAGGAATCAGCCGGAGGTAAACGGCGAGTGGTAAAAGTAGCATAGTATCGAGTGGAACAAATCGCTGCATTACAGACCCACTACAGTGGCTCACGTAAGCAGTATGCAGTGACATTGTTGACAGTAGCGATAGATGATTGGGATTACCGGCCTTCTCCCGCGACCAATAGAAATACGCTAACCGTGAAGTTTTCAATTGAATTTCTCAGTACGCAGGGCAGTTATGAAGCGCGCATTTCGTCAGAAAGCGCCTCTTACATCATGGAAGAGTCCGCAACACAAAGTAACAACCGCTTAGAAACCAGTATGCGTTTAAAACACAGGTCTAGCGGCAGAAGCCATACCCTCAAAGCAGCCACATCATTGAAATACCAGTTGGCAAGCACTCCAGAGGCGTTTAATTCATTTCGACAATGGCCAATATTGCAGGCTTTTGTCAAGAGCTATCCATCGCAGGTCGCGAAAAACAGGAGCAAACGCTTCAAATTGTCGGTATTTCATTATTCTTAGACCGTTGAACAGTGCATAATGAAAACAATCTTAAGGAAGCTTGTTTTTCGAGAAAAACTACATGAAGTATAAGCTCAACGCCTGTTTCAATGACGTCATTGAAACAGGTGTTGAGCTTTTACTTGGCTTAACGATATGTAGACATCGTTGCGAAGGGTGAACAATACGCATATCTACACTAAGGCGTTGACACAGTTAATAATCACAAAGACAACTCAACGGAAACGTCGGCCATGTCACACAAATGAAACTATCGAGGGAAATTCAATTCATTTGGCTCCGTACGTGAAACGTGCGGTGCTCACCTATATGAAAATACGAGGCGCAAAACAACAATAATAAATAAAGAAGAAGAAAAAAAGAAAGAAATACGAGCGTATACATTCAAAGAGCACTGAACACCCACAACCACCATCAGTTCTTGCCCGCTTATGCATTCTGAAATCGATGCACATATTCCCCACGAGAAATCATACGGAATGCAGACACACAAACGCTTACGAAGATACAGGGTAGCCGCCGGACGAGGATTATTCTTTCCTTACGATTCGACTGAAGCTCCACCTACCCATGGGTCGTTTCCCACGTTTCCGTTGGCTTGGCGATCAAGAAAGCAAGAACACAAATTTCTCACCAGCGAGAACTCCTCGCCTTGTTTGTCCCATATTGGTGTCGCACTTATATATCTTCGTCGTATTTGCACGATCATCCGCTCACGTTCTCGACAGCGAAATTCTTTCCTCGACGCGAACTTCTGTAGTTGTTCGTTCGATCAGGTGTTCTGTTGCTGGATTTCTTCATACTGCTACAAGCGCTGTAAGCACTTCAAACCACTTCAGTTGTTTGAACTACCGTGGCATATCTCCTTATTGGCTGTAGTGTGTCACGAGGCATCGAGAGCTAGAGCGAACCGCTCTGACTTTCACGTTCACTCTCGCGTAGTGACTGTGGCAACAAAACAGAAAGATGGTCAACGCGGAAGAGGCGGAAGTGTGGCCATTCTCTTCACATGCTCTTTGAAGAGAAGAAAGCGGAAAGCGACAAGAGCGCCCATCATGTTGTTCTTTGCTTGCAGTCGCCAGCGAATAGGTGCAGTGGAGCGCAGCCATCGGCCTGGTTCTTCCGCCTGCTGTTTAGACGAAGGCTGTCCAACAGAATGCTAGGAAAACTATTTTTCCCGTGTTGAACCAGCGTGCAACATTAATAGAGGGCATGAGCAGTCTTCCTTATCACCTGAAGGGGGCTCTTTACATTTCTTTCTTAGTTTCAGTCGACACACTTGAAGATAGCGTGCCGATGGTTACTGCCGTTGCCTTCCTTTTGCCCAAAAATTACCTCTGTAAGTAACCGCACAAAGAACTAAGATACGCGTATATTGATGCCACTAGGTTTGACGGTAACCTTCTATGCATTGCGCATCGTAGGTATAAGTAAACAGCCAAAGACGCCATGACCGCACTGAACTGTAGCAGACGGCAACAGGGTATACACCCCAGCCATATTGCTACATACAACGACGCTCGCTGCGGAGGTAAATTTCTTGCTGACGCCAGCGCTTCCTTTGCTTGCGCCTCAAAGCAACAAAATGGCTATAATTAGGGCCCGCCGTAGAACAAAAATGCCGCTTTGGCTTGAAATTCTCCGCTCCCAATGCACAGCACACGACTGCTTTTGCTTCCCGCCCTATAGGAATGCAGTCATCGTTGCCGGGACTCGTACCTACGACCGCGGGTTTCGAAGCAGAACCCTACTATTCAGTCCCTACGGTGAGTTGATTACCAGAAAACATGGCGTTTATAGGAAACGTGCAACGTCTCTTGAAGTACAACAATCAAAAAACTCTACCAAGGCCATAAATAACGCTGCCTGGAACAAAAAATGAAAATCCAGCGTCAGCAATGCACAAGCAAGGCAACAAAAAATATTTAAAAAGGAACATCCGCACAACACTGGACAAATACAAATAGCTCAGGGATGAACCAGTGTCTAAAACCCTACACTCTGCCAAGAAGGGGCCGCGCACGAAACAAAATAGGTTTCAGGAACGACGTGTTTTTTTCGTTTGCCCACGTCACTAGACAGGACTCAAAGAGGATGCCAGACTCCGAAGAAATCGTCTTTTCCCTCTGTTTGACCCAAGAATATGTGGAACAGAAGGACAGGCGATATATAAAGCTTCCGTCATTCCTTGTGTGTTCTACGCACTGTACACAAAAGTTGGAAAAAAAAAGCTTGTGGTGGAGGAGGGGCCAGGCCCTATAAAGCGTGCCGCGGCACGTCAAGGGAGAAAGCGTGCGTCTCATTCTCCCATAGAAAGCAACACACCCTTGCGGAAGCGCCGCCTCGATCTGGCCTGGAGGCAGGGCTGGTATAACGGTTTTGGCGAGCCATCCTGCTACATCCATCCATCAAGACTTCCGGTGGCCGCCTGCTGTGCGTACAAGGCGGTGGGCGGAGGGCAAGACTCGAGGAAAAGATTGAGCGCGCGCTCGCACATCGACAGGAGGCCCTGCCGGGACCATATCTCTTCTCTGCTGTGCGCGCTGATTGATTTCCGCGGAACGTATGGACGTGTTGCCCTCCTGCATGTTGTCTTCGCCGTCGAAATGGGAGAAAGCGGTTCGCGAGAAAATAAAGTGCCTGGCACGGCCGCAGGCACTGGGCAGTGCTTCATTTTACGTATACGCATGTAGGGTGAGAAGCATTAGCAAATAACAATATTACGCGGGCTTCATTTCGCTATTTATTGCGTGAGTGTCAACATTATGGGTGACGCCGGCTTCTCCTGCTCGCTGATTCAAACACCAGACAAGAAAGATGCTCCGGTTCAACAGCAACAAAAATAGTTTACTGCTTAGATATCGTATTAGTGATATCTTCTTATATACAGAGCTTTATAGGACTTTTACAGCGAACCAGCAGAGAGGGATATGAATCACACGTCACGCGATCGAGGTGCTCTCAGCCGGAGTGCTATTCTCATTAGCGTCAGGTTCCGCCATGTTGTCGAATGTGCCATCTTCGGAGTTCTGATTGGCTAACAGGGCGGCTTCACCGCCTTTGAACGCTAACGTAAGAAAAATTGAACAAGTTGGAACATTTTGACCGTGACCATACGCACGTCCCTGCCCGCCCGAATGTTTCTTAACCTTCTTAATTTGACTTTTCTCCCCTCTCTTGCTTTGTTAGTATTTGAGCGCGTTTGCTGGCAGGCATTTTGTCTAGCCCCTCTTGAATAAAACTGCGGACATTGTCGATAAAAGCGGCGTAAGCCGGAGGGGTCTTCAACTTTCGGATGCCCAACCTCGCCTACAGAAGCGTTTCCACCGTGCGATCTATATCCATTGTCTTTGAAAGGGCGCCAAAGCTTCCGCAGAACTGGCTGGCGTCTCGATAATTTCCGCCACCTGGCGCTGACAGCGGGAAGCGGTTCAAGAGGCATTTGGCACCCTCTCCCCCGCACCGGCTTGCCGCCCTCGAGAACCTCAGCCGCGAGTGCGTTGGCGTTGACAACTCGAAGAGCGTAATGTGCAAAGGCGTAATGAAAAAGGTACTGCTTTGCGCGCTCTTATTTTAGTATTATCGAGGTAGTATACGAGCGAGGTAGCGCGCGCGCCCGAAGCATAACTGATGGTTTAAGCGCGCGCCGTCGACCCGTGATTATTGTCCACATGCGCGCGTATGGTTTTTTTTTCTTTTTTTCACGCGTGGGTGCGGGGCTGCTCGGCCTGCTGCGATGATTTTTGCCTGTACGTATACTAAATTTCTCAATGCTTGTTTCTCACTGGACCTCTTGTAGTAGTGGATTTAAGATAGATAGATAGATATGCCTAGCTGCGTACAACCATACAGATTCACTTGCACGTGCAAAGAATGCAGAGACACACTCCCGTGATCTCAAACAATCCTCAAACCGAAGCTCTTCGTCCACTCAGCCGAGTTGAGCTCAGTGCCACGCTTCGACTGGAAATGACGCCCCGTTTCTCATTAATTGCCGGAGAGCATTACAGAGGCGCAGTGACCATTCCTGTAGGGGGGCGACAGTAGAGTCTACTATCTTGCGTCGAGATGGAGTTGAGGCTAAGTGGAGGAACGTTATAGAGTGTGGAGGTTAGATACCGTAGGACGCTCCAGAGTTAGGAATCTCTAAAGCTCATAATTAGCGCCTGTCCTGTCCGCTCCCTTTCCTCCGGCCCGTATTTCCGCTCAACGACACTCCGTGATGCACCAACTGTCCCAACAGCCTACGCTTAGGAACCTCTGTCACTTGTTTTGCCCAATTATCTTACCACCCACTCGATGTTTTCCTGGGAATCCTGCACACGAAAGTATTTTTGGTATTGTCGCGCCGCCCTCTTTACGCCACACTTGCAGCTGCATGATTCCACATCTTCTCTTAATCGCCTTAGTCAACATTTCTTTCTTCCTTTCTGATAAGGCGGCCAAAGCACCTGAGTCGACCCTCCCCCATCCCCCCCCTGCAACCTCTTTTAGACTGGTACAACCAATTATTAGAAAACTAAAAATGTCAAAATACGCGTATAATTGATCTGCATGAAACGTAGAAAAGCTGTAGTGTTCACATTTTTGTGTTAGTCAAAACAAAGGTGAAATATAAACCAAAGCTTTCCCTCCCCGATGCCTATTGCTGATACCTGTTATCAGCCTAAATGGCATAGACAGCACTGAGTGAGCAACACATATATTGCCTTGTTAACCCATAAGAAAGAACTTTAGCTCAGGGCCAACTGCGATTGACTTGAAATACATGTAAAATGCAGAAATGCTTTGTTACAAGAACAGCAGGACCAGTCTGAATGAAAATATTCTGAATTTGAGAGGGCAAAGCAAATTCTAGTGACTCTAGAAAGCAGGAACCGAATTCCCAGAAGTGTTTTCTTCTTCTTTCTCTTCTTCTTCTTCTTCTTCTTCATCATCATCATCAGCCTGGTCACGCCCACTGCAGGGCAAAGGCCTCTCCCATACTTCTCCAACTAGCCAGGTCATGTACTAATTGTGGCTATGTTGTCCCTGAAAACTTCTTAATCTAATCCGCCCACCTAAATTTCTGCCGCCCTGCTACGCTTCCCTTCCCTTAGAATCCAGTCCGTAACCCTTAGTGACCATCGGTTATCTTCCCTCCTCATTACGTGTCCTGCCCATGCCCATTTCTTTTTCTTGATTTCAAGTAAGATGTCATTAAACCGCGTTTGTTCCCTCACCCAATCTGCTCTTTTCTTATCCCTTAACGCTACACCCATCATTCTTCTTTCCATAGCTCGTTGCGTCGTCCTCAATTTAAGTCGAATCCTTTTCGTAAGCTACCAGGTTTCTGCCCCGTACGTGAGTACTGGTAAGACACAGCTGGTTATATACTTTTCTCTTGAGGGATAATGGCAACCTGCTGTTCACGATCGTTTTGTTCGTAAGAACCTTTTTCTGACTCGTCAGCGGCCATATATAATAATGTGTTTTATCGCTGCTGAACGGTTTTTGTTTTTGAGAACGTTACTATATCGTAGGAACGTATTCTGAATACAGGCTCGAATTTTTCATTTACGGCATTGGCGACATTTGTTGGAAATTTATTAGCTTCAAAATAATTCAGGCACGCAGTTTACAAAACCGTTACCCTGCACCAAAAACAGATATCACAGTTCCGTAACTTGCAACCGTTAGAGCATCTAAAGCCGAAAGAATCTGGTGTATGAATTTGCGGCTCATTTGGAAACGGTACAATGTTTACGAGATTTTTGTGAAAGTTTACTTAAGAATGAATCGTATATTCCGTCGTAGGGTATAATGCATTTTTTTCTGAGAAGACAGAATAGACATATTGTATACGGATCGGTCTTTAAGTGCATTATCAGATGCACCCGAAAAAACTGTGACATCATTTTTCATTGCCAAGTTACATAACTATAAACTTTATATTCGAGCTTTTTGAAATTTTCCTATAGTCAATAAATTTTCTTAAAATTTTGAGAGCCTGAATAAATCATCTATTTCCTAGAGTCACTAGATTTGAATTTTTCTTTAAGATACAACAAATCACACCGAAGGCGGTGCAGTGGTTGCTGAGAGAAATTGCTTCTCTTTTTTTATAAATTTAAATCGGAGCTCCCTAGCTAAAGATTCCTGTTAGAGCCCATCTATTAATCAACAAATTTATTTTCTTACGCGTGATTGAGACAACAAAACTTCTTTCATATCGCAGAAACAAAAACCATCAAGTGATGACCTGTGTGTTCTTTACTGAATTTGGCTGAAAATTTGCGTGGAATCTGGTACACAGGTTTGATCGCGTCATGCTATACGTGTGAGACCTATAGGCCTAATGAATTACCCATATACTTGCACATTCACAACATTTACGCATTTCCACAGCATCGACCACAACCGCGACGTCATTGCCGCAAGATATTTTGTATCGCTTAAAATACTGCTGCGTTATTTTATACATGAAGTTGCGTGTAATAATGCGCTAGCATTGTTCACCGCACGTCGACCGATCGATTCGATTTTGAACATGCTGAGTGGATGAAGTATGTGGGGACAAGTGCGGCAAGTTGTGTGGGTTAGTAAAGTTGCATGGTCAGTGTAAAACAGTGCTCAAAAACGATGAGCGCAGCAGACTTTAGGACATAATGACGACTTAAAGACTATCAAAAATATTGCAGAGAGAAAATAAAGGTATCCTTTTCAAACTGCTTACATTGTTGTATTTTTTTTATTTACTTACAGCGGTTACTGGGAGTGTTGAACAAAACCACCATCAGCCTCAGTTATTGACTGAATTCAGCTTCTATGACCGTTGCATGCTCGGATCAGATGTTTCATCAATCGTGAGTTTTAAGCACAGTGTGGTCGTTTGTTAGTTTCCTTCTAAGTGATATTGCCTTTCATAGCGGCGTAGCATGTTGATATTCGAAACTAGGACGCCACGTTGAAGGTAACATAGCCGCAGAAGTTCACAGCCACCAACACTTGAATCGCGCATGCGCTGTGGAAGAAGAGTATCCATTACATAGGAATGCTGCCAGCATCCTGCACCGAAAGCATGGTTGTTGACTCTACTACTTGAAGCTGCTCCGCAATCACCATCATAGGCTTTTCATGGCTCTCATTCATCGTGGCCTCCCTTTGCTGGAGGAACTATACCGCGTAAATTGCGTCTTAGCACTGGCACCGCTTATGTCTCTTTGTTATCCATGATAAGTGGCTGCAGACTCCGTTCACCCCTAAACAAGAATCGAAATACTTTGGCAGTATTTAACAAGGTGGCAATGGATGAGCCTGTGTGGCTAGCATGTAAGGCGACTAGGACAGCTTTGAACTTCATCTCCTATGTCAGAGTGAAAGTTCGTACAGTAGAGTCAATCTAGTAGATAGGTCACAGAGGGGCTCGTGAAGAAGTGCTATAAACATATAGAATATTAATATATATGCCGCTTCCAAGTTGTTTTCTAAAATACATCGCGCACTCACTATGACTGCACATATATATTCATTTATTTTTTTTATGTACCTCAGAATAAACCTACCACACAGCGGCGCCATCGGACAGGCCACCGTTGGAACATGAACCTGGCAACATTTAACGCTCGAACGTTATCTAGTGAGGCGAGTCTTGCAGTGCTATTGGAGGAATTAGAGGGAAGTAAATGAGATATAATAGGGCTCAGTGAAGTTAGGAGGCCAAAAGAAGCATATACAGTGCTAAAAAGCGGGCACGTCCTGTGCTACCGGGGCTTAGCGGAGAGGCGAGAACTAGGAGTCGGATTCCTGATTAATAAGAATATAGCTGGTAACATACAGGAATTCTATAGCAATAACGAGAGGGTGCCAGGTGTTGTTCTGAAACTTAGTAAGAGGTACAAAATGAAGGTTGTACAGGTCTACGCCCCTACATCCAGTCATGATGACCAGGAAGTCGAAAGCTTCTATGAAGACGGGGAATCTGCGATGGGTAAAGTCAAAACAAAATACACTATACTGATGGACGACTTCAATGCCAAGGTAGGCAAGAAGCAGGCTGGAGACAAGGCAGCGGGGAAATATGGCATAGGCACTAGGAATAGCAGGGGAGAGTTATTAGTAGAGTTTGCGGAACAGAATAATATGCGGATAATGAATACCTTCTTCCGCAAGCGGGATAGGCTAAAGTGGACGTGGAGGAGCCCGAACGGCGAGACTAGAAATGAAATAGACTTCATACTATGCGCTAACCCTGGCATCATACAAGATGTGGACGTGCTCAGCAAGGTGCGCTGCAGGGACCATAGGATGGTAAGAACTCGAATTAGCCTAGACCTGAGGAGGGAACGGAAGAAACTGGTACATAAGAAGCCGATCAATGAGTTAGTGGTAAGAGGGAAAATAGAGGAATTCCAGATCAAGCTACAGAACTGGTATTCGGCTTTAACTCAGGAAGAGGACCTTAGTGTTGAAGCAATGAACGACAATCTTGTGGGCATCATTAAGGAGTGTGCAATGGAAGTCGGTGGTAACCCCGTTAGGCAGGATACCAGCAAACTATCGCAGGAGACGAAAGATCTGATCAAGAAACGCCAATGTATCAAAGCCTCTAACCCTACAGCTAGAATAGAACTGGCAGAACTTTCGAATTTAATCCACAAGCGTAAGACAGCTGACATAAGGAAGTACAATAAGGATAGAATTGAACATGCTCTCAGGAACGGAGGAAGCCTAAAAGCAGTGAAGAAAAAACTAGGAATTGGCAAGAATCAGATGTATGCGTTAAGAGACAAAGCCGGCAATATCATTGCTAATATGGATGAGATAGTTCAAGTGGCTGAGGAGTTCTATAGAGATTTATACAGTACCAGTGGCACCCACGACGATAATGGAAGAGAGAATAGTCTAGAGGAATTCGAAATCCCACAGGTAACGCCGGAAGAAGTAAAGAAAGCCTTGGGAGCTGTGGAAAGGGGGAAGGCAGCTGGGGAGGATCAGGTAACAGCAGATTTGTTGAAGGATGGTGGTCAGATTGTTCTAGAGAAACTGGCCACCCTGTATACGCAATGCCTCATAACCTCGAGCGTACCGGAATCTTGGAAGAACGCTAACATAATTCTAATCCATAAGAAAGGGGACGCCAAAGACTAGAAAAATTATAGACCGATCAGCTTACTGTCCGTTGCCTACAAAGTATTCATTAAGGTAATTGCAAATAGAATCAGGAACACCTTAGACTTCCGTCAACCAAAGGACCAGGCAGGATTCCGTAAAGGCTACTCAACAATAGACCATATTCACACTATCAATCAGGTGATAGAAAAATGCGCGGAATATAACCAACCTTTATATATAGCTTTCATTGATTACGAGAAAGCGTTTGATTCAGTCGAAACCTCAGCAGTCATGGAGGCATTGCGGAATCAGGGTGTAGACGAGCCGTATGTAAAAATACTGAAAGATATCTATAGCGGCTCCACAGCCACCGTAGTCCTCCATAAAGAAAGCAAAAAGATCCCAATAAAGGAAGGCGTGAGACAGGGAGATACGATCTCTCCAATGCTATTCACAGCGTGTTTACAGGAGGTATTCAGAAACCTGGATTGGGAAGAATTGAGGATAAGAGTTAATGGAGAATACCTTAGTAACTTGCGATTCGCTGATGATATTGCCTTGCTTAGTAACCCAAGGGACCAGCTGCAAAGCATGCTCACTGACCTGGAGAGGCAAAGTCGAAGGGTGGGTCTAAAAATTAATTTGCAGAAAACTAAAGTAATGTTTAACAGTCTCGGAAGAGAACAGCAGTTTACGATAGGTAGTGAGGCACTAGAAGTGGTAAGGGAATACATCTACTTAGGACAGGTAGTGACTGCGGATCCGGATCATGAGACTGAAATAATCAGAAGAATTAGAATGGCCTGGGGCGCGTTTGGCAGGCATTCTCAGATCATGAACAGCAGGTTGCCATTATCCCTTAAGAGAAAAGTTTATAGCAGCTGTGTCTTACCAGTACTCACGTACGGGGCAGAAACCTGGAGGCTTACGAAAAGGGTTCTACTTAAATTGAGGACGACGCAACGAGCTATGGAAAGAAGAATGATAGGTGTAACGTTAAGGGATAAGAAAAGAGCTGATTGGGTGAGGGAACAAACGCGAGTTAATGATATCTTAGTCGAAATCAAGAAAAATAAATGGGCATGGACAGGACACGTAATGAGGAGGGAAGATAACCGATGGTCATTAAGAGTTACGGAATGGATTCCAAGGGAAGGGAAGCGTAGCAGAGGGCGGCAGAAAGTTAAGTGGACGGATGAGATTAAGAAGTTTGCAGGGACAACATGGCAACAATTAGTACATGACCGGGTAGTTGGAGAAGTATGTGAGAGGCCTTTGCCCTGCAGTGGGCGTAACCAGGCTGATGATGATGATGATGATGATGATGATGATGATAGTGGCGCATTTCTATTTGACCTGTTTCCAGTCAATTTCGCAAGGATTCTGTTGCATTATTCCAAATATATGTTTTTATTCACACTGTGCACGAATCCGAGCATTGCAAGCCTAGCAAGTTCACAATAGCAGTCACGCTAGCAGTGCTTCCACAGAATCGACCACGCTGCACAGGCTGTCAACGCTGAAATAAACAAAGAAAGAAAAGTCGGCGACAGGGGTCACGACCTGACAAGAAATATCGAGACGTGACCCTGACAGACGGGCATGTCGCGCGACCCCGAATACGACACGTCTGCTCGAGATCCATCGCCAGCAGACGACGCAACGAAGAAGCGAACAAAAGAAACTCGACGTCAGCAGCGACACCCTCCAATGGCGCCCCCTGCCGGCTCGTCTAATAGCATTATATTGGGCAAGAAGGGAAAGGGATATAACGGTGAGCTCTTGCCAGCGGGGAGTGGTGTCTCGCGGGACGTTGCCCTCCGCGGAGCACCTTCTCAAATCACCTCCGCATCGCTCCTCGGCTCACCGCAGCGGAGCGAATGCACCTTCCGAACACCCTCCCCACGCTCCTCGGGAGAGCTGACGTTCCGTGCGAGGCCAAGGACAACGGGCGATACAGCAGCGGGTGACGGGGTAACCCCTGCCGTGCTCGGCTTCCGGTGCGAGCCGGTACCGTTATTGACTGCTGCCCACCAATACCGTGCAGTATTGTTGGAGCGGAGGTTTGTCGATAGCTGGCGCAGAGTGCGGCACGAAGTACTGCGTGTGTTCTTATGCGGCACGAGTAAATTTACGACCGCGTCGTCGTGCTTCGCGAAAAACGCGCAAATATTGATAAGTTAAAGTACAGAGGGATTTGAGGCAATTATCTGTTTTTTGAATATCAAACATGGTGCCCCGAACGTCTCGCGTGCGATGTTATTTTCGCGACCATCTGACGTACCACGAGGCGTGACGCCATTTGCCTAATTAGAGAACTAAATATCAGAATAATATTGGGGGAGGCTTGTGGTAGGGTTCTTTTTGAATTATTCCAACACCTTCGGCAGCACCCATCAAGCAGGAATAAATTAAATAACCTCGTGCAATTTCCTTCATCTTGAAATATACTGCGTCTTGCTTTAAGGTCAAGTTGCTCAGGTCTGTATATGCGAAATCAGAAGTCCCTGCAGGACAACAACAACAACAAAAAAGAAAGAACCACAGTTGGGACTGGCTCATCTTTCGGTCATAGAAAAAAAAAATTTTCCTTGCAGAGAAGCCGGCAACGTACCGTATTTACTACCAACATTTCCAGTATCAGAAACAATTCAATCATCATCATCATCATCATCATCCGGCCAGTATTTACTCCTTCGACGTGCCTCGTGCATTCCTCTGCAGTGCACGGTTTTAGTGACGAAAGTGGGCTTCGCCTCCGTCGTCTGCTTCCTGCGGAGCCCGAGCTCTCAATGCGACCTGCACGTGCAGCGCCCCCGTGAGGCGCGCTTTCCGGTCTGACTCATCGCAGTCTTGTAGTGCGTTTACTTCCTCTCAATGAGTTTCCTCTTATTTCCGCCCCCCTCCTCCCGACCTCAACTTGAAGCGAGTGCAGGGAGGGTTGCAGTTGTACTTCTTCAGAGCGGTCGACGGAGAGACAGAGGAACCGCATTTACTACCTGTCGTCTGCACTTCCAGGGGCCAATTTCGTCTGCTTCACTCTGTAACCCCCCGCTTTCGTTTCCCGACAGAGGTCTCAAGAGCGCTGGCGCATGTTGTGTGTGCGTATGCGTACGCTCGTGAAAGCAGGACATTTCGGCAGCGCTCACGATTGCTGAGTGGAAAAGGCGAAATAACGAAAAAGGTTGAAACAAAATCAGTGGCAGCTAGATAAACGAAACCGCCGCGTCTGCGAGTTCTGAATTGCACTTGACAATTCAAATCACCGGTTAAGCACCGTACGGCGCAGAACCCCGCCAGAGGTCGGTTGGGGTTGGAGGAGCGTTTGGGTGCTTCGGGGCATTTTGGGTAAATTTCTAGAAAAGAAAATTGAAGAGCAAGAGAGGAGGAGGTGCGCGAAGTGAGATAAGTGCCGCAGAAAAACTCGTTTTCAGAAGAAACGCGCGAGCTTTTCGACGGGCTGTCAGCGCTGGGCGCGCAAAACAATTATCGCCTCCCGTAGACACGAGGGTTGCTCGGTGTGCGAATACTTTGCAATGCAATTTACCGGTACGAGGAGTTGCCCGCTGCTGAGTTGGGTCTTGTTTCGCCAGTTTTCTTTCCTTATTGTAACTGTCGTCATCCCTTTCCGAATGAGGTTTTGCAGGAGGAGCTTATCTCGACTGAACGCTTTCCCGCGGGGTAGTGTGTAATCGCTTTTCCGCGCAGGTAACACTATTCGCTACCGCGAAACTGAATTCCGTGACCCTTATCTACCGTTCAGAGGTATCATGAAAGCAAAATTTTGCTTGGAAAGTGCAATACTTAGAATCATTTCTAATTTTCTTTTTATCGTCAATCTTGACTTTTTAGCCTTCAAACAGTGCTTTACATAAATTGTACTTATATTTTACTCGAAATATACATCACTAGGACATTTTGTGTTTAGTACTATTACAGAGTAGAAAAAGCAGCTTGCCATGGTGCTCGCTAAAAGAATGCACTAAAATATCAACGCTACTCACACCATTAACAAAGCCCTCGTATACATGTCACAGAATTTGAAACGTAGTGACCTATAAAAAAAAAAGGAGAAGCAACACAACTAAATAAGTGCAGCCGGAGCTCTATGCAGACGAGTAAGCGTCATGGAAGGCCATGGGATAGCAGCGTTAACCCCCTTAGGCCTTCTGTTTATCAAAAAAATTATTGCCTACAATGCTTACGTTTTCGTTGCCGATTGCGAATATCCTTTGTATTAGAAATGACTGAGACAAAAATGAATAGCTGACACACATTATAAATAAAAGTAAGTTACGGAAGTTTATTGTACTCCATACTATCAATGCATAGTAATCAGCAGAAATTATGGACGAAATGAATACTTAATTTTTTTAATTGTAGCATACCTGCGCGCAATAACAGTACGTTATCTGACTAAGAGAGCTTTGGCAGCGTGTGGTACAGCTCCATCAAAATAAGGAATTACGAAGTGATGCTTGTCAATTAATTTCATCAAATATCAGAACCTAGGCTTAGCCTCTAGAAAACACTCACTATATTCAAATAATTCATCTGGCGAGCTTGCCGTAAACTTCTTGCAGGGTGCAGAGAAAAAGGAAAGAAACAGTGGGGGCTTCAACGGAATGTTATCCCTGTCAGTCCACAGACGCGCCCTTGTGATGCCATCCTGTAAGCTTTCCTCTTCGTCCGAGGAGCTGCTGCCCTATTCAACAAAATGTTTGGTTTCGCTTCCTGAAACGTTGTACACCTCGGTATCTGAGCAATTGGCGTCTACGGAAAAGGAAGAACACAAAGAAATTACTCTTTTTACAGAAGACGCGCCGGCAACAAACTGAACGCCTCCGTGAGGCGCCATTTCGAAAACGCCGGGTGCCACACGAAGAATACGCTCCAGATGTACAAAGAAAAAATTATTTCATTGATTGATTGATTGATTGGTTTATTTATTTATTTATTTATTTATTTATTTATTTATTTATTTATTCATTTATTTATGGATGGATGGATGGATGGATGGATGGATGGACGGATGGATCCCGGGCACGTACTGCCATCTGCCGAGCGAAACATTCTCGTCCAGAAACGCTCAGCAGGGAGATCAAATACCGCAGGACGAGCCACACTCGTCCAAAAACGTTCAGGAGTTCATATTCACCCAGACGAATGCTATATCCGCGTGCGTGTATGTCGATTACACTTCATGCCTAATGAGGTTCATGCTTTCGAAAATTTAAGACAAACGGAAATTGTAAAATTCTGGCATTTCTTTATCGCGACAAAACGAGGATTTTCGTGTTATTCTTAATATTTTCATATTATTAACTTCATAATAACTATGTTACATTATTAATTCATTGCTACAACTGTAGGAACGTTGTATTTTGTTTTACGAGCGCAAGTATGTCTTATTGTCGTGGACGTTGTATACTAAAATTTTGTGAACTAAATCCTCACCGTCACTATCTCATCGACACCTATCCTTAATGTGAGAACTCCTGCTACACTTAAAGGCTTATTGCGAATGGACTCTGAACCAATTCTCGCATCGGACGCATAAAAACAAATGCCGCGCTTTGAGTCGTAACAGGAAATATGCGCGGATACCACGCATTTGTGGGAATTGGTGGAAAGCGAGGCTTTTCTTGACATTTACTGAAATGACTTTACTTTAGCGTTACGTAGTCCTGCACTCGTCGCTCAATGTACGCTCAGGTTTCATTCTCTTCACTTAGCTTCTTTATTCACAGTCAGCTGCTCTTGCTGCCGACTTCTACTTCACGTCTGCACTGCTGAATTCTTCACTTTTCTGTAGTTCAGATCTTAAACTTTCTCAAGCTTGCTGCATTTTTCACGTCATGCTTCCTGTTCTGTTTGTCTGTTTGGACAAATACCTACGGGCACATACCTAGTTGCGCATACTCAATGGTTCAAGTTGTACATACAGGCACATACTCTGCAGCACGTAGCCGGTGGCGCACGCGCAGTGGCCCACCCTATTGCATAATCGGCAAGACAACATAGCAGCCGTCACCCTCAAAGTGGGTGAAAGAAGCAAGGAATGTTTCCCGTTAAACACATCTCCCTTTTTTTGTATTTCTTTTACTTTGCCGTACTCGTCGCCGGGTTAGGCCTAGCGACGAGTACGGCAAAGTAAAAGAAATACAAAAAAAGGGAGATGTGTTTAACGCGAAGCATTCCTTGCGAGCAAGGCGAGCAGCAGAAAGACGTGTTTATACCGGATAACATCAACAGAAAGCTCAGGGTCTGCCCGATCCCGAGGAACGTGAACCCCGAGCACAACAAGGAGCGGAGGTTGGCGAGGGCCAGGGCTCTTGTGGACCTCCACGCCAGAGAAGAAGGCGCCATCTACGTGGACGCGGCGGAGTATCGAGGGAGCAGCGACGCATACGCGGTAGTGGCTGTCGGGGCATCGACGGGTGCAACGAAGACCGCGGCGAGAGTCCGGACTCGAGAGGCACACCGGGCGGAGGAGGTGGCCATCGCCTTGGCCGTCTCCGTCCCCGGATGCACTACAGTGTTGTGTGACTCTAGAACGGCAGTGAAGAACTACGCCAAGGGTAGGGTATGTAGTGAGGCTGCGCGCATACTGCGCAAGGCCGAAGACATCGGACGCAAAAGCGCTGTGGTGATCAAGTGGTTTCCGGCCCACATGGGCAGTGACGTGTCGGAACGCGGGAACGTGAACCACAACGAGACGGCCAACTCGGCCGCGCGAGGACTAACCAACCGCGCAGCTGCAAGCACGGCCGACTCGTAGTGTTGGTCGCGGTGCAGTGCCAAGGACAAGATGACCACCTTCAACGAAATAGTGAAGTGGTACAGACTTAACAGACAGACTATGCCGCCACCTCACCCGGGGCTTACCCGGGAGGAGGCAGTGTTATACAGGCAATTACAGACGGGGTCCCTGCTCAACCCGGTGCTAGCTAAGCACGTGTGTCCGAGCGTGTACGCGAGTGACGTGTGTAGACTGTGCGCTAAGGAGAGAGCCACCGCGGCTCACATCCTTTGGGACTGTAGTAGAAATCCACGAGAAGCCAGTGAGAAGACGACGATCCCGCCGCGGCTAGAGGCTGCAACGAGGACCTATGACCAAGATACACAACTAAAGGCCGTCCAGCAGGTCTCGGCAGCTCTAAAGAGGCAGCGACCTCGCGACACCGAGGAGAAGGGGGCAGCACCCCCAGGAAGGGGATGGCGGCCCTCTCGGATCCGCGGAAGTAGCGAGGAACCAAGACATCGAGGAGCACAATGCACGAGACTGATGTAGTGGCCGCGTCGCGGTAAAAGCTTGTCCTCCCTGCGTGGAGGGAGCCTAACCGACTCTGCAGGAATATTTACTAAAGTTGTTCTCTCTCTCTCTCTCTCTCTCTCTCTCTCTCTCTTTTACTTTGCGTTTATCATCATCAAAGAAGAATTTCCTTTAGCTCCTCTTGCCGCCTGATTGCTGCCCTATCCCACTTAGTGAGTGCCAGCGATCCCAGCGGTTCATCATCATCATCATCATCATCATCATCATCATCATCAGCTCCTGTGGGTGCTCCACTCGAGTGGTTGCTGCGGCATCTTGGTTACTATGCGGAGTCTTTTTCCTTGGCTAATACCCTTACCTTAAACACTGAAGGCATCATCTCTTCGGGCTGCGGTCTGTAACCTATCTGACATAGCGTAGCAAGAGGCTTAGACAAACAGACAAAAAAAAAATTTCGTGATGCCGCCACGAGGAGACATCGTCGTTATAGGCCTTAATAGAGGCACATAAATATTAAAACTGTACGATGGGCTACCGCTTCAGTGGAATTCACAAGAGAGACAGACGAAGAAATCT
The DNA here is from genome assembly GCF_050947875.1 of Dermacentor variabilis. Lineage (NCBI taxonomy): Eukaryota > Metazoa > Arthropoda > Arachnida > Ixodida > Ixodidae > Dermacentor > Dermacentor variabilis. The sequence goes on from NW_027460335.1 coordinate 5,760,378, forward strand.
GCTGCCAAATGCAGGAGGTTAACTAAAGAGAGGCTTCTGGTTTACTACCTTCCATTGAGGAAGGGGTAACGCGCAAAAAGATTAAAAGAATTATGAAGAGAAAAACCAAACTAGGCTTGAAGATTGCCGTTTCAACCACTCAAGTTCGTTCCCACGGAAGTACCGACCAGCAACAATGCAATTAGCGTAAGGTATGAGCTAGTGTACAGATAGGGAGCTTGAAAAACAGTGTACCTTGGTGTGCAGTCCATTACGATTCAATTTCTCTGGTGTTTTCATCTTGTGGCAAGTTACCGCTAAAAAAGAGAAGGAAGTAGAATGACCGCCTCAGCGTGGCTTTATAGAGGAGTCGATGAGAAAGACAAGATGGCGCCGGTTGCTAGTCGATCGCCATCTTGGTCGCGCTTATGAATGTGAAAGATAGAGAGGTCGGCCTTAAGGCTCATTCACACCGGCGATTGACAACGGTCGCGCGACCTAGTTGGTCGCAAAGCGACCGATTGCAAATGGTCCTAATGGTCGCTTTTCTAGAAAGGCGACTATTCTCGGTTAATCGCTCGCTGCTCGATTTTTCACTCGCGCGACCATGGCCACCAAACTAAGCCAATCAGCGGCGCGCCGAAAGCTACGTTAGCGTATGTTTTCATCTGCCCTCCTCCTGCGTCGCACCAAATACAATGTCCACACCACCACGGCAGACTACAGGATTGTAATTGGTGTATTGCCACGCGTGATGCTGGCACGCAGTTGTACCAGCAACGTGTCGAATGTACGCGGCAACATTTCGCAGGAAGCTAAACAGCAGCAAACGAAAACAGAAAAAAAAATTATGCACCGATTCCCACGCGACGCGAACTACAAGTTACAACTTACGCTCGATTAATGCTTCACGTCAGGCGTGCGGAGTTCTGGTAAGAGTCGGCTGGCGTGGCCGACCACCTAATTCTCTCGAACGGTAGCACCGGCGCACGCATTAGCGTCGCTTTTTCTGTGGAGGCTTCCCCGCTGGCACAACTGTCACCATGGCAGAACGCATCAAAGCACATTGACGACGTCTTCCGCTTCGCTCGAATCAAAACGGATGGCTTTTAGAGGAAGGAGACACCGGCGAAGTGCTCGCGCGAACTGCGTAGATCTCGCTGAGAACGATAATCTCCGGGAATGCGACTTGCAGGTGGCGCTGACTCGGGTTTGCCGGAGTGAGCATCGGTCGCCTTTAGTCGCTTTTTGGTCGCCAGTCGCAAGTCTTCGCGTGACCTCCACAAGTAACCGGTGTGATTGAGCCTTTAGGCAGCTTTTTCTAGCCAGCGCTTGGGAGATAAAGAGACGTAACACGATGGCTGGCCATGACGACAGATGGAAAGGCAAAGCACGTACAGGTCCACTCAAATCCTAGCCGTTCGAAACATGCAGTTCCTAAAGAAATGACATGGCCTGAAAACTTGATTTGCAGTTCCGCTAAGCGTCCTCTGTAACGACCGCTGACAACCGTAGCCTGTCAATATGGGTAAGAGCGACAGTCAGCCTCTCTAGATTTTTCAAGGGTGCATAAGGATCCTAGCAACAGCGTTTTATATCACAGGTAACCGCGAGATACACGAATGCGTGGGAAAATAGGGCGCGTTTCGTTACGAGTGCCCATAAATAATCACTTAGACATCCCAGATATCGACGGACACGCCGCTGTTTATCGAGAACAGAATTGCAGCAACGGGAAAGCTTTTTTCACAGACTGCCTGTTCTTTTTTTTTTTTTGTACACTACGCAATTTCTTTTTCATAAGCCAACTGATGCAATTTCGTAGTTGGAACCAGTCTCATTTTTCTTTTCTTCCTTTTTTTTCAGGCATGCAAAATTCTCAGCCCGATTAATGTCCAAATTGGAAGCACCGTGTGTCCAGCCCATTTTACCATATTTCTGCAAAGAAGCAATGGCTCTTCCACGGATGGGAACTCCGGTTCTCTTCATTTTTAAACCGCAGTGAAACGTGTTGTTTACATTGTGCAACAAATTGAAAAGAAAACAATACTCTGTAGAGGTGAAAAGGCGCAGCGCCCTCGATTCCAAAAACTGCTAGGCTTCACAAAGCCAAGGGGGCGAGGACTTCGTCTAGGCCATCTGTTAATCGACAAGGCACACAGTTCCTCGTCTGTTTGTTGACAGACGAGCACGGAAGAAGAAAAAGGGAGCGAACACGTCGCGGTCTTTTTTGCAGTTCGCGCCCCATCGCTCGCTTGTTTCAGACCGTTTCCATTTCTGTTTGTAGAAACGCGGGCTGCCTGCTTCGTGTTTACACAAAGCGGGCTGGTTTAAATTTGGTCCTTGCGGCGCGGTGCGCTGCAGGAGGAAGTGACGTGGGTTTTCGCACCGATGCGGTGAACCTAGCAGACGGTCTATCGTCTCGGTTGCACCGCAGCCGCAAGGGTACAAGGTGGCCGTCTGCTCCCGTCGTCACCACCATGCCTGCCCCGGAACCCTGTGGCAAAGTTTGTTGAACCCTGCTTGCAGTGCGTGTTTCAGGCCTGAAGTTTGGCAGATGCCTCGTCGTTCAGTGACCGTTCTCGGATGCGTGGTGCTTCCAGTGTGTGGGCAACACATCGACTGTTCCTCGTTCGAAGAAAGGGGGAAACCACCGGTCAAACGGATAACCAAAATGGTCAAGGCGTGGAGTGCACTCTCGAAACAGGAAGCTGAAAACTTGCAGAGCGTCACCGGGAAGGCTTACGAGACACTGTGGGCAGGTCTAGATAATATTGCTAGAGCAGGTACAACATAGCCTTGGACAATTTTGTCATCTACAAATGGACATACGCATTCAATGTTCCCATTTTGTGACCACAGTCATAAAGTCATAAAGTCTACAGGCATAAAGGCTGATCACCTATAGCGTTCTTCAGTTACTAATTCATAGACGATTGGCGTCAGAATTTTTTAGTCCGAATATATAGCAGGGTACTGCAGAGATTCAGCTTCAAGCGTTTGCGCTTATCTCTGTCGCTAACGGCACGGTAGTGAATGCAATATATGCATCTCTTAGTCCGCTCTTTTGGAACCTGAAAAGTATTGATTTGTCTGGTGTACTCACATACACTTTCCTAGCTAACAAATTTTCATCATCTTACAAAGCTCAGAATCTCAAGAGCATACTACTACGGGACTACACGGCTAGTACCAGGTGGTTATCAACTCTTGTGGCAGGGAGTGTTCGTGAGAACAGACGTAATAGATTAGAATGAGGTACTAGAGGTGGTCTTACATCTTATTGTGTTAACTAAACTACGTGCAATATAGGTCTAAGCGAAAAGAAATATTTTTCAATTAAGCCCTTTCTTCTGGCGGCGAGATGTGTTTCTACGACGAAACATTACGGTCTGTGCCGAGTGTTGAGGCTACTGTGGTGTTAGAGTGAATCCATTCGGGAGACTTGGCTTGTCCAGAAATCCAAGCTATCGGCAGCGCAATGCTGAAGCCTCCAGCGGATGTGGTGCACCAACGGCTGCACGTGATTTCTGCAAGATACAAGCGAATTAAAACGCTATCTGAGGTAAGTTCAACGTTACGTACGACAGCGTCTCAGATGCTTTAGCCGTCCATCGCACAAAAGCAACGTTTTCAAATTGCCTCTAGATCTACCGAAATTTCTTGCTCACGTGCCAGGAACTGCATGCCGTATATATCTGACAAATGCAGCTTTCTATAACAGCAAATTATACCGCATAATTTGCTCAAGTTGGTAGGGTAAACCGGGGTGAAGCACAATAAATACCAGCTTTCCTAAATATCACGTATCAGTGCCTAACCTGTAGACCGCATATCTGGGCTAAAATTCTATACATGAAAGCGAAACATATGCGCATTACAGTATATCATAGATCACGTAATTTATCTAAATAATTCATCTTTCAAAAATTTGACTTTTAAAAATTTTACGTGCAAAAACCACGATCTCATTTTGAGGCATGCTGTAGTGTGGGGCATGGCACAATAATTTTGATGAGCTGGTGTTCTTTAAGTGCACCCAATGCGCGGTACTCGGGTGTTTCGGCATTCTGCCTTCATTGGTATACGGTCGCAGCGGCCGGGATTGAATCCTAGACCTGGAGCTTAGCAGCGCAACGCCATAGCCATTGAGCTACCGCGATGACTCGACAGTTCTTCTGACCAAACGCGTATGCATGAATAAATGTAGTCAGCAGATCTCAGGCACTGTGGGAGTCTGCATTACGGAGAATCATTTGCCCGCTCAACGCAATTGAATATGCGTTTATTATGTGCTTATCGCGTAGATACCAAATAAAGTGGGGTGTGCGTAAGATTTTCATTAAGGGAAAGCACTTCAAGCACACTACAGGCTTCTGTACTGAAACAACCTTTATTAAATTGTTGACGTGTTTATGCAATGACTTTCGCACGCTTATGTTGAGATGCGCTGGTTGACGGTGCCATGCTGGGTACTGCGTTGTAAAGAGTGAGCAGAGAGGCTACGAAGACGTACGAAACTAGGAGATGTAGCAATCGATGCTTATGTTGTGTGGCCCCTCTGCGACCTCACGATTGACGAAACACTCCGCGTGTGTTGTCGGTATGAAGTCTCAATTTCCGAGGCCGATTCCCAGTATTTCCTTCGGGAAGGCAAGAAAGCATTCGTTTGGCGGGTTCGAAATGTCCATGTTGAAGTCACAGGTAACGCCCATACCCATGCTTTACAGAGATAGATGCTACGGGCTTCCTACACTGGTCGTTTTAATGTGCACCGGCGTGTTTGTCGGCATCCCAAAATCTTTTGCGAGAAAGCTGCGAAAAGAAAAATCATTTTGCCGCAATAAACCCAACTTAAGGCCAATAGATTCGATGACCAGAACTCTGCGTTTCAGTCACTTTATTGATGCTACAGCAGTGAAGAATATTAATCCAGGAAAGTAGGATTGCACCAGTAGCTAAATTATTGACCTGCTCAACATCTATGTACTGGATAGAGCTGCTTTCTTCGTGTTTGATAAGGTCGCTTTTCTAGTTTCAGAGGTGGAAGTTAATTGGGTATATTCTATAATGGCATGAAGTAGCGCGTCCGCTATGTGTTGGTTAGTATTCTAGCGCTTGGGCTTCTCATTGCTGGATTGCCCTGACGCCGCCTTGTTTCCTTCAAGTATACCGTGAGGCCTATTACCGGGTTGCCCGAATAGAAATTTATGAAATGCCAAACGAGTCTAACAGTAAGTAGATGAAGAAGTATTTTAGTGCAGACCAGTGGCTAACTCCTTGTGGGTAAGAAGAGGATGAAAAACTGAGTATTTACACTTCACGATCCGGAGGCGCAGCTTCCACAACTTAATACGACTCACAATTCTCTTACTTCTCGAGAAAGAGGAGAGTCGCTCGAGTTTGAGAATGTTCCCTCCAAGAAAGACCACACGAAACAGTTACGCTGCACGAGCGTCGGCGTAACGGAGCGAAAGAGCAAAGAATGAAAGGACGAACGCGGAGCGCAGCGTGAACGAAAGACGCGAGGAGAAAAGCGGTTGGTGAGAGTCATAGACACCATGGGGCGGAAAGCGGAGGAGGAGGGTATGGCGAAAGCTTCAGAAAAAAAAATGGCCAGGCTTAGCTTGGTTAAGCCAAGAATGCGTTGCATATTGCGCGGTCAGGTGGTGGCTGCGGCCGCGCGCGACCGCGCCAGTTGGGGCCCAGCTTTTCCTCCGTGACGTCACGCGCCGGCGCAGCGCCCCTAGCGGGAGGAGCGGGAGTCAGGTGGTGGCTGCGGCCGCGCGCGACCGCGCGACTTGGGGCCCAGCTTTTCCTCCGGCGGTCGTGACGTCACGTCACGTGGTTGCGCTAAAGGTCAATGGTGGCTGCCCGGCCGCGCCCAAGGGCTGAAGTGAGTGATTGCAATATGCAACGCATAAAAAACATAGTGCGGCGATGATGGCTACGAGATGGCGCCAGCGTAGCACGCGCCATCTGGGAAGGCTGTCTGCGGCGGCTGCTGTGAATCGCGCCACGCGCTGCCTCTTGCGTTCCCATGATTAGACCGACCCAGACGCGGCAAACTTCGCTTCGTTTGTAGCGTGCCGCACGAGACAGATTGCCCGCGCCCGCCGATATATATCGAAATGACACCACGTAAAGAGCTTCGCTCAATAGTAGTAGTTTAATGACTGGAAAATGTAGAGAGGTCGGCCGGAAAATAGAGCATCTGGCGTGCTACTCTACGTAAGGGAAGGGGAAGAAAGAGGGTCACAATGGGGGATGATAATGGGAGGAACGAGGTGAAGGATACGTTGCATAACTAGTATCACAAGCGTGACTCCAGGCCCGTGTCACCTAAGAAACGTGAAAGAGCACGCATTGTCTCTATCGTCTGCCAACTCTGTGTCCATTTCGCATTAGGGAGTAACGTAACCACCGGTGACATTTTTTTTTCTCGTCTACTATCGCGTCACTCTTTCGTGTGACGGGCGCAACGGTATCTTTTAAAGCGAACATTTATCTGCGAGCCCTCCCGGACTTCCCGGACTGCGGTTGCTGGGCGCTGCTGCATTGCCGAGTAGCTCAAAGAAAAAAAGAAGTAATCACGTGCCCGTTGGTGGGATGGAATCGCGGTCCCCCAGCACATCAGCCCCATGGTCTAAGCATTAGGCCATATTTCATACGCATGTTTACAGTGTATATCATGCCAACTAATAGCCGTGTGTGTCAGATTGCGTGGCGTAGGAGTGCGAGAGCACACTTGCACGTGCCAGTTTTCTTTAGGTCAACGACTCAGGAATTAAATGGACAAACTGACGGCATTTGATTAATCGCTTCACGAAAGCTTCGCTTTAAATTGATTCCAGAATGTTCGTTGCATCTGCATATTTTTTTTTTCTTCCCTCGAGTACTGTCACAGTTTGACACCACGGCAATCGGATCGTTTGGTATCAGCACGACAATCTTTACCCAACTAAATCTCTTCCGCTGTCTGAGGTAACTTGCGCATCATTACTGTAACGTTACATGCTCCTATTTCGACCTACCGCTCCCTAAAATGTCATAAGAAGACCAACCACTATTTCGCAGCCTGTAGCATAGAAAGCCCCTATAGAAATGAAAAAAAGAAGTACTTCTAACAAGAGCGCAAGGCGCGTGCGGTCTGTCCTTCTGGGATAAACCTCAGATTACTTATGTGTATTTCCCTTCACTTTACATTGTATTCCGTCTATTTATTTAATTAAGTAGCTTGTGAGCCTTAGAGATGACCGTGATACGACATTATACATTAAGGTCTTATGCCGTGATTTACTTTTGCAATGTGCAGAACAGAGCTTCGGTCCCTGGCACGACATGCCCGAGTCAGTTGAAGCGGAGTACCCTGCCCACCGTACGAAGAACGTGAAGAACGTTGCATATGTATTCTAAAACTGATTATCATCGCAATCTAATGCATATTTTATTTCTATGCTTGTGATGTGACCTAAGTGACAACTTGCGTCGGAATTGGCAGTCTACATGTCTTAAATTTATCCCTTGATTTTACTATACAAATTCCTAAGCATTCAGGGCATAAAACAAGGCACACATGAGCATGGGAGAAACAGGACGGGCGCTTGTGAGCGAATAAGAGGTGCACGCGTCAGTGATGTCTTTATAGGAGGGCACAGTTGCGCTTCTCCGCGTCGCCTATCTCGCTGTAAGTCCCCTAGTCACCTAAACAAATTTCGAGTTAATTGGTTTCGTGTCATTTCCAACATCCGCGAGCTTGTTCGGTAGTTTCCGCGGAATTTCGAAGTCAGAAGCTACCGTGTCCAGTCTCCTTTTTCCCTTTTCTTTTTTGGTATCTGCCCATGGGTGAACACAGCGAACAAGGGAAGCGGAAGTAAGCGTTCGCTCGCTTCTTGTGTGCAATATATGTGCTTCCGAGATGTGAACTTCCGAAAGGAAATTGAACTTAGCATATGCAGTGTTCTATAGGTTATTGTCTGAAACACCTCTTGTGCCACATGCATCGTCCGGCCTAAAAACGCACACAAGCAACCACGAGAAGACACAAACACGTTCACTGGAATTGCGGAGGCGACAACCGCTATAAGCCTATAGTGCACCCAACACGGTTCCCCGTAAGAGTGACGCCGCAAGCACTGATGCTTCACCAACCGGCGTAGTATCTGCGGTTTGCTTCTCTGTAAACATGCAGCTGAAGCGTCGATTGATCATCAAGTACGTCTACAGTAGGTGGCATGTTATGAAGTACACGGACCGTAGGCTTGACGACAAATGTGAGCTTATGCTGTGTTACGGCATGACGGCTCTAATTTAAAGGAATATTGTGTAGGTGGCAATAACGAGTACATTCAGATTCTGAAACGTCAGATTAGAGACCATGTGCCCTGGCTGTCGGTAATTCAGATTTTTCGAAAATCCGATGTCTCGTAAAATTTTCTATGCTGATGTACGTCAGCAGCACCATGTGAAAGCCTGGCCCTCATGGCTTGCTGTTGCAAGGTCCGATAGTCACAGTGACACATGCGGCCACCATGTGTCCGCACATGTCTCCCACTGCTCGACACCTGTAAAGACTGCCAGGTTATTTTTAGACGAAAAGCCTGGCCCTCTTTGAAAAGAATGGCAGACATCCAGCGGCGCTCACCGAATTGTTTAAAACAATTTTATTTAGACTTCCTTGGATGGAAATCAACGAGAGGTTGAGCGTAACTTGAGGTGTGCAATTTGCATATGCCGACAGAGTTGACGCGCGCGTTCCACATTCAATTCGACGGCAAGCTGCGCGTCGAATACATGACCGACTACTAAGCCGTCCGTAACTTCTCAAATTTTTCTTCGGAAAACATACGACGACCGTCGCATTTAAAAAAAAAAAAAACCTTTTACCCTGCCGCCGGGTCCCTATGTTTCATCCCTTAATCAACTTGCAGCGCGTCGACAGCCCATGAGGCGTGCTAAGGCACCGCCGCATGCTCCTCGTGCTACGCGTACTGCGCAGTAGCATGTAGTTCCGGTGCTACGGCCACTCTTATGCAGTCCGTGGTAAAACTAGCGCCCACAAAGAACGAAGGACACGTGCAGACCGACACGTCGAGCTTGCAGTTTTTCTGTGATACTCGAACTATTGTCGAGACAAAGGTTTCGTACACGGTCAAGCGCTACATAAATGTTTGTCTGTCTTGTAACGTCCAAGATACCTGCGCGTAATGCATTTATTTTTTTGCCGTCTCTCTAAAAAGTAGCAGCGGCGTCGAGGGAGCGCGGATTAATACGTCGCGGACTGACACCATCTGCTTACAATTTCATATATGGAAAAGTAGCTCTCGTTTGGTATTTGCCCCTTATGCTCGCCGAGCCTCTTGCTGAACGGGTTCCAACACGCCATTCAGAATCTTCTACCTTTGCTCATTGAGTAATACCTGTCAAATCAAACCAGACTACACTAGCCGCACTGGAGCGCTATAAGTCAAGCTGCACCTTAGGCGAAGGCACCGTGCAGCGCTAGTTATCAGACTGGCGGTTAGTTAGCTATCTGATGTGGTTAGTTATATATTCATGTTATAATATACAAGGTGTCCCAGCTAACTTTATCCAGAGCTTAAAACTATGCCGTTGCTCTCTAAGACGACGCGACCAAATGCATGTTGCTGACTGTTGTATGAAGTAAGTAAACAATTTTTTATGTATTCTACTTAATTGCACAATTAGTAAAGATTAATTAACCATGGGTTTACATTATGGGGTTTTACTTGCCAAAAACCACTTTCTGATTATGAGGCACGCCGTAGTGGACTCCGCAAATTTCGACCACCTGGGCTTCTTTAACGCGCACCTAAATCTAAGCACACGGGTGTTTTCTCATTTCGCCCCCATCGAAATGCGGCCGCCGTTGCCGGGATTCGATCCCGCGACCTCCGTGCTCAGCAGGCCAACACCATAGCCACTGAGCAACCACGGCGGGCAACCAACTTCCGAAGCAACGAAGTTTGACAAAAAAAATTCCAACTTGAAAGTTGCGCAATGGTTTGCAAAAAAGTCCGATTGAGCAGTTTCTAACTTTCTGTATACTAAGTATTCGTGTTTTTCCGCCGACTGCAGACGCCCGCTAAATACAAAAAAATACCACGTGACATGTGCGCTTGCGCGCCGCTATTGCAGCACTCCAAAACGTTCCGCGTACAAACGAACATAGCATTAATCCGGGTCTGCTGACGCTGCGTCTCCTTCTCGCCATCATGAGCCGCCGCCAGAGAAGCACACTGCTGGCGTAAACCGCACAGCCAACGCCTGCGTCACTGCCCTGTCGCATTTTTAGAGGCAGCACGCCTTGCTAAATGCTCTATTCATTTGTACGCGGAATGTTTGGGAGCACTGCAATCCCGGCGTGCAAGCGTGTCGCGTAGTATTAATATTTTTTTTTTCGCTGGCATCTCCTAAGACGAAAAACACTAACACCCAATAGATAGAAAGCTAGAAACTGCTGAATCAGCCGTTTTTGCGAACCGTCCTACAACTTTCTAATTGGAAATGTTTGCCTAACTTCGTTGCTTCAATTGTTTAATTAATCTGGAGTTTTATGCAATTGGCCAGAATACAAAAAATATTGCGACTTACTCCAAACAATAGCTAGCAAGACGCATTTGATCGCGTCGTCTCATAGTGCATCGGCACATTTTTAAACGCTGGATAATGTTAGTTGGGACACCCTGTATATATATATATATATATATATATATATATTAGTTCATTATTAATAGGTTAGGCCTAAACTCGCGGACAACATTTCCTGGCTATGAAGCGAAGGCTACGGAAACTAAGGCCGCCTCTTTCACCGCTGCTGAAAGTAGTGCCGCAGTTTTGTTCACTTTTTCTTACGTGGGAAATGGGGGACAACATTTTTCTTGTTTTCCTCTCTACAACTCCTAATTTGAAACGATACGTAGGATTCACCAGTCAGCTATTGGCATTTTATGGTAGTTTAGTTTGCTCTTACGAGTTTTCACACACCCGAGGCAGTAGGACGTTTTGCACATTCATCAAACGCAAAATGATGGCCGTTTATTCTGGTGAGTTTTCGTCACTTGGTGTCCCGCCAATCATGTCTCCTGAGAGACTGTTGACGAACTTCAGCCACAAAATGCTGTTTAAGCGCACAAAAATGTGCTTGCAGCGTCTGCGCGGCAGCCAAGCGAACCCATCTCGAAATCGCAGCTTTCGGCATGTAGAAGCGCTTGAGCGAGCTGACTGCAGCGCAGGCTGTACCGACGCCTGCGTCGGTAGAGCTTTTAATTCCTAACCGAGGCCATACGGCTGCTTCGGAGCTCGGACGCCAGCTGCAATGCTCGCTGTTCAGAACTTGGTACATATCCGATGTGGATAAACATTCACTCCGAGGTAATTGCATCCGGCTTCGGTAAAGAGATTGTGCGAGGTTGGCAAAACCAGTGCCGAACGCGCGCGGGCTACAACGCGTACGAATACAGTCCTGTGCAAGAAGCTCCGCCCCCGCAGCTTTCGCTTAATAGCCACGAAGAGTTGTCCGATGCGCGGAACGTCGTGTGCGCAGACCACGGGCGCAGATCAACAAAGACTGCTAACGATGGCCACCGGAGCCAAACAGAGCAAACTTTATACTCCCTTTTAGATGGTCAGCAGGATCTCTACTCTACCACGTCAATTTTGCCAAAATAGTTGTTCGTCGGTAAAAGCAGGCCTTCTTGTTTAAAAATAAAATAGATGCATTTCCTTAGTGCCGCGCTCCCTTTGACCTAACGGGTGTTTTGAGAATACATGAAGCCGTTTCAGCTCTTAAGTTAGCTTCTAATCATCAAAGTTCGAGCATGCGTCCCTTCATTTACGCCATATAAGCCCCGAGGCCTCATCCATGCATCGGTCAAGGCTGCTCTACTTTACCCTCTCTTAACGAGCATGTAATTACAGCGTAATTAAGCCATGGAGGAAGGAAAGAGACACCAGGACGGAGCATGACGTCATCAAGCTAGTTTAACTTTCTCGGACACAGCCTATCTCTCCGAGGTCTCCACGTGCGCGATGGCTCTTGGAAATGAACAGGCCCACAAGGTTGCCAGAGCATTCAAGAAACTGCACGGGTTCTGGGAACCTTTACGCAGGCTTTTACAAGGCGACAGCCGTGCTTTTCGGATCTGTCAAGCCGCCAACCTGCACTGTTTCGTGCTATTCCCAAAGCAAAGTAGCGACCCACCACGTTGGCACCACAGGGTAGGGTCATGTAGTGGGTACGCTGCTGGATCCCCTGTCGCACTTTCCTCTGGACACTGAGGGTCATTCCGCGGCGCCTACCCGAAGTCCGCGTGTGGCGCTTGTGTGAATATACATGCAGGCATGTTTGTCTGAATATAGTATACGACGCGGGTTCGACTCCACCCAAGCATCGGATAAATATTAAATGATCATTTTTTTTTCATTGACGAGCAGTGTGTACTAAGTGGCACGCAGTTGCCCAAGTTGTCGTGAAAGAGGTACATTGAAGAACGCCACATAATCAGTGGCACAAGCCCAGTGAATCAAGTTGGTGACAGGGAGATTCACTGAAGAGCGAAACATAATCGGTGGGACATTCCCAATAGCGCAAACTGGCGTGAAATAGGTCAACTGGTGAGCGGCCCATGTCCAACGCTATGTACCCAGTGACACAAGATGGTACGACGAATTATTTCAAATCACTTCCATCAGCAAAACATCCCAATGATCTACCCGGTATGCCGCGGATATCCCAGTGACCAAACTTGGCGCGAGAGCTGTGAGATCCATTGATTGATTGATTGATTGATTGATTGATTGATTGATTGATTGATTGATTGATTGATTGATTGATTGATTGATTGATTGATTGATCTAATGTGCCTGACGTAACTAATGAATACAAGCGGTATTAAAATTTATTTCCTTTTTGGGGCAAAGGGGTCCCTACGCTCCACTTGGGCCATATGAGTAACACTGTAGTTATGGGTTCGGGACGACGACGAAGTGTTTCTATCATAGAACGCTTGTACCTTTTTCTCGTTTATTTCTTTCCAAACTCTGGGAGCTGCCGCTCCCGTGTTGCGGCAATGGACGAAGAAGCCCTCGAAGACCATCCTGTAGCCAAGCCATCACGTGGGGTCACGTCCAGGAAACGTGGAAATGCGTCGAGTGACACGGACAGCGAGGCAACCGAGTTGTACTCGGACAGCGTCGACTCCTCGGACGACGATTTCACGCTTGTCATGAGCCGAACGACAAAAGGAAGACTGCTACGGAGGTCATCGTCGCCAAGTGTCTCCACCGTGAAGACAACACCACAGCGCTGGCCGTACACTATGCTCTTCATGCCTGTGGACCCAGTGTCAAATCTGCGACTCCTAAACAGGCAAGTCCTTTCTGCGTTTCTTGAGGGAATCGCGCCAAACGAGATAAAGGACGTGAGAATAAACGCACGGAAGAATGTCCTTGCAGTAGATGTTCTACACCGTAGTGCACTGCAAAGCCTGCGGCACATAACGGAGATCGACAAAGCGTAAGTGCGATCCATGATACCTACTGGCTGCAATGGCACTATCGGCGTCATTTATGATGTCGATATTTCTATACCAACCGACGACTTACCAATATTAATAAAGCCAACTACAGAAGGCACTCTCATCACGCACGTCACAAGAGTTGGCAACACCCGTTGCCTAAAGCTGCGGTTTGATGGAGACAGCCTCCCCTCACACGTCAAAGTTGGTCACGTCCGCCATCCGGTCCGCCCATACGTACCGAAGCCCCTGCAATGCTACAAATGCAGCAAGATGGGACACGTAAAAGGTGTCTGTAGGAATAACCTCGTGTGCCCACGGTGCGCCGAATCTCATTCAGCAGATGCCTGCCGCGCAACTGTGTTAAAGTGCCCTAACTGCCATGGTACTCACGAGGCCTCATCCAATGATTGCCCGCGGGTGAGGAACGAGCGAGCAGTACTCAAACGTATGGTACGGGACCATTCAACACACAGAGAGGCTGCCGCTACTCTCAGGCGACGACGACATCAGCACCGAAGAGCAGCACGAAGAGTTACGTCTACTGAAAGATATACGCCATCTTCCGGCAAAGCGGCTACCGTATCAACGCCAACTTCCACAAAGACCGACAGTGCGAAAATGAAGACTGGGGCAACACTCTCACCTCCTGAAGAATGGCCTGAACTTCCACGAGCACAACTTGCCTCGGAGTCACACCAAATTGCGCCGCCCTCAATGACATCACGAACCGCGGATGGGACGACGACTGAGGATCGCCAAGTCATAGTGATGCTGAAGTCACTTATGGACGCCATGCGCATTCTACTGAGCAGCATGAAAACCCCGTCGGCACAGAGCGCACTGCAGGTGCTGGACACCTTGAGTACGGTGCTTGCGGCTCTAGGGTAAAACCACGGCCCGAGAGATGCCGTCGTTTCAAGAGGAAGTCAAGAATGCATCTGTCTTTCAGTGGAACGCCAGAGGGCTTAAGTCAGGCATGTCCGACTTTAGACAGTTTGTCTTTACGCACCAGTTCCCCATTATCGTGATTTGCGAGCCCAACCTGTCAGCTCCCATCAGACTGTCCGGGTATGAGTGCTTCATGTCCTCTACCCACGCAGAGTGCGGCAAGGTTGTTGTGTTTATACGCCGTGAATTGACTTATGTACATCACCCAGTGCCTCCTGACGAAGCAAATCAATACGTTTGCTTAACAGTGAAGAAGAAAAAGCTCACGTTCACAATTCTTGGAGCCTATTTATCTCCAGCAAGCCGTCTAGATTATGAGCGCCTACGGGGAATCTTAACATCGACTCCACAGCCGTGGGTGCTCACTGGTGACATTAACGCCCACCAATACCTATGGGGAAGCTCCAAAGTTGACTCTAGAGGCAGAACGTTGGTGTCCTTTGCCTCTGAATCCGAATTTTGCTTGTCAAATGATGGAAGCCCTGCTTATCTGCGTGGATCAGCGTATAGCAGCTGCTTGGACCTAACCTTCGTTTCACGTTCGCTTTCGAGAAGAGTGCACTGGTTCTCGGATTTAGAAACACGGGGTAGCGACCACATCCCAACCTATTTGAAGATCGAAGGTTTGACTAGCTCCAAGTCCTCCAGAACCGTCCAGTACACCGATTGGCCTAAATACAAAATAATAATGGAAGACTGTTGTCGTAACGGCGCCTCCTATAACCTACAGGGCGCGATAAAGGATGCCATACAAACAACCACGCATTTGCTTTCGAGGAGTTCTTCCCGCACCGATTTCGACATCGAACTAGCAAAACTTCGAGCAATTCGCCGTCATGCGGAGCGAAGATGTAGACGCACGAAGTCCAATCATGATTCGAGATTGGCTAGACGAACACAAAAGAAAATACAGCGTCACATGAACAAGCTGGCTTCACGACAATGGGCATCCTTTTGCGAGTCCCTGGATCCGCGAAAATCTTTGTCGCTTATATGGAGGACTGTTCGTGGCCTTCGCACAACCTTTGGTCAGCGCCACCCGTTTAAATCTCTGGCACTTTATCTACAATGTAGAGATATTGATGTCGCTGAATCTTTCTGCAAAAAGATTGCTGGCGAGGCAAATTCCGTATGAAACGGGTACAGGAACGCTCGACCACCCACTGTTCTCACGCGATCCCCGCATGGAATGCCCTTTTTCTATGGAAGAACTAGCAGCTGCGCTGGCTTTGTGCAGGCGTTCTTCAGCGCCAGGACCTGACGGCATTACATACCGTGCCCTCTGTAACCTAGGAGATCAAGCTCGGAAGGCACTCTTGCTCCTCTACAACGACTCCTGGCAGACGGGTACGGTTCCGCAAGAGTGGAAGTCAACTCGCCTCATTCCACTTCTAAAAGCTGGCAAGTCGCCTTTGGACATTTCCTCATACCGTCCGATCGCACTTGCCAGCTGTGTCGGAAAAACAATGGAAAGAATGATTTTAACACGTCTGGAATGGTACTTAGAGTACTATGAAATCTATCCACATGCTATGGCCGGATTCAGACGGGGCCGTTCGTCAGCAGACAGCGTTGTTGACTTGATAACATTTGTGCAACACCAAAAGGCCTGTAAGCGACTATCTGCTGCTCTGTTTCTAGACGTTAAAGGAGCTTATGATAATGTCACCCATGAAGCCATCCTTAGCACGTTAGAAGCCGTCGGACGTGGTGGTAAGATATATATGTGGGTGCGCAACTACTTACAGAGGAGACCATTCTACGTGCACACAGAAAATGGCCCGACGTCCGAGCATTACGGTAGCCGAGGAGTCCCTCAAGGAGGAGTACTTAGCCCGACTCTTTTCAATCTCACCCTCAGTGGATTAGTTTACAACCTGCCAAGCACCGTACGACTTTCCATCTATGCGGACGACATCTGCGTTTGGGCATCAGGTTTGACACGACTTCAGCTTCGTGATCGGCTTCAGAAGGCAGCCACAATGACATCTTGCTACCTTCGTGAACAAGGACTTGAAATTCCATGCGGAAAGTGGGCAATGGTGGCATTCACGAGGAAGCCAATGTCTGGTTACGGCGTATCTATTAACAGACAACCTATACCATACAGCAAAAGTCACAGATTCTTGGGAGTCGTAATTGACAGAGACCTGTATTGGACTCCGCACGTCAATTACGTGAAAAAGCGGCTGACTGCTATCTGTCACCTGTTCAGGTTCCTTGCAGGAAAAAGTTGGGGAGTATCTATACACGCTATGTTACAGCTGTACATGGCGTTGTTCGTTGGATTCCTACGATACAGCCTGCCTACAATATCCAACACCTGCAAGACTAACCTGCGTACGATTCAGAGTATTCAAGCCCAAGCCCTTAAGATATGTCTTGGCTTACCACGCAGTGCATCAACGGCTGAAACCATTGCCCTTGCGCAGGATTACCCAATCACGACGCACATTACTGTTGAGACAATGCGTATGCATCTCAGGCATTATGCTAGGACCCCTTCCCACCACTTGGCGAGCCTCACTGCTGCAAGGCCCTGCTCGACATTTAGCGGTATTGTCAGTGCACATCGTGCGTCGTTTACTTCAGGGTACGCACCTGCGGCCAAGCCAGCGTTTCCTCCGTGGTGTTTGAGCCGTCCACAAGTACATATCATGATTCCGGGACTACAGAAGAAGACAGATCTACCGGCCCCTGCTCTAAAACAGCTGAGCTTACTTCTTCTGCATGAAAAGTACAGCAACCACGTGCACATCTATACCAATGGATCGACTACGTCGTGCAGTTCTTCTGGTGCCGTGGTTATACCAACGCGAGGAATGACACTGCGGTTCAAGACATCGCATGTCACGACCTCAACGGCGGCAGAACTAACGGCCCTGCGTCGAGCACAGGAATTCATCGATTCTGAAAGACCTAGAAAGTGGGCTGTGTTCTGCGATTCAAAACCGGCATTGCAGTGCACGCAGTCAGTTCTCCGACACGGATGTCATGACCAATTGACATACGAAGTCGTGAAACTTTACCATGATGTCCAACAAAAAGGTCACGAGGTCGTTTTTCAATGGGTACCTGGTCACTGTGGCATCAATGGCAACGATTCTGCCGATAACGCTGCTCGCACAGCATATCAAGAAGAGCACAGCGTTCCAATTCCGCTTTCGAGGACTGACGCTGCAAGGCAGCTTAGACACCTGGCACGCAGTCTCACAGTGACCGAGTGGAACTCGCCAAACTTACGACTTACGCGACTGCATCGACTAAACCCCTCCCTGCAACTCCGACCTCCACTCGGACTTCCTCGACGTGAAGCTGCGCTTCTCTGCCACCTTTGGTTAGGAGTGGCCTTCACAAAGGCATACTCTACATTAATTGGAATGACTGACAGCGCAGCATGCGAGGTCTGTGGCACCGAAGAAAACATCGACCACCTGCTGTGCCACTGTCCAAGATATGCCCCAGAGAGACAAGAACTTGTCAAAGCTTTCCAAAAACTGGACAATCGGCCACTTTCTGTGCAAGTGCTGCTGGAACACCGCCCCCATTGCCCGTCGGCCCATAAAGCGGTGAAGGCGCTTTTGTGTTTCTTAAGGACGACGGGTTTGTGCGACCATCTGTGACTTTTAATGCAATTTCTGTAAGACCACACGCGTCAGCGAACTCGCCGCAATTTCCTTCGTTCCTTCCCTCTTCTCTCTCCCTGTGATCTTTGTTTCCCCTTTCCCATTCCCCCGGTGTAGAGTAGCCAAACGGACGTTATTCTGGTTAACCTCCCTGCCTTCTATTTTTCTCTTCCCTCCCTGTAGTTATGGTTCCAACTTAGTTGTGAGAACCAGGGTTCAATAACGATGTCTACACGAGCATTTCTACATTGCGCCATGGCCGAAATTCGATCGCTTCCGCGAATCGAACCGTCGGTCTCGTGCGCAACAGCAGAACGCCTTGGTCAATCAACCGCCGCGTGGCGGGTTGACAATTCACCTATCGTTTTCAAGTTGTGCGAATATCTGAATGCAATATTCGTTATTTGAAATGTATTCCAATTAACACATTTAATATCTTTGAATATACGTGTGTCTCCAAAATGTACGGGTTGTGAGGGCCCGTTTGATGAGAAAAAAAAGAAGCATTGCAAAGTTCGCCTCGAATATCGGCTGTTATTCAATTTCGCAGGAATATGGAGGCGAGCTCAGAGGCAGCGGTTTAGGTGGTAAAGCGTTAAACAACACTTTTCTTTCTTTTTTTACATTTTTGATTTAATCTTTTCTTTAGTGCGAGGAGGATTTAGGCACTGCAGCAGCCTAACACCTGACGCGATGTGCCTCCGCCTCCATTTTCAGGACTGCATGGATTTGCCCGTGCTTTTGCTTTTTCTCGGCATCCTGTTCCCGCACTGGCACGCCTTGGCGCCTCTAGCGTTGAACTGCCGCAATCATCGCAGTCACAAGTGGTCTTCCGCCGCTTCAACAGTCCTTCGTAGCGTTCTCCCACGCTCAATGTTCAATAGCACCGTAACTTGAAACGCCCTTCTGGTGACAAGAAATGGAGCACGAGGTGTCTTACTACCGGGTGCGATTGATATCGTTGTTCCCATTCTCTTTCGTCGCGTCGAAGCCGAGACACGATACCGAGGCCGCCAAGTGTGGCCGCCTAGAGTGTTCGTATATATGTTATGGCAGTAAAAATGGGGTTGCCCTTGTTATCAGGCTAAGTACACGTTATCACGAGCCACAATAACACTTGGCGGTTGCAACAGAAGCACGTATGGGTTGAAGCCCGGCATGGAGAGAAGAAAAAAAAAGAACCCGGCGGCGAAGCGATCGAATTTCACCTGGGGCTTCCCTTGGCCCCGTCCCCGTGGTTCGCGTCGTCGTCTGGAAACGCGATGAGGGATGGCAGCGGGCAAGGAAAAGGGGGAAAGCAAAATAGGGAAAGCGGGAAGGAAAGAGAAACAATGGGTTTCCCCCTGTTCTGTCAGCGAAGGCGCGCGCGGCCTGCCGACCACGCTGAAGGGATCGATACGAAGCACCGGCACATAAGCTTCTCTCGCTTTGACGCTTCGTTCCCTTTCTAGCCCTCCACCCCCCTTCTCCCTTTTCTCTCTAGTGTTTTCCCCACTCCCGTCGGGCCTTTCCTGTCCAGTGCATGTTCCCCCTTTTGCGCCGAAGTGAGCGGTGTGCGTTTCGTTTCTGCGGTGCGCGGTGCGCTCTGAAAGTCGAAGCCCGGCGTGCGGAACCTGACCAAGAGTAGGGAGTGTTCCCCCTTTTTTTTTGTGTGTGTTCCTCGTGCGCCTGTTCCGCGCGAAAACTTCCGCATTCCCAGGATATTTCGACATATCGAACTTTTCTCGTTTTTTCTACAACGAAATAGTTTGATATTTGATTGGAAATTGCGTGCCTGGAACATCACGTGGACGGCTTTACATGGAGTGACAATGGCAAAAGCCGACGGGAAATGACAACTGGATCGGAGGCATGTCGCACCGGCCGGCGTCGCAACCTTTCTGTGTTTTCAGCCTGGTTACTTCTGCGTCGTCGACAATGGGTCGCGGTGAAGAAGAGAGTAGAAAAGAAAGCCGCGTTCGTTTGGTACATGAGGTGACCTAGCGAATGAGTCAACCGAGAAGCGCGAAAATGATTAATTTACATGGAAGTGGAATCGAATGCGTCGAGCTGGTACGCAGTGAGTGCGAACACTGTGCTTCTTCTGCGTGGTTTGCGCCTTTGGATCCCATCTTTGACGGCCAGTAGGTTCTTCAGGTGCGAAATGCGTCGGCTTGTAGACTCCGAACTACCGTAACAATCCGAAGGGATTGCTTCGAGCTTGAATTGGCAAATTGTTTAGTGTTGCTCGACACGCCGTGACACTCTATTCTGTGGAGAGTTGTGTGTATGCCTGAGGTTCAACACGAAGTACTAAATAGGTTCCCAAATGCCATTATGCACCCTTGTGTAATCTCCTGTGAGACCAAGCACCATGTCTAATTTTGGATTTGCGCTTGAGTGAGTCAATGAACGTATTTGAACGGCTCCTAAATGATGATCCCAACACAATAGTTACTACGTCAGTCTCATACGTCATGCTGCCTACAAGTTTCGCCTCGACTGTGAGATCGCGCTACAACTGTGATGTTTGTGATACACTCCGTTGATACTGGATTTTCCCGGATGCCACTTACAGCACCGAGGTTAATTTTTTTCTCAAATGGTAATACTCTGCGTTCTTCAAGCGCCCTGCGTTTCAGAAAGATACGGCATTGGGAATATGCGTTTGATTTTCGCCTGGAAAGATCACCTCTATAAGAGCACGTCTAAGCCTAGATACCAAGGAGGCGTCTGTGACCTTGCCAACTTACGAAAACTCTACCCCTGGGAACTCTACCCCTGGGAACTCTACCCCTGGGAACAAGAGCACCTGCCCCCAAGGCACGAAGCCCCTGCACACGTACTCTTGCTGTGACATAGCGATCTTGCACCATCTGTTAATCATCGCTTGAAACAATAGAGCTCAAAACTCTGCCTGATGGTCGGCAAAATTGGTCATATCCTACGTTCGACACCTGGTGTTCCGCTTTTCTGTCAGTCTACAACCACTGTTGCGTGTTCGCTTTCTCATGTTCCTTTTATATTGAGTAAAACACGGACCAGTTGAGTGTTTGCGCAAACACCGATGATACCAGTCTTCAATCGTTGGAAAGTTGTTGGGAGTGAAATCACTGTGTAGAAAAAAACTGAGAACAATGCGAGAAGCCAAGGTGAAAGCGATTCCCGTGTTGCGAAGAAAAAACGAGGACACAGTTCAGCTGAAGGTAAGTGCATGCCTCTAGTGAAGTTTTAATCGCAATTTAATTTTATTTATACTTAGAGTATGGTAAGGAAGAAGTACTTTCGGATGATAAGGGTATAGAGCTGTGTCTTCCGACCATATTTTGTGTTGGGTCCTACGTTACGACGAAACACTGTGCATTGGCGAAGTCAGGGCTGGTAGCCCACATAGGATAACGTACTCGAAGCTCTCAGAATGGTTGTCCTTGTAATGTTGCCTTAGTCGCACCAAAAAAAAAAGACTTAATTTTGAAATTAGAACGCCGCTTTTCTGTAAATAGCTGACCCCGTGAAATGTTCCCAGCTCATTTGACGTTATTGGTGGTCCATAATTACGCTCGCAATTGGAAATTATATATATATATATATATATATATATATATATATATATATATAGTTTGAGCCACTAGGTATGTGCATGGCCGTGATGCGTCTTGGTCATCTATTGCCCTCATTCCAACTTCGTTATACCCTATCTTAGTATCGTCATGCTATCGTTGTCGCGTCTTCTACCCGAACCCAGTGGCCCACGTTGTTTAGAGCTAGAGCCACAAGGCATGGGTTCGTATTCGTGATGGCGTCGTGGCCATTGCATCACCGTCATTCCAACTTTGTCCTCCGACATTCATCATGCATTCGTCGTCATGCCATCATCGTAACACATTCATCTTGCATTCGCTGTCACACTGCCACAGGGATGCCGTCGTGGTCGTTGAATAGTCGTCGTTCCAGCTTTGTGATCTGACGGTCACCATGCTTCCGTCGTCACGTTTCCTACTCTTACCGAGTGGTCAAAGTCACCTAATAACTTGGGCCACTAGGTATGTATTCGGCGTCGTGATGACGTCGTGGTCCTTACATTGTTGTACTTGCAGTTTTAGCATACGACTCTCGTCGTGCCGTCTTCATCACGCCGTGATCGTCACGCAGTTATCGTCATGCCGTCGTGGTCATGCCATCGTCGTCACTGCAGCTTCGTCATCCGAGTCTCGTCATGCCATCGTCGTCACACAGGTTTCGGGATACCGTCACCATCCCGCCATTGTCATTATGTACTCGTCGTCCATTTGCCCTCATGCCGTTGTCATGCTATCGTCATCACTGCATCGTCGTACAGTCGTCGTCATGTAATGGTTGTCATACCATCATCGGGATCCTGTCGCGTTCGTTCCATCATCATCATTTTAACTTCGACATCCGACCCTCGCTACGCCGTCGTCTCCACGCTGTCGTTTTGCCGTCGTCATCCCTTCGGTATAGGCCTCCCATTACCGTCAAGCCGTCGTAGTCATACTACTTTCGTCGATTCATCTACGTCATTTTTCTTTGTAATTCTATAGTTATCATGCTATCGCCATTCAACCGTAGTAATGACGATGTTGTTATGTCATCGTCGTCATTGCGTGGTTGTCACAGTGACGATATCGCGCATGCTTTTCATAACGACATCGTCATGCCGTTTTGGTCGTGCCTTCGTCATACCTTCGTCGTCATGGCATCATCGTCACTCCAGCTTCGTCATCCTGCTCTTTCATCATGCTGTCATCACGTCATCGCTGTCATACAAGTTTCGTGATACATTCATGATTATACCATAATCATCTCTTTGTCCTCATGCTGTTGTTACAATATCGTCGTTATGCATTCGTTGTCATACCATCCTCGGAATGCCGCCACAGTTAATCGTCATCACTGTAACTTTGACACCCGAATCTCATCATGACATCGTCGTCACGTTGCGTTTTATCATCGTCATCACATCAGTATCGTCATCCCATTGTTTTCATGCCATCGTCATCATACGACTTTCGTCGATCTATCGACGTCATTCTTTGTTCATCATTCAGTCGTAACCATGCTGTCGTCATTCAGTTGTGATTGTGCCGCTGTTGACATGCCATCGTCGTCGTGGCATCGTCGTCAGATCTACGCTATCGTGCATCCTTTGTCTTACCATCGTCTTCTTGCCTTCTTCGTTGTGCCATTGTCGTCATTCCTGCTTCTTCATCTGGTTGTCGTAATACCGCCGTCTTCATGCCATCGTCGCCATACTGATGTTGTCACCTCATTGTCCTCGTGTTGTCGCCATTATTGTATATCTATAATTTACATTTCACTGTCCTCGTGCCTTTGTCGTCCTACGCCTTTGTAGTTTGATTAATATAATTCCTTCGTCATTTCAACGTCACTGCATTGGAGTCAGAAAATATTCACCCTGCCTCTATACTGATGGGCGACGTTGGAAAACCAGCGCCGTAGCGAAGCTGCACGCTATCGGAGTATGAGCCGAAGTAACGAACGTCTTTCACTTACTACTGCACGTGGTAGATAAAGGTGACTTCAGGAATATAATCCTTCGCTACGAGCTCGATTGTTATTCGCACTACCCTCAACAGTCGTTGTAAAATCAGTTCTGCATTAAATTTTTTACGTATATGATTAGTATTCTGACTGCCCGTACAACCATACGCATTTTAAGCGTTGCGTGAATAGTGTTTTTGCATTGATATAGTTGGACAGACTACAATTAAAGGTACAAGCTTCATTTTGGACTAAAGTAGATATACATAAATATGAACAAGAAATAAAAAATTCTGCCTCCATTCCACCCTGGGAAAGTGAATGTACAGCGCAGCTGGTGCGGACGTTAGACAAGCACCACAGCTACAAGCGGCGTACTCCATGTCTCTCTTTCTTTCAATCTTCCCCTGCCACTCTGTTTCTCTTTTTATCCCCCTTCACCCTTCCCCCTGCGCAAGGTAGCCAACCGGAACTACCTCTGGTTAACCTCCCTACCTTTCTCAGCATTATCTTATCTCTCTCTCTCTCTCTCTCTCTCTCTCTCTCTCTGCGCACACGCACGCCTGCGGAAGTGCAGCATACATCCGCATTCTCCTAGCCTGCGCGCCAAGCGCATTTGGCTTATTGCACGAATTTGAGGTTTTAAAGTAAATTGTGTCAGAAAATGCGTAAAGGACGACTTGCACACAAGCTCGAGACATAACTTCCGACTGTTATTCGAATGTACCAGAAAACATAATTCTGCTACACGACAAGTCAAACACAAAGCATTCCAGCTGCCGTGTTTCTCTCTCTCTCTCTCTCTCTCTCTTTTTTTGACTCTCCGCCTGGCAGAAGTGCGTTACTAAACTAATTAAATTTCTTAAAGTAGAATGTCTCAGAAAATTCGTGAAGCATGGTCTGCACACAACTTACATACATGATAGCATTGGACTGTAATTCGACTGTACGAGGAAGTTTGATTCTGTTACGCTGGAACCCAAACACAAAGCCTTCCAGGTGCCGTTATTTTTTAATATTTTCTTCTGCTCCTCCGCCTGGCGCAAGTGCGTTATTGAACTAGCTGAATTTCTCAAAGTAATATGTGTCATAAAATTCGTAAAGCGTGACTTGCACACAACCTACAGATGTAATCGCATCGGAGTGTAATTCGAATATACGAGAAAACGTAATTCTTCCACACGGGAACTCAAACACAAACGCGTTTTCCAGTTGCCGTTTTTTGGATGAGTACTCCACGAAACATCGCGCCAAACTAGAGGCTAACACGTTCGCTGTAAAAAGTACTTCGTATAGCATGGCGCGGTCCTTAATCTTTCTCTGCGAGAAATTAGACTACGGTCGTTTGGAGTTCGACAGAGAACTGGTATTAGATTATTCGATTTATAAAGCCTCTAATTAATAAACAAATAAAACTCAGAAATAGTTATTTTGAGTCACGACATTAGGAACAATATCACCCACGCCTTTGTTAGCGCTAAGCAGCGCGATTGCAAGTGAATGGCTCCTGTTGCCTCTTTGAATCAAAGGCCGTTCAGATACAAATGTTTGTAACACCATCTACAAACGGAGTGCATCGCAATCGATAGGTTTCATTCAACCTTCAAACATTACTGCGCACACGTGGCGGGCCTCCGGCCCTCTCATTCTCAGCAGGCAACAGTGCTGAAGCCACGTAGGTATAGAAGTCTCGCTCCGCGCGTCTGTCAGCACAGTTATTTCGTGATCAGCGGCGCTTTCTATGAAGCAAAAAAAAAAAAAGTAAGAGAATCGCACGCGTTATGCGAAGACATGGAATTCTTCCCCACCGGCGGCAAGTTGTTTTTTCATCCATTTTCATTTCCACTAGTTTATAACTTCTTTCATTCAAGTACTAAGTACAAGTAATTTCCCCTGTGTCGTCCCTAGTGTCTTTGTTTCTTGGCTTCTATTGTTGGCTAACATATTCCAACTTCAACTTTTAGGCGTAGAGTGCGTCAAACCACGTTATAATCGTGCGCCTTTGCGCCTCCAGTATGTGACGTACTACGCTTTGGTCGCGAGTGCGAGCGGTGCTCTGCGACTGCTTGCCGCAAAAACGTGTCACTCCGCCTCTTCGTTGTCAAATACGTTTATATCTTCGTTGCCTTGCGCGTAAAAAGTGTATCGTCATTTGAGACATGAACGTGTTTGAGTTAATTTCGCATCAAAATTACATGACGCATACATATATCTTTCCTTGAGATGTTACGCCCTACTTTTTTGGTTGCGATGCCAGCACTGGGAGGAGTCTCTCTGGGCTTTGCAGTGCTGCCTGCTGCATATGAAACGGACTGTAATAACGGTGCGTCTTGCCTAACTGTGTGCGACGGCAAGGAGGGTTTACGTTTGAAATTCTTGGCGGTTACACACTTGCAACTTGGACGTGCACTTCCTGCTCCAGCTCAGCTGTCCTCGCCCTCGTCCACGACCTAGACATTTGATTCCTTTTTTTTTTCTTTGTGCGCATGCGTATAGGTGTTCTACATATTATCAACGAAGCGGGGTGTATATGCGCTAAGGCGTGCCCATCAACAAGCCTCCGCTTTATCAGCATGCACTTACAAATTGGTGTTCGCCGTTTGGCAATATTGCGGCTTATTTTTTTTTACTATATTTCCTTTCTTTGCTCGCCACCATAGCGTCACGGTTCAATGAATGCGTGCTCACGCGCAGCCTGATCTAAGTATCATGCATGGCGAGCTGAAATCTAACGTGAAAAATCACGCTTGTGTGGTTTCTTACGTGTGCATCCATTGGAACCTAACGACAGGAAAATGCGTTCGCTGATAGAGGCTAACTTCAATTTCTTAATGATTTGAAGGCAGCCGTTCTTATTTACTTTGCATACTTGAACTCGAATCTGTTCCAAATTTCGATGAGCGCATGGGACCTTCTCTGGGTTCCATACATTTCTAAGGTTTCAAGGTTAATAAACAATATTTTTATTTTTAATGGGAATTCAATTATACTTTAACTTAAAGTAACTATCTTGGCGTGCCCATGAAAAGGACCGCGCACTTCTCAATAAATATAACGCTTTAATGTGAGGGTTTGTTCTCAGTTCTTCAATAAAAGCTGTGAAACGATTCTGGTTTATGTTATTTTCTTATCTGCGAGCAATTGAGTTCACAGGCTCGCCAATATGCAGTAAAGATCATGAAAACTAACAGCCCCTATGCTCGGAAGCACCGTTCTTTATGTAGCCACTGCACTAAAAATATCGTTTTGTTGCTTTGTTGCTACGACAAAATGCGAAAGAGAATGCGGTGCCGCCACAAAGTAGACTGTTCAGATGTCACGTATACATCGCCTCCGCTGTCACGTGATAGTCCTGCGTCAGGCAGCCTCCGTTTCACACAACGGCCAACACAGCGGGACCAACATGGCGTCGCAGTATACGCCTATCACTTTGATGCGTGCGCAAACCGGGTGGTTATTCTGCACGCTGTCACAATCCGGCAACATTGGGCGTCTTCGATGATCCGTTTCTGACTGTCCCGGACTGCCCGATGAGGCTCTTTCGGCCAATGAGTGCTGTGTATGCAGCTTATCGGACAGTTCGCAACTGTCAGGAATGGATAATCGCAGAGGCTCACTCTAAAATTCGACATTTTTTCAGCATCGATTGGCCTTCAGAGCTGCCACGGCCTGTGTCATATAGGCTCAAAACGCCGTCGTCTAGCGTGGTTGTGAGTGCATCGTCGTGGTCGCGCTTTGTCGTTAAGAGGAAGCTTTAGCTCGGGCCCAACTCCGACGCGGCCTATTCAAATACATGTAAAACGCAAAAACGTTTTTATGAGATAACCCCTGGATCGATTTTGATGAAATTTGTTGCATTTGAAAGAGACAGTTAAATTCTAGTGACTGTTGGAAGCGGAATTTCGATTTAAGGCTTGAATTTTCTTAAAACGATTTTCAAATATTCTACCGTTTGAAAAAAATAGAAGCACGAAGTTTACAAATTCATAGCTCTGCATCAAGAACTGATATCGCAGTTCTGTAAACGGCATCCATTAGAACATTCAAAGCGGACAAATTCAGTAGGTCATTTTACATATTACGTGAATGTGTTACTTTGGTTACAACGGTTTTGCAAAAGTTGTATTTCCCTATGATGAAATTTTTTTTATATTCATGTGTAACATATCCATTTTGTCCGCTTTAGATGTACTTTTAGATGCCATTCACAGAATTGTAGTATCGTTTTTAGTGGTTGAGTTACAGAGTTGTAAACTTGATAGTTTCGTTTTTTGAAAATTTTCTATTTTTGCCAGTTTTTAATAAAAAATTGACAACCTAACTCAAAAATTCGAAACCAACAGTCACTAGATTTTAAGTTTGTCTTTTAAATACAACAAACCTCGTCAAATTCGGTGCAGTGGTTGCCGAGAAAAACGAATTCTCCTTTTGCATGTATTTATATAGGAGCACTCGAGCTAAAGCTTCCTCTTAATAAGAGTAAACCAGTTATGCATAAGAAGGCCAATGCTTTGGCAAAGCTTGGTAGTCTAAAAAGCAACGTCATGAAATGCAACACCCGATAAAGAAAGAACGGGCACGCGAATAACCGACCGACCAAAGTATGGCAAGCATATGCTGCGTTTTCAGCTACCTGCACTAGTAAGTGAATTCTTTCGACGTGAGTACGTCGATTTTCATGCGGTTTCTTATAGAGGACCGCGGGAGATGTTCTTGCGAGATTTGGCAGTGGCAACAAGCGTATTTTTTTTTTTTTTAGTGAAGGAGATCGTTTTCTTTACTGCGTGCGACAAGAAATTGTAGATGGTGTTTTTTTTTTTTTAGTCAGAACTTTTTTTCCTTCTGTAATTCGTAAGTATATTCTGACATTTCTTATACGCACTGTGCTCACTTTTCTGCTGTGCGGTGCCGTGCTCTCTGTATTCTGGTGTCTACATAAGAAAATAAAATCAATGCCAAATAGTGTATGCAGCCCAAATCTCCGTCCAGCCCCGCTTCTGCGGCTTCTTCGCCGGTGCTCCTGACGCCTAGTGACATGATGTCTAGGAAACTCGATAAAGAAAGAAAATATGGCGGAATTCTACACCGTTCCGGAACTTGACGATGTCCAGAGCAGCACCCCGCGCTTTGAAGTAGTGGCAGCTGGTTTCAAACGCGCTGCATGCTACTATATCGCACGCGAACAAGCGGTGCCGATGCGACGCACCACAGGAAATTCCGGCTTTCTCCCTCCGACAGGTGTCACCGCTACGGGGGTACTCCCTTTCACCTCTCTCTCTATTTCTGCGCGGAAACGCCGAAAATTGATAAAACGCAAATGCCGGCGCGTCAACTATAGAAAGAAAGGTTTCACGGGGCGCAGAAGGGGAGAGGGACGGTTGTACGGGCGTAGTGTTCGGCCGTGCGAAGCCGATCGCGTGCTCTTTCAGTATTGATTGAGAAGTGAAGCCGGTGCGGCCGCGTACGACGACGTCAGGGTGACGTGATGGATACAGCGCGACGTTGGTTTGACGGCTGTAGCCCATCATCATGTTTCTATTTTGCATTGCGCTATTTGGCTTGAGTTCTTCCTCCACTTTTCTTAGCCTTACTCAAGCCTTAGCGTCACTTAGCTTTTTTCTTTATATTAAAAAGGTGCTTTTAACTGGCAAAGCAGGCAGTACTCTGTTGTGCATGGAAAAGTTTGTCTACGAAGTCCATGTTGCAGTCTGCCTCGTGTATCGTCCGGAGAGCTTCGACGGAGGAAATGTGTTGTGTCCAGTGGTGCTATTTTCGGAGACTACGCTCATTGCTGAAATAGTGCTTCATCATGGGTTGGGGGGTGTACTGATCGTGTCATTTCATTTCTCTATCACAATGTCGTACGTCTATCTGTACTGCCATCTTGCCTACTCGTTACCGTTGAGTAATATTTGTTGGTCATCTCTGTAGTTGTAGTCAGTGTTATGAGTGCTTCATTTACAAGCCCTGAGGCATTGACAGTTTTGTAACTGTTCCTGAGTGACCGTGTGTTCTTTAGTCACGTACTCTGCCACGCCCTTCTCCACCTTTTTTGGTTCTGGAAATTTATTACGATATGGTATTTGATTTTTGATGCTTATAGCTTTGCCGTATGGATATGCTATACTTACGGTGTTGCGGCTATATCTGCACAAAATAATGCATCGGCCCGGGGCAGTTATATTATGCTTGGCAATTCGTGTCCATATATTTATAAGCTACCTCTGTCGTCCTCCAGTCTATTTCCATTGTGTATGATACATTTGACTTTGGTTTAACTATCCCTGACTGTACGGAGGTGTTTACTGTAATAGTAACGACAGAATCTTCAGAATCACGAAACTTGCGTTCTTCTTGCTACCTCTAGCGCCACAACATTTCTTCCTAGCAATAAATACCACATAATTATTTCCTACGAACCTTCCCATCCATACTAATTGCTCTTCAGTCTTAAATTATCAGGAGCTATGCAGCTGTGTATTTAGCATTGGTTATTTCACCATGGCTTCCTATGTTTTCCCATTTGCATGGTATGTTTGTTGCCTACGTTGATTCCGTTCATAACAAGCAGTAGCTTCCGCGCTCCGTTTCGCTTCCGCCTGGAAATCTCGGTTCAGTCTCTTCGTTGGCTTCTGTGACCTTACTTGGGCGTCACGTGAGACTTTTTCTACATGTCATTTTCGTTTACTGCTTCGGCCTTCTTGCCCCTTCTGGAATAATGCGAATTATTTTCACTTGATACACACGAAGCTTTGTATAACGGAAAAGAAATTTGTAAGTTACCGTAGGCACAGTACTGGAATCTGCTGCGGTTCTTTATGGCAGCCCTCGCTGAAACGAGCGTTGCTACCATAACCACAGATCTGTCAAGTAAGCTCTCGATACTGGGCGCTAAAACACATGAGTACGTGTGTTGTCTCCTTGATGAACCAAAAGTTAGCGTGCACGATCGGAGTCTTCGCTTGGTGCTGTGCCGGTCTGCATTGCAGCATACGAAGTGACAATCGTTTCTTGTACCTGTTTTTCTAGAATACTGCTCACTGCTTCTTGCGAACGCGGTCTTATGGGGTGCTGTACATTGTGTTTAACGTGACGAATGTTTTTTTGTTTGGCTACCTGCAACTATTCGCAGCATAATCTTGGAGGTCTCCTTTAAAAGTTCGCGGTCGGTTTAGGCATTAAGATTTCCAATGTTAAGTCGGGTTTCTTATGCCTGTTACCTTGTGCACTTGTCATCCATTTCTGAACTTATACTATAGTATTTTTGCTTCCAAAAAATCAAATTAAATCATGACTGTTGATGATTAAGACAGCATATACTTGTTACAGTGATGGAAATGTTGACAACGACAGTGAATATATTACCTGCCGACGTATGTTCACGACGTTAAACTGCGGAATGAAAGAAATTGTTTTATCACTTGTATTGAACACCCTGGAGATCCGCTGCATTATAGCTCATCGAAGCCCTTTGATCGAAGCTAGATTGACCACGGCTTTAATTCGTATCCTCCAACATAACTTTTTGCACTGTTGACGAAAACAGTTTTTAGCTGTTTACGCGTACTCCAACTTACTATATGAATATTGAGCTTTCTTACTGCTCTAGGCATATGTTAATTGCTTTTGTAATGTTCCATTGCCCCCCCCCCCTTTTACGCTTTCATTACAAAGGGTCTACTCTTCAATCTCTGTCCAACGAATCCCGTTGGCAGCAGAAATCTGCCTCCAAACTAAGGCTCCAAAGGAATGATTGATGGTTCATTAAAATGAAGCTTCAGAAGCTGTACTTAGATCGTCCTTCTTAAAAGCTGCTCGGTGAAATGAAAAGGGTTGAACGCGCGAGAAGTCTTCCCAAGGATCACAGTATAATCAGTGGAGTATCCGCAAATTATGCTGCACTTATAATCAGTATAATCTTTGGCGCACACTAAGCTTATGCTTTTTCCGATGAACGTCCCTGACACGAAGAGTACTGTCATACCTGGCCTAGACGACGTTTGATGGTCAAGTGACGTCTTAGAACTTCTCTTGTGGCGTGACCTCCATTTTTTCTTTCGCTGCCTGTTTGCCCACGAGTAACAAGCCAAACGTCATGTGTTTATAGACAGTCCTTCCTTACTGGTGTTAAAAGCTGAACCCATAAACGAGACTTGCGGACAGTGGTTTTCCTCTGACTTCAAGAAACATGGCGACGCGGCGGCCAACCTCTCTCTCTCTGGACGCTTACCGCGAAAGGATTATGGCAGCTGCCCAGTTTCATAATGCCAGAAAAAGCATCGCCGAGGTGAGTGCAACCTATGGCTTCACTCATCTTAAACTTCACGTTCAGTGAAAGAAAAAAAAAATACAATCTCCCTCTACAAAAGAATAAAGAAGTGTTTCCTTTGTCTCACTTCTTCCTTCTTCTTTTTTTCTTTCTTTTTACTGACGCCTTGTATGTTTATGACAGAGTGTCATTACAATCACTGTTTTTGTCGGAATTCTCAGTTCGAGTCACCCTGTAATATGGTAATGTTGTATTCACTGGTAGGTCGTATACTGCCACTTTGTGTGCGTTCAGTGGGACAAATTAATTTTTCTGCACAAGCCCTGAGCGTAAGTGTATAGCTGTATGTGCGTACGGCACATGGTATTCCTAAGAAAAGAAATAAAGCTATTCGAGCGCCAACATCTTCCTATCCGGTAAATTAAAGTACCGAGAGCGATAGAGGTCCCTCCGTCAATGTCGGGTTCCGCAGCTGACAAGGACGTCGCGGGTTCGAAAATCGAACCCGCGACGTCCTTGTCAAGAGAAAACATACAAGGGAAAACACAGGTTGTCGAAATTTATTCGAGGCCCCCAGTGCGTCGTCTCTCAAAGCACCACTGCCACTTTGGGACCGCGATCGCCATGAATCAATCGCGATTCACGAATCCCTGAAATAATGGCGAAAAAACAGAATCGAGGAAAATGATGAAAGAAACGCAATCCGCTCGCAGTCACGTACATAGTTTACGGCTAACAGTATGACAGACCGCTAGACAGACAGAAAAAAAAAGGAATAGGTGAACGGAGTAGGAGCAAATATTGGCTTTGAGCGTGAGCGAGGCGTGGGGCGCTACGATGTTCGCGTCAGGGCACCTCGCTTTGGACCGTGGATAACGAAGAACACGTGACTAAAACGACCGGCGCCATTAGGAGGAGGAGGATGAGGAGGAGGAGAAGAAGGAGGGGGGGAAGAAGCCGGACGAATCCTCAGAGAGCTGTCCAAGTTTTTTTTTTTTTCTTTTTAAATCGTGCCTGAGAGGGTTGTCTGCTTTTTCCAAGGCTTGGGAATGAAAACCGATACAAGCGCCACACAGGACAGACACAATAGCTCTATCGGATTTACCCTACATCCACTACCTATCCTGAGAAGGACGCTTTGCGCTCATCCCGTGCTCGTTGAAATTTTAATGCAGTACATTGAAGTGCCCTTCTCGAGCAACCGCGGAAGGTATACGGGTGATTTACGAGGAAAGTTTAAGCTGTGAACTTTATTACAGCCTTTGTAGAAGATTATGAAAAGTTTGAGACCCTTGCCGAGCTGTTACAAGGAATGTGCTAAGAGAACAAAATGACGTGGTTATTTACATCTGCTAGAAATGAAGAGAATGTTGACGGCGATGCTCGAGAAAGTTTAATTACGGTGTTATAGTTGAGACTATACCGTGAACTACTTACTGCACCGCTTAAATTCGTCGTAGAGGCCTTATGTAGACAGGTTTTCACGGTGTACTGGTAGAACTAAATACGACGCTAAGTTCAAATTTGGTGGAATTGGGAGCCTCGTTATTGGTCATATGCGGGTATTGTCTAAAGATGTAGGATTTATTGACGCGCATTGCACGATTATTAGTACAACTGCTCTAAATATAAGCAACCGCTTCGCTGAAAATTTAGCTCTGATTTTTCAGAGGTTCCGCAAGTCAGCTCTGATTTTTTTTTCATACTTCGTAAGCTGCTCGGGGTTTCATTTTATTTGATTTTTTATTGCACCATAAGACTTCGAGTTCTTCAATTACTATTAGTAAATAAATACAGTTGCGCATCGCCATGTCATGCATGTAACATAATTTTTTGCTTTAATTAGTGTTTGTGGCATTCGACGTAAGGTAGGCCTATACGGCATGTTTGCTCCAAGTTTTCGATACCAATATGACATTCGTGTGTCTGTGTTTAACTGTTTCCTAGTGCACATGCGCAGTGTTATTAGCTTCCATCACTTTGTGCGTGTACTTATCTGATGCCTGTATGGCTGGATTTATTGCGTTGCTGTGTTTTTTCTTGTGAAGCCTCAGTACTGTCTTGGTATATACAGTGCGTTTTTCAGCAAACAATTTCACAAATTTTTAAAGATTGCCTGTGGCATATAGCACAATTTTAGCACATGAACTGCTCTACTCGAACACCCGGACATTACTTGCACAAAAAAATGAAATTCATAACCAACTAATTAACGAAAAATCCCTAATAGAGCTTCTAAGTAATCACTTTATGACACATATTGCAATTTACAAATTCTAACGGGTGAGCCTGCAAGGCGTATCCACTTGAAAAAGATTTTGTGGATGATGCCGTTTATCAGATGAGACATGCGCCGCCGAACTTGCTGTAAACATGCACTTTCGTTCCACTTAATTCCTTTACACAAGGTTGTTTTAGGCATTGAAGCACGAAAGTAAATGGAAGGACAATGCATTTCTATGCAAAGTTGGGGAATTAATATCTCCAAGCTGGCGTCATCCTGAGAATTCCTTCCAAGTGGATCTGCCTTGCGAACTAGATATTGTAAATTGCAATATGTGCCATACTGCAATTAGTTAAAAACTTAATTAGAATTTTTTTGATGAATTACTCGATTCTGCATTTCAATTCCTTACGCAAGTAATGTCCACCTCTTCGTGTAGACCAGCTTACGGACTAGAAACCTGCTATCAGCCACAGACAACAAAAAAAAAATGAAAGTATTCTCTGAAACAGCCAGTACACGTATGGTATAATAAGGAGATGGGCGCAGCATTTAATATTCAACCGTATATTGAAAATATCCCCGCCGCAGTAAAAGCGATCTTCCACTTTCTTCGTTACTTTTTGACAGAGCAAGAACTTTCTCGAAATGGGGCCTACAGAATAAATATCCTCGCCAGCACTCTCGCATCTTGCTCGAGATTTTGGGCAACGCGAGTGCCGTGCCCGCGCAAGCAGCAGCAGTTCGCGAGGACAAGCCTAAACTCTCTCACCCCGAGATCGTCGCCCCCTCGTCCGCGATGATACACTGACCTCGCTCAGCCTCGGCCGAACCTCGTCGCACGCAGCACGCGTCGTACGCGCGCAACGGGACCGACGCCCCTCTTACCTTCCCCGGAGTTCTCGAGAAAGACTCATTTATAATGCAGGGCGACGTTTTTTTTTTTTTTTTTACTTCAAGGCGACGCCTCTGTATGGGCTCTCCCTCGTCTGGCGTTTTATTTTTATTTTTTTCACTTTCACGTTCGTTACACGGACTTGTCCGCTCCTTCACACTGCTTACGACTCACGGCTGTGCTACGCAAGACAAATAGATACTAGAAAAAACGACAATAAATAAAGAAGACAACGAAGGAGAACACGCTGCGACATGGGGCAGGTCTTGGAGGTCTTGCGCGGGTCGTAACAGGATACTTCAAAAACGATAAAAGCGGCCCAGTACCTGGCGTCCGGGCTGTGCGCGATGTATGGAAAGCCGCGTGAACGCCCTCGGCTCTTGGGCTCCCAAGCTGTGAGAGGTATGAATAAAAAGAAAATGTACCGGGGGTGGGAGAATCGAAAAAAAAGAAAGAAAGAAAGAAACGCTGTTCGGATCCTTCCGGCTAATACCTGGCGCGTTTTGTAAGCGTTCGCCGACAAGCCGTGAGTTATGGATTCTTGACACTTCCGAAAGCGCCGGATTATGCGAGCGGGTCCTTTCTTCCTCGGTCTTGAGGGGAGGGTAAAGAAATAATAATAAGGCAGTGTTAGCGGCTCGAGAGGAGGAAGGTAGGGTCCTGGAAGGAGGAGGATATAATCGGGAGCGAAGAGAATGTATGGGCGACGCGGTTGGGCCCGGGACGATATTCGTGAAATTAATTTCGCGAGCACAACAGATCTTTTTTTTTTTCTTTGAGCCACACGATAGTAAAAATAGCGCAGCTTTCTTTTTCTTTTTTTTACCAGACTGTGAGTAACTCACGATCAGTCAGGATAGTTTAGTGCCACGTTTTACGACGTGAATGCTAGAAGGATAAAATGCATTCAAGCGTCCGGACGGTAACGTTTCGGAGAAAAATAGACACTGCGGCTGCCTCGAGAGAGATAAAGAAAGGAGAAAGAAATGTAGGGAGGTGAACCAGACGTACATCCAGGTTTGCTACCCTACTCAGAGAAAAGAGGATTAAGGACTGGCGGGAAGCTCATCGAACGGATTGGAGGAACTATAACATGACACGGCTCAAAATCTAAAGACTAAGCTCGCAGACCACGAGGCGTAGTTGGGCTGGTGTCGCATGGATGCGCGATACCATCGCGAGATGCAGAATGCAGTGCCGCCCGTGCAGGCTGCGCCACACGCCTTTGACTTGCGGAAATAAATACTCGGCGCCGGATTTGGCTGCCGGAACAATGCGCCCCTCAGATGCTGCGCTGCGTGGCGGGATGCCTGCGTTCTGCTGTAACAACGGCCACATCGAGGGCTCAAAGCTGCGTGGCCTGTTCCTGCTTGCCTCGCCAGTTGAGTAACTCGTTCCGTGCATTCGGGTATTGCTTAAAGTAATTCAATTACAGTGAGCGCTACCAAATCAAAACTAATTGATCGATTACAAGACCGCAGGAAATGTAACCGATAGCGTGTAAATAAATGCGCGTTATTCGCTATGCGCAAGCCTGCTGAGGTCTTGACTTGTGAGCTTCCGGTGGATGGGATCATGGTCGAAGGACCTCTGCCAACCACGACTGCTATCATGCGATCCTGATTATCCAGCCACTATTTTTGGTAACCGTTTTATCAACCTGAGGTAGTGCTTGTGCTTTGTACGACCCGAGGAAAACTCGAGGTCCCTGCCAACGCGTGATCACGAGCCGCATGGGTGGCCGCTGGCAATGTGTGACGCCAATAGGTGGTATAAGGCACAGTTATTATCTACAAAGATTGCAATGAGGAAAATATGATGCAAATGCATACGGCAGGAGCACATTTCAATGTTTTCGCTTTAGTTTGGCTCGAAAGCTTTAATTTTGTCGTTGAGTTTCACTTTGGCTTTGCCTTTACGATAACCTTTCACAGAAAAACTGAGGCGACTTAACTGGAAGAATCGGAAATAATACAGGAGAACCCGGAAATGTTGCGAGAAACACCGAAACGATGCAGGAACTGCGCTTCTCTGTAGTACGAAGCAACAGCGTCGAGAGTATTTGAGGGCGTGCATTTCCGCAGCCGCATTTATTTTCTTCGGACAGGGGCGTAAACTTCAACTCTCCGAAAATGCGCGCATTACGCATCCAGTAAGGACCACGTGACGCGGCAGCCTCGGCGATAGTAGTCTTGGCGCGCGTGTGCTCCTCGAGGCACGGAACCTTCTTCGAGAGAAAATTGAAACAAAAAAAATTCAGAAGCCGTTCAGAAGCCCTTCCGATGGCGCAGCAGAATGCTCGTTCCCCGGGCAGGTGCACTCTTTTTTCCCTGGGCGCCCGCAAATCTGAGCAATGCCGGGAAACAAGGCAGGCGGCGTCGTCTTCCGAGCTCGCCCCCTAACGAACCGGGCCCAATTAATATTCACGAACGTTGTTCCGACTGCGCGTTCCGCCATGTTCTCCCCACCAGAAGCCCCCTCCCCGGTCGCCGAGCGCATTCGCGGGGAGCCACTCGAGCGGATTTTGCTGAACAATTATTCTGGCCGCAGATGCAGAACGCAGTAGGGGATACGCGTGCTTTTCGCAAGCGTGCGAGCTTGTGCTTATGTGCTCGGCTACAAAATATTGCGTCGGGGAAGGGCTGCAGAATAAGGAATAATCCCGCCGCTGGCGATAGAGGGCGGGGCCCTCCGACTAATGACGGCAATGCGTCTTTTTAGACGATCTTTCGTGGGAGTGCGGCGCCGGGTAAGGCTGAACGTAGGTGTTGGTAAACAAGCGATGTTTCGAGGGGGCAGGTGTTCCTCGGGGGAGCGATATATAAAGGAAGGAAGAAAGAAAATTGTACGCTACTTCGCGTGCCTTTCGTGATTATGTAGACTACATAAAATGAGCTCATTAGCTAACAAGGTGTGAACGATGGAACGAAATGGTGGGCGAACAATGAAAAATTCACGAAGCCAGCAGTTGTTTTTCTCTCTTTCTCTCTCTTCCCGTCAAGGAACATTCGTTCGAAGTAGAGGGTCTACGTGCAAGTCCCGCATGTAGACTCCCTAGTTCGGAATTTTGATGCGAGGCTTCTCTCGTGGTGCGTGCGTTGTTGCGCTACGTCGATGCGCAGCCATGAAAAGAACAATTGACGACAAGCAAGTGTGACGCAGTGAGCCGCTCTTTCATAGGCTTGCCATGCAAATCCATCAACCAACAATGTGAGAAACCTTGTGAAAGAGATGCAGTGAAGGGAGTGACCCGCTATTTAGTTAATTACAGCAGAAGCCTTGAGAGCTACTGAAGCAAAAGAAACCATTTCGGAAGGGAAGTTTTTGTGTAAGGGGTAAATACTGTCACGCGCATGCGCCATTTTACTCATTGCCGATGTTTATATTGCAAGTGTCTCAAGAGTAAACAGAGCAGTGCTACGAACTCCGTCAGCGTGGTGTCCATTTTCTCCCGGCACGCTCGTGTTGCTTTGGTCACCATTGCGTAAAGCTGGCCTTTGCGAAAAACTACTCCACTGCTACACAGGCCCGCATCGCGTTCTCCGCCAAGTGACCGATGTCCCCTATGAAATAATTCCAGCCACGCCCACCACGTCCTCCGCTGTGACAACATGTGAAATCGTCCACGTCCCCAGGCTCAAGCCGTACAACTCACCGATCGCGCACCTTCGGCATTTAACCGCATCGGGACTGCGCTTTTGCCGCCGGGCGTAGTATTACGATACCATCGACAGATGCTGAATAGACAGGCCTCCACGAGAAATTCGATGAAGTGTCTGGGATGTTGGCGCGAGCGAGTGCCTATCTTGCGGTATAGCTGCAGTGTAAATGCGGCGTAAATAATTTCGTTTCTCTGTGCCTTTCCAGACGTTAACAAGATTTCGCCGAATTATCACTGTTTGTCAAGTTAGCGCTCGAAGGCAGACACAACTACTGTATCCGATTATAGACAGAGTATATATATATATATATATATATATATATATATATATATATATATATATATATATATATATATATATATATATATATATATATATATATATGTCTGTGTGTGTGTGTGTGTGCTTACTTAACGTTTTTGGCTGCTGGACCAGCCTTCCTTAGAGTACACTCTTTACTAGACGCGACGCTGTACTCTGACGAAGGCTGGTCCACTAGCCGAAAACGTTAAGTAAACATGTCTGACTTCCAAAAAGTTCCTCGTCGTCAGTGTCCTGCATATCTTACGTCGGGCCCTGCGTGCAAAACATAACACACACACACAGACACACACACACACACACACACACACACACACACACACACACACACACACACACACACATATATATATATATATATATATATATATATATATATATATATATATATATATATATATATAAACTTTATTGCGCACGGGCAGATATGAGGGAGGGGTGGTCGCATAACTTTAGCCTAGGTTTAAAGTAACACAACTTTTGTGTTATACTGCTTTGCATAATTAGTGAACGTTATTTAATAATATTCCTTGTTATTACCTTCGGGCACAACTTCCCATAAGAAAGCTCTAGGGCGTCCTAGGAAGCATCTATTTCGGCTGTTTTGGCCTTTTCACATGCTAGCTAATCACTGCGCCAACGAATATTTAGCATTGCATGGCTTGCTGAAAGCATAACTTGACTCGGAATAGAGCACCTAAGACGTCATTATCTCGCGCCCTGCATTTAGTCCCGCCGGAACTGTGACCACTGGGCCTGGCACCGTGAGGAGGCTTTGTTTCATCTTAACGCCACTAGCATTCTCAGATAACCTCACCAACTTTTCAGTATATACGTAGTCATTTAGTGCGGCTATGTCTAAACCTTTAAAGGCGCTCTTTAACAAAAAAAAAAACAAATAGCCTTTAATGTTACTCTTGTCCCGGCTGGAATGGAATCCACGTCACAGGTCTTCCTCGAGCAAAGCAGCACGACCTTATAGTGCTGCGCCATGAATGCGCGCGGACAGTGACCGAACAATTCTCAGCGTTCACGCACAGCGGAACACCACGAATCTCGGATGCCACACGCGGACTTCGCGGTGGAGCCGCTACATGGCGCAGCGAGTCCAGAAGAAAGAGCGAAAGAGAGGAGCCCGGCAGAGGCACAGGCCTCATGCATGACGTGTTCCGGCCATGGCAATACGGCGTGTGACTACACTGCCTTAATGGTAATTTGATAAACGCCGACATTCGTCGTGAGTTCCTATCTACAGGAAATTTATTTACTTTTAATAAATTTGATTAAGAGCCTTCAGCTGAGCCGGCGGCTCGTCGACCAAGGGCGGGCAAACAAAACTAAAAGCAAAAAACCAAGAGCAGCTAGAAGCAACACTGAAATACACTGAAGACACTCAAATATCAGGAAATTAGAAAAATTCTGCCAGAACTAAATAAACGTATATATGATAGTAAACTGGCGCTCGCAGACTCGCAGTTCCAACTGAGAGCACGCAAATGGGTACGAAACCAAGCACAGACGTTGGCAGCCTTCCAGACCAGACGGCTACCGTTAAAGAACCTCCGGTGGTCCAAATTATTGCGCAATCTCCCAATACGACGTGCCTCATAATCAAATCGTGGTTTTGGCACGATACACCCTATAACTTAATTTTAATTTTTTAGACGGCTAAAATGTCTACGTTAGCTACATAACGCTACACATAGCTCCATAGTTACATATATAATAAGTTCAAACCTAAATAAAACCTATAAAATGTGCGGCATTCAGATGATTGTAGCAGTGGAATCGGGCACAAACGTACAATATGAACCAAAGGTTCTTGCGCTAAAAAAATTTTTTTTTCAAGCCAGAATTTCTATTTTTTGTACCTTCGTTTATGGCAATAGACGAATGAGCTCTTTCAAGGTTTCCTTGTGCCTTGCGCGTTACTTTCTTTGTCTCTTTCATTCTGCAGCTGCGCATTTTTTTTTCTGCCGCATTATCCTTCCGTCGTACATTCTTTCTCTGCCTCGGAAAGTTTGCAGCGGCAAGCGCTACCGCCATTAGTCCGCGCATTCAGATATGCGCGTCGAAACTCGAAGCCCATGCTTGACTTGGCCCGAGATAACGCCTGACGTGAAAGCGCCCAAGGAAACGCAGGCATCCAAGGCACGTTCACGCCAGGCGTTATCTTGACCAAGTCAAGTATGGGCTTCGCGTTTTGAGGCGCATATCCGAATGAGGGGGTAAAACTTTTTACTGCTTGCCGTCGAAAAATAGAGAACCAAGCCAGCAGACTTGGCGAATTTTT
The DNA here is from genome assembly GCF_050947875.1 of Dermacentor variabilis. Classification (NCBI taxonomy): domain Eukaryota; kingdom Metazoa; phylum Arthropoda; class Arachnida; order Ixodida; family Ixodidae; genus Dermacentor; species Dermacentor variabilis. The sequence goes on from NW_027460335.1 coordinate 5,801,638, forward strand.
GGGCTCTGAACTCATTTAATGTGAAAGGAGCATTCTCCAGCAGTGATGACCGCCATCTCTATTAGGCCAAGTTTTCCTAACAATGCTCGTAACGCCGGCCTTGTTGTGGCGCCATAAATCTTCATATTCCGTTTTTTTATTTTTGGAACTGGCAGCTTTAATAGACGAAGTAGGCCTAATTGTTACCACACAATGTACTTCCATGAATAAAGAGTGGCAAAGGGACGACAACAAGAAGGGAGGCAGGGAGGTTAACCACAACATAAAATTCCATTTGTTCATTTGCTGTCATACGCCAGCGACCGAGGTGAATAAAATAGCGATATAATAAACAAGACTTCACGCATACAGGCACACTCACGGTCGTCGAAAAAAGTTAACACCACTGAGCGCCAACGTAGTTTGTACAAGTATGTTGCCCTTAGAAATTGTAACCCTGCATTTTTTAATTTCGGTTAGGACGCCTATTGCGGTCATCACTCCTGAAAAGGTTTTGTCCTCGACGCCAGTTATTAGAATCGCGAGCGAATGTCCTTCCACACTAACACTAATGAACAATACACCCAAGGGTCTTCTCTCGACCGCATTATCCCGGCAGCGTTGCCATTATTGCCGACACAGAAGTCAAGAGACTGCTTAAAGGCTAATGGCAGCCATAGCGAACACAACAGAGTTACCTCCCATACGTCAAGAATTCAGGTGAAATTCTAAGGTAGATCGAAATGTTCCAGCGCGCACCGAGAGTTTTGTTTTGTGTGATCCAGGTAGGTGTGTGTGTGGTCCAGGGGTGGTCCAACGTCTTCGAGACGCGAAATGCTTCGAGCGTGTCAGTGCTAGAAGCACTTCTAAGTTGTCGTCACCACCGTAGTGCCAGCAGGATCGAGAAGCCGGGGCACAAGGGAAGAAACACACACACACGCACACGCACACGCACACACACACACACACACACGCACACACACACACACACATACACACACACACACACACACACACACACACACTCACACACACACACACACACACAGCGCTGCGATAATGAACCAACTAGTCCGTCAGTCAATCCTTGCAACCACATTTTAGATCTACTAATTTGAGTTGTATCAGCTACGTGGAAACCACATCTATTGCTGGAATAGCTGTTATATTCAACTTCACAGATGCTGCGGTCCGTAAACTTTTGACGCCGACTATACGTGTGGGAAGAATCGGGAAGAAAAGTTGCACGAACAACATGATGAACCCTAAAGCTTTAACGCACACTGCGGTAGCACAAGCTGTCAACGTCGTCTTTTACACTCTTGGTGTGTTAGTACTCAAACGTTAGCTTTTTCTATATACGGGGTGATAATTTTAAAGTTTGCAGATTATTTAAAAATTGCCTGAGGCAGATAACAGAACTGTTGTCTTTCAGCTGGATTATCCGAAGAGGCGGACAACTCTAGCGTGAGCAATCGGAACACATGTTAAAATAAGGAACAAAACTTCAATAATTCGCTCCTTAATTAATTAAGTCGCATATCAGTATTTACGAAATGTATCTTGTGAGATTGCAAGACGTATTCACTTGAAACGATTCTCTAGGGTGACACCAGTTTCGAGATTATATTTCGAAAAGTGTGGGGCGAAATATACATGAGCGTTCCAAATACTTTTGTGCTTCAATGCATCAAATTGTTTTCTTAAGAAGGTAAGTGCAACAGCAGTGCATCTTTACGGCGAATTTGACGGAGCATATCTCGATATTAGTGTCATTCTGGAAATTTATTGCAAGTGGCAATAGCTAGCTACTCACCGGCTAGAGTTCGTAAATCGCAATATATGTGCCGTAAACTACTTAATTAGGATGTTAATTAGTATATATTTATTATTGGTTGAACATGTGTTTCGATTTCTCATGCCGGTAACATCCAGCAATAGAGCTCAAAACAGGGCTAGTTGGTTGACCTTCATAGTAAAAGCAGCACAAAAAATAACAGCAACGCAAGACAGGGACACACACAGGACAAGCGCTGAAGTCAGACCCAGTCCGGTGTACTTCTCTGTCTCGTGTGGCCGTTATTCTTGCGCTGCTTTTACTATGAAGTAATATACGCCTCCACGAATAATCCACTTCAAGAACTCGAACAATGTCATCGGCGACAGGTGATTTTTGAAGATTCTGGAAAACATAAATAGCGAATATCCTCGTTCGAGAGCCGGACGCGTTTATCCGTATCTGGCCTAATGTGTGCGCGCTCGGGAGTTTTGTTTTGTTGTGTCGCGCACTGGCCGCGTAGCTTCAGGAGGAACTGCAGTGACACGCTCCTGGCTTGCGCGAGAGCCCTCTCCGATTGGTGCGCGGGCGTCGATTGTGTCTTATTTCATCCAGCCCGCGTCGCTGTCAATGTTCTCCTCGCAACGGCCACAGAGAAGGGCCTTGTGTGGTAGCCGCAGTAGAAAGAAAACAAAACAAGCAGTGCAGTGCGTGCCGTAAATTTTATAACACCTAAAGCAGTGTATAAAGAAAGGCTACTAGATACGAAAACAAAAATCTTTGATTCACCCTGTCGAAGAATTTCTTTTTCTGTAGTCGTCCAAATGCTTCACACGTCACAACAACATACGTTAATCATGAAAATGCAATTTCAGTCTTAAGCATGCCATCTTCATAACCTTGCTGGTTCGTCCAATGCATTTCAGGCATCCGCAAGATTGCACGGTTATTTCAGCGGGATCGGAAAGACATTCGCTTACTTATACCATGAACTTCTATGGATTCTGCATATTTTTTTTATTACGTCTCGCTATTCGTCTAGAGGCGGCGAGCACGACTTATGGCTCGCGTTCCAGGAGGCAACTCGCTCTCACCTTCGACGCATCCAGCGAGGGGTCCTCTTCAAGCGACCCGTATCGGGGCGTCTATTTCGGTAGGTCGCGCCCCCGCCGGTTTCTCGCGCGCGGCGCCACGGACGCTGTAGCGCGGCTGGGGCCGGTTGGGTGGTCCCCCGGCCTCGCCCAAATACGGGCCGTTCCAGCTGGCGCCAAATTTTGCCTAAACGTGGGCAAGGATCCCTTTACAAGGCGACCCTCCCTTCCGTGCCAGGGTCAATGGCGCATATAGAAGATTATCCGCGGTTATTTATTTTTAGCACAGGAACTGCTGGTTCTCGCGGATGGCTTACTGCATGTCATAATTCCAAAATTATCTGCTCCAATGAAACACGCCGTAGCTGAGAAATTGTGTGTAAATTCTAACCATCTAGTGCGTATTGAACTATCTCACACGAGAGTTTGACAGCGATAGTTACCAATTATTTCGTGCAGCCTTCGTGTGGTCTGTCGTACTATCACCATTCTTACTTGCGACAAGAAGTCGCCAAAAAAGAAAACTGTATTAATACATCTGCGTCAAGGATTCGATCTTGTCCCTTAAGGGTCAGAGTGTTAGCCATAGGACAAAGATACACCCTTAAGCGTACATTTCTTTTTTTTTACTGTGCACAGTAACAGAAGACTACACCTATAAATTAGAGGGTGTAAATACACGTATCACACGTCCTTCAGTGTTTTCCTTTTCTTGATTTATGCAGTATTGTGGTTGAAGCCACATTAACAGCATCAATTATGGGAAGGAGCGTTTTTCATTGCGAGCACGTTCTTTACCGGTTCCAGGCTCAATGGCGCCTCAAAGACAATCTGTTTCTTGTCATTGTTAGCGCGAGACCTGCTGTTTCTTTAAAGTCTCAGCGCATATCCCAATCACAATGTTGTCCTTGTCGATTGCCTGACTGAGCATGCAACGATGTGCACAATCAGCAAAACAAAAATTGATTTTGTGCGATTTAGATTAACGTGCAGAGGAGGATAAAACGCAAGCACAGAGTGCAGAGGACGTGTGCTATACCAACGCACTAACACACGGGCGCTAAGCTATAATATATATCGATTAATGGTGCAATGTATATAATAATAATGATTATTAATAATATAATATAATGGTTAATATATAAGCTCAATGGTGCAATGCACGGGCGCATCCTAGCTTTCAAAGGAATGCCGGCAAGTGCTCCGCCCCAGCGTCTCCTTTTATCACGCGGAGATAAACATGCGCATAAATAAGCAGTTCATCACAGCATGCAGCTCACTCCATATCTCACAGGGCTATCAATTGCATTACGCGATTGCTGAAGTTTAGTATTACTTGCTAAACTTCAAGTCTGAAGAAAATGCCGTCACAGAGTCTATGCGCTCTCTTAATGTAACATTTATCAGCTGCGTGTGTGTGTGTGTACCCACAAACATCCTCTGCTTGTGAAGACTAATAGCTCAACAAACTGAAGCAGAAACGCGCACTCTGCAATTTAGACCTCCGCTCTATACTTTGAGAGCGTGGCGGCTGCGCAGCGCTACTTTTAATTTTTCACTGCGTATAGGCCGCGAATTCGTTCAGATTTTCGCAGCTTGAGGCCGTCCGAAAACCTTCGAAGCCAGACGTTCGTAATGCAACGAGATCTAAACTCAGTGCTGTCGCAGCGTACTCTATTGCACTAGCTGAAGAAAGTGTTCTTCTGTAAGAATAAAAAGTTAAAAAGTTTTAAAAAGAGTTGTTTCCAACAATCGGTCCTTCTGTCGCTCTTCGCCGCTCAAACCGGCCCCTAGCGTTGACAGACAAAAAAAATTTCGAGCTTTTACCTGGCGGACATCGCGTTACCTTAGCAAATCCGCTGCGAAACAAGACCTAGAAAGGAGCCTGTCCGCCGTCCATTCTACTTTGTATTCACTTTTACTGTCACCGGCCGGCGGCATCCGAAGGGCCGCCCTTCCATTTCCGTCCTTATTTCAGCACGCAATGTCTCACGTGAGGAAGTTGGGCGCAGTAAGTGGGCGTGTCTGTCAGCGAAACGTTAAGTCCTACTGAGCATTGTGCCACCCCGTATGGAATTTGTGCAAAATTGTGCTCAACATAGTAAACATAAGAAAGTTCCCTAAAAAGTAGCGTTTTCCTTCCTTTTCTTAATTTTGTTATCTTGCCTATTCTTAAAAACAAAGGTACGTGATGGGGGACAATGACATCGAAGATTCGTTTATTCAGAAGTATATCGCAATTCTATCACTGTAAGATAACCAACACTCTTATAACAACTCAGCAGCAAAAGCAACACCAGCTAGAGATGTTTCCCTTGGTGAGCAAATGTGCATTTTTATTTTTAATGCTGCTTAGAGGGCCCTGTAGCGTCTTCGCCACCATTTCTTCAAAACATGTGGAATCAAAAAGAAAAGAAAAGTTGTAATGTCGCTTTGCTAAGGTCAGCTTTAAAAGCTATACTGTCGCTCCAGCCGAGTTATTAAGAAATGTGATCAATGCAGAAAGAGGCGTAAATTACATATGACAACTTGGTGTCCTTACTGCCCCGCCAAGAGCGAAATCGCATTTAAATTAAAATTAAATTATGGGGTTTTACGTGGCAAAACCACGATTTCATTATGAGGCACGCCGTTGCAGAAGACTCCTGAATAGTTTGGACCACCTGGGGTTCATTAACGTGCACCTAAATGTAGCTACACGGGTGTTTTCGCATTTCGCCCCCGTCGAAATGCGGCCGCCGTGACAGGGATTCGATCACGCGACCTCGTGATTAGCAGCCGAACACCACAGTCGCTAAGTAACCACAGTGGGTAGCGCAGTTTCACTAGTAACAACTTAATGTGAAAACGTGAAAAGCCGGCTGGGCGACACCAGCAAAGTCAAAATGGCTGAAGGGAACCTCTTCATTAATATCACTGCTCAATTTGTTTGCATGTTTTTTGCGTATCACACTGTCAAAGATGCCCGGCATTGGATCGAGGTATGACCCCTATTCTGAAGAGTAGCAATATTAATTTTCTGTGCAATGACGAGATTATAACTTAAAACAAGGGGGATTCAAGCAGCATATGACGCTATTTCTTTTAACTTCTGCCACGCCATTATACGTCTAAAAACATCCTTAGTGCAACGTGTGGAGTTACCGTTGAAGGCGTAGGAAGTCAAACACATGGATAAGCGGAAGGGCTGACTTGTAAAACAGTAAAGCTGTTGTTTTCGTCGTCATGTAAATAAATTCCAGGTGGTTGATCGTCCCAGCAAGATAAAGGGTTGGAGAATGAATAGATGTCAATGAATCTAGCATGAAATATAAGCCCAAGAAAAACGTTGATTTGCTGAAGCGTCAAGCTAGCGTAGACATTCATGATGTAAGGCTTATTCTTCTTATATATCCAAATTATGTGCTGAAAGCATCAGAAAGGTATCGTGCAAAGCTACCTGGGCTCATGCGAGGACGACCCAACTGAAGGCCACTACGTATGACCTGGCTTTACTTAACACCTCAACAGTGTGTACCGCTTTCTTGTCATTCCGACGCTCTTAAGAAGACGACCCTTGCGGCAGCTTCGGTAACGTGAACGACATAGCCACTGAACGTCGCAACCCTCCAGCCGCCTCAGCGGGTAGCTCGAGCTCACTGCCTCTCGCAGTCGTCCCCGCCGTCGTCGCCGACCCAACTCAGTTGCTGCACCCAATTTCCGGGGAATGCGGCTCTCGCCAGAAAAGCCCGAACTTGAGTCTCGGCGGCGGCGTCCTTTTCAAATGAAGAGAGATGCGCGGCCGGAGCCATAGACGCGGTAAGCTTTATGGTCGTGTCGTGCAGCATCCCCCCACGCCGCGGTCTCTCCTTCCTTCGCCGCCGTTCTTCGCCGTGTGTCGATCCGGAACCACCTACCCGGGGTTTGTCACGGCCACGTCCTTTCAGATGTCGCGGCTTCCATATCCGGGGCTCGTGTCGACGTGTGTCGACGCGGAGTGGCTGGCTTAGGGCCGTAAGACGGGATCGTCTGTCTCTTACATTGTTCGCGCTTTCTCTGTGTGTGTGTATTTTTTCGCGTTGCCTTCGCATCTGCACTGGCGACGAAAAGTCGCGTCAGTGAGGAGGCTGACGATCGTCTGGAAGAGGAAGCAGTCCGTATAAGGTAGCGCACGCTTCTGTCATGAAGCTTATAGCTCGGTGGCCCGGCTCCCACCGTTTTACCTAATGCACGCGTCGCACTCATCATACGGTCTTCTTCTTCCTCGCTTTGTGCCATTGTGGAACTGCCAGAGTTGTGACGGGAAAGTTGGGAGCGCAGAAGGCGAAAGCAAAATAGTAGTTGATTCGCATATTCCGTTGTATTTCTCAGATTACTCTTTTTGCGGCTTTACTTCGTATTGACAAAACGCAAAGGCATTGAGTTAGGCTTCATTTGTAGGTTTTAACTTCATATTGGCTCACATTTTTTGCAAGACACTGCGTACGCATGACGAAATCGTCTCGGCTGCGATGTTCTATCAAGGAGAGAGAAAGTGCAACGAATTCGCTCTTTTGAAGCAACGTATAATACGCATTCAGACTTTGCGTGCGCGATGGGTGCCTGTGTTGTGCTACATGGAATGAGGAGAGAGGGCAGGGGGGAGCGAGAGGGCTAGAGGACCCGCGCATGGTTTCATTATGCTGGTATTTATTTGCTATCGGTGTCCACTGCTTTCTTTGATAAACGAAGATATTGATCACTACACATACACAGACGTTCGTCATTTCTGGCGTTAGACAAAATACTAAATTACATTATGGGGATTTACATGCCAAAACCACTTTCTGATTATGAGGCACGCCGTAGTGGAGGACTCCGGTAATTTCGACCACCTGGGGTTCTTTAACGTCCACCTAAATCTAAGCACACGGGTGTTTTCGCATTTCGCCCCCATCGAAATGCGGCCGCCGTGGCCGGGATTCGATCCTCCGACCTTGTGCTCAGCAGTCCAGACTAAATACTCTGCAGCTACATCGATTTGAATGCTTGCCTCGGCGGCAGACGTTGTCGAACCGCGAAAGCAACAAGAAAATGAGGGGAAGAATGGATACCCCAAGAACTTACTCGCAACAAATAGTTTACTCCAACCAACAGGGGCATAAAAGCAAGCAGAACCAGCTTCGCAGTCGTCAAAACTGAACAAAAGCCAGTTCTTACAGGTGAAGAAAATAGAAAAAAAAAAGACCAATACCAAAGGGAAACAAAAGTGGCACACAGCAGAGGCGTCAAAAGGCTCAAAGGAATGATCCCATTACTCAGGCAGGTCTCATTACGCCTGCAGAAAATTTATGTATATTCGCCATAAAGCCCGTGAAGGCACACTAATGGAGGTTCCACGAGCTTTCTGAATAACGAATATTTCCGTCATTTCGGGTGCCAAATTATCCCTGTGCCTTTTTTCTTCTTCTCCATTGTTGTTGTCTTGGCGCTACCTTCTTGTTATTATAAGCCCTTACCAACTTATCCAAATGTCAACCTTGATTCTAGGTGACATTTATAGTCCTTTCTTTTACAAGAAGCAAACGGCAACCTAATAAATTGAAATTGCCTTGGCACTGCACCTCTTGATAGATTATCAGTACTAATCAGGCATTATTTCGTTATTTACGTTGCATATCATTCATTAGGTGGGCGCTATGATACTAGAAGAACCGGAGTAACAATTCCTTTTTCCATTATTGGCTTGATGGGGACAGAACACCGGCCTCTCATTGCAGTGAAGTATTGGTTTGGGCTAATCCTTAGCGAAAACGTGCCTGCAACTTGCGCAACTGTCGAGCTGCAGTATCGCTAGGTGACGGCACAGAATCGCCGAGCAAGGGAATATCGGTAAATGACGTTACAATGAAAATAGTGCGCGCAAGTCAACAGAAAACCTGAGTGCTTTCACATTTCCTGTATAATACGAGCTTGAGTCATGCTGACGCGCCGGATGGAGATAAGAATTCTTAGGCGTGGTCAAGTGCTTTGTGTTTTCTCGTAATGGAGTGTACCCGGCAGCGATACTTTAGGGTCAGCAGCACATGTGATAGGGCTGCCATTTCGATTAGAATCAGTTTCACTGCTCTCATAACCTGCGACGCAATGTCTTTGTCAAGGGCGCGCATTGTTCATTTGAGTTCGCGTTCGCGTTCGTACTTTGCGCAGTTGTATGTCTTTTCTGCCCTTTGCCACCACATAACGTGCCTGCGAATCGATTTACACAGCGCTTTAAGGAAGGCGATGGCGCCCTTCTGACCAAACCGTCAGCCTTTGAAATAGACCGTTGCACGCTTCGCCTCAGGCTCTATTGTTCGTTTTATTCTATGAAGGTCGGCACCAAATAGTCCATATATACCGAGGCAAGACGTCGATATAGTCGTGCTTCTATAAACGCGAAGAGCAAACGAGAACGGGAAGCGCGGAGGCAAGCTGGGAATTCACGAAGAGATGGGAGAACGTCCAGACGACACAGGGGGCCGGAGGGCCATTTCCTATTCCCCCTCAAAGTGGTCGTTTAGGGGTCGCCATTGAAAGAGCGGACTTCATGGCGTCGTCTTCCATATACACTGTGCACTTCGTTCGGTGCCATCGCCGTGGTCGCCGTCTAAATGTCGTCTGTTCGTGACCCCCCAAGCGTCGTCTGCGGCCATTGCGAATGTCGGCCACGTACATGTCGTCTGCTCCAGAAATCACCCCTTACCCTGTCGCTTTAGGATTTGTCCTGTTTTATATCTTCTATTTCTTTCTTTCTTTTTTATTTTTATTTTTCCAGCGCCGATTTACTCCGCTAGGCGTTTCTTTATACATAAAATTTCCGGTGCTCTACTCACAATGGTGACCTTCTGGTTAAAACGCTCTACTCTTTCTTTCCTGTGTCGAGTTAGGTGAGAAAAGTTAAATGCGGAAGTGCAGCCTTCCTTCCTTACTTTCTTTCCTGACA